>NW_027555847.1:565509293-566109293 GCF_003287225.1 Phascolarctos cinereus | reverse complement strand
CCCTTTCATTGTGACCCTCATTGTCTGCACCTGGCCCCACGCTAGACCACCAATCCTTAATTCCATTTAGACCTCTTCCTTACCTCCCGGTCACCCCAGACTACTTGGCCACTCCTTGATCACATCCACATCTTACCACAGTCTTACTGTATATGAGTGTCCTTCTTGCCCCCATTAAATCGCTCAGATTCCTTAAGATTCTGGCCTGGTTGTATTCTCATTACAAAGGCTCAGATTCTTAAAATCTGGCCAATAGGGAAGATTCTTAAAATCTCACCCTCCTCAATTAGTGTTTTAATAACCTTTGTCTCTGATTGAAAGGGTTGAATTCTGACAACTTGAGTTGAATTCATTGGATACAGGACCTGCTTCTTCCGCCCTTGAGTGTTAGGGTTCTCAGCACCCCTAGACCTCAACAAATCTAACATCTCAATTAATTGGAGGGGATATAGAGTTTTGGGATTTATAAATTCATCCTTGTAGGGAATTTCCAGTTTGGAAACTTTTGCTATCTGATGCACATATGTGCCTCCTGTGTCACTAAAAGACTAAGCTGGGTCACAAAGAACCTAAGTGACTTCCCTGTGGTCACACATCTACCAAAAATCAGAGACAGAGATTAAGCCTAGTTCTCCTGGCCTGGCCTGACTCCAAAGCCTTTAGCCACTTTTCCACGCTGCCTTTCATTGATTATGGACTCACAAGATATCTTGGGATTTACAGGCTAGATTTCTTTCTTTTTCAGGGTTAAGTGACTTGCCTAGGGTCACACAAGCTAGTAAGTATCATGTGTATGAGGGCAGATTTGAACTCAGGTCCTCCTGGCTCCAAGAACTCTATCCACTTCACCACCTAGCTACCCCTAGATTGCTTTCTTAAGGACCATGCCTTAAACCCTAGTCATTCAGGCTCTCATTAATTGGTCAACAGGAGGTCCCCACCCGAAACTCCACTTGGTCCTTGTGTGGGCCCTGATAACTCAGAGTGAATGCAAATAGCAACTGTTTCTGTTTTGGCTGGAAACCCTAAGGGGCTTCCTTCCCAGATTTTTTTTTTTAACTAGGTAAAAGAGGCCACTCTTTGGCTCCTTTCTTACCTTGCCTTAATCACTGAATAAGTGTTGCCTTAGTCAAATTGAGACCAGGGAAAGATTTTAACTTAAAAAGGCCAAGGTCTCCATACTGAAGATCTGTGTCTTAAGATTAAGATTTCTTGACGGTGGGAGAAAAGGAGAATAGCATCAGGATAGATGTTAAGAGGCCTTTGCTGGGTAGAGAAGAGGAGAGTACAGCAATATAACACTTAAAATACAATGGCTTATTTTATGAGATTTATAAATGTTCATTATCTGAAGGAAAACAGGTAGCAACTCTCATAGGCTCTAAGGCATCTTATTAGAGAGAATCATAAAAGGTTCCTAGTAAAAAGAAGGCTAAACAAATCCTGGACTAGAGGAAGACATTATAATTCAGTTGATCAAGAATCAGATTGGTAATCAGAAGACCTGTTGTAACATCTTGGAGCCATTCCTATTGTACTGGTATTCAAGTGGGGATGAAGAGTGGAGGAGAATGCAGTTTCAGTCAAGCCTCTAGGAGGGAATTTTTTTTTCTTTTTTGGTAGTGGTAGTAGTGGAGGAAAGATGTTCGTCTTTCCCCTCACCCATTTGGCCTAAAGAATGATCTTTTAAACTTCAATGGGTTGAAAGATTTTGAACCTCCCATGGCATCCTGTCAGTGTCCCCCAAATGTCAATGATTGCTGGCTGCATCTGTTGAAGACAGGCAGCTTCAAGACTCTACGAGGTGTTCAGTAGAAAGCTACGCCATAATTAAAGGGAACTTTTTGAAGACCACAAAAAGAAGATAAAAGAGCTTTGAGCAGCCACAAGCTGTTAATAACTCCTTTGCCATGTGTTCACTCCAAGTTTGAGTCCACTTTCTGCTGGACTCTATATGTAACTGTGGGAGAAAATGCCCCTGGCTTGGAGGGATATTTTCTATCAACTGGTCTTACTATACCACTTTAGTAAATATCCATTTCTAAAAGCTAATTAAGTTTGGATGGCTGATTGACACCAACTGATAATTAATGGGGAAAGGCACCCCAGTGAGGGTTCATGAGAAACAGTATTAGAAAGATAGCCAGTAACCCTCAAATTTGCTCCGAGAATGCTGAAAGGAGAAATATTCAACCAAGCTCTGGACGTCAGAGCTGCTAATTCAAATGAAAGTTAGAAGAGTAGCCTAGAAACTGTGCTACCCATATATTATCTCATTTGACCCTCATAACTCTATAAGGTTACCACTGTAAGACCAAAGATATTATTAAGCCCATTAACTGAGGGCATGAGAGGTAAAATGATCTATGATTATGCAGCTAACAAGTGTTAGAAGTAAAATTCAAACCCAAATTTTAGAAGTGTAGCATTTTCACCAGTGTTATACTGTTTCCCCACACATTGATATTTCTTAGGATTTTCCCCCCAAATGAATTAACTTCCCATCCAGTATATATTTATCTTTCTTATCAGGTATTAATGCTATCACATGATTACAACTAATAGGTCAAATGCATACTCAAGTGAAGCTTTCAACCGGGAAAGGGGAAGAGAAGGGAAAGGAATAGGCATTTATGAAGTACCTACTATGTGCTGGACCCTGTGCTAAATGCTTTATTAATATAGAGTGAGAAGGCAGAGGGAAGAAAAAAGGGGGGGGAAGAAAATTATATGATAACTTTATTACATGTTTAAAAGGAATATCAAGTAGTATGTGATAGATTTTCAGTTTTATATGCAGTCATCTTTCTTATACATTCTATGTTATGGAAATGCTTGTTTTATTTTTAAGTTCAGAATAAAATAAATAAATTTTTTTAAAAAATGAAAACAAAACAAAGCAAAAAACCAAATATCTCATTTGATCCTCACAACAACCTTGAGAAGTACATGTTGTTCTGTTGTTATACCCATTTCACAGTTGAAGAAACTAAAAAAAAAGAAAGAAAATTGCACACAAAAAAACCTTGTTATTTACCATTGTGAGTTTATGGGATATGTCAGATTTTTTTCCCTAATTTACATCACGTTGTCTACAATTTAATGCTCTCATTGAACTCAGATTTTCAAGGAATAATCTGTCTTTAGGTTATTCCAACAATAACCTAAAGGAGGAGATATCTTTTTTCCCCCTGACTCAACGCATTAGTGAAAAAAAGGGAAAGAAAAGGAAGGAAAAGGGAAATCAGGCTAACTTTCAAGCTGATTAGACTTGAATCTGGAATTTGGTGATGAAAGGATGGGATAAAAAAGGTTTAACAGCAGTACATTAATCCAGCATGGCAGCAAAGGTCTCCTGGCTTTGTGTGAAAAATATTGATTGGATCTGATTGATGGTCTTCATGGATGGACAGAGAAACAGATTATGGGAATTGGTTATATGTAGTTCATGAGAATAGGCTCATTCATTAGCAAGATGCAGATCATATAGATTATGAGATATACACATATTTGGGAAAGTGATGTTCAGCTTAGTTTGCACCAAAAATGCTTTTTATTTTAGTAACAAATTTACAAATCTACCCATTAAGGTCATATTGGCAAAATTTGTGCTGAAAATATTACCTTTATGCATACAAAATAGGTGGGGGTAATTGTGCATTCAGCTATCTAATTAACGCAAGGAAATAACTATCACAGAGAATTGCTCCTTGGTGCTCACACAAGCATATGCTGTGCTTATTCTTGCCATTTCATTTGTCATCAATTGAGAAAATATTAGTAACCTAAATGATATTATAACTTCATGGCATTTTGAAATGAAAAGGCATAAATTATTTACCTACTTACCAAATAAACAGTTTTTATTTGTTGGTAAGAGTTTATAAATGGCAATGTAGAGGAACAGTGTACCATAGGCGATTGAGAGCTTACCTTGAAGCCAACAAGAGCTGGGTTCAAGTCTTGACTTTTTCACTTCCTGGTTATGTGATCCTGGACAAATCACTTAACTCCTCCGTGCCCCTAGAAACTTTCTAATAATACCATAGGTCTAGAGCAGGTGAAGATCTGAACTGTAGAAAGAAATTTCTCGCCTAGGGGTTCCTTTCACTAATGAAATTACAAGTGCTGACCAAATGAAAATGGTTGGGTGCTGAACTAAGAAATATTAGGTATGATCTTTGACCCCCCTATGAAACTTCATTTTCTAAGTGTTTAAAACGTGAGTTATTATTCAAAACAAATCCGTCCAAACTGATTTCTTTGGAAGTTTGCATTTTAACACCAGATGCTGTTGTTGTTGTTTTAATTCTAAGCCATTTTCTTTCTCCCTTCTCTCCTTATACAAAGGATAAGAGAGGGGGTCCTGTTGTCAGTGGGGACATTGACAAATTCAAAAAGTCTTTTTTGCCTGAATCATAGGGAGACCTTCCTTTACTTTGTTTGAGTAGTGAAGGCTTAGCATAAAGTGATGTTGAGAGAAATGGAAGAATTGACTTTCTGATGAATGGAGGGAAATTAAGAAGTTTTATGAGATCCTTCCAAGTTTCAAACAGAAATACCTACTATGTATTTTAGTGAATAGAATTTATCTTGCCAACGTTACTATATCTAAATTTCTACTTTGTTAAGGGGAAGAAAACAACTTCAGGTCACTAAATCAATTTAATACTGAATATTGAAATCAATTCAAGTCACTTGTATCATAAAAGTCACTTTTATATTAGAAAGCTACTTTACTGGTATAGTGGGAAGCTGAGAAATGACTAGGTCTGGGTGAATGGGACTTTATCCCAGTTTACCAGTATCCAGGGCACAGGACATTCTCCAGCTCCAGAAGGGTATCCTTCTGTCCCACAGTGACTCCTGTCATTGAACTCTGTCTCTTAGTCCTCTGAAAGGATGTGCTATGGTATAATCAATCTGAAGACCCCATGACCTCAATACTCTTCTCCCAGGAACTACTTTCAATCTGCAAGTATATGAGGGAGGAGACCAGAGGAAGGGCAACCCTTGACTGAAAGTGACTGCACTCATGGTCAAACTGTTCACTGTGCTGCTGTCATCAACTCTACCTCACTGGTTTTTTGGTTTTTGCTCCATGTGAAAATGTCCCAAGTTACAACACTGATGGAATGAGCATAGGACCCCAGCCACATCACCTCTCTGAACCCCTGAACTTCTGTTTCTTCATCTGTAAAATGGAGATAGTTCTACTTGTCTCATAAGATTGTTGTGAGGAAGACATTTAAAAAGGAAAACTATAATATGCATTTGGTCTAAAGAATGACCTTTTAAACTTTAACAGGTTGAAAGATTTTGCACTTCCCATGGGCATCCTACCAGTGTCCCCCAAGTGGCAATGATTGCTGGCTGCATCTGTTGAAGACAGGCAGCTTCAGGACTCTACAAGGTGTTCAGTAGAAAGCTACACCATAATTAAGTCATTATCATTGTGACTATTTTGTCCAGACTTGTGATTCCATTAACATAGGGAACTCTCCATGATGATACTCACTCTACAGATTTGTTGTTCAGTCATTTCAGTAGTGCCTGACTCTTCATGACCTCATTTGGGGTTCTCTTGGCAAAGATACTGGAGTGGTTTGCTGTTTCCTTTACTAGTTCATTTTACAGATGAGTAAACGGAGGCAAATAAGATTAAGTAACTGGCCCCCAGATCACACAGCTAGGAAGTATCTGAAGCCAGATTTGAACTCAGGAAGATGAGATTTCCTTACTCCAGGTCTGGCACACTGTCCACTGTGCCACCTAGCTGCCACACCCTAGAAATACACATCAGCAAATGATCTTCAATTAATACTTCTGAAGACTTGTTTAGGTCCCTGAGAGGTTACATGGTTAGGGTAGAGATACATAGTCAAAATGTGTTAGAGGCAGAAAAGGAATACGGATTTTCCTGGCTCCAAAGCCAGTTCTCTTTCCACATTCTATTATGGGAATGTCATATGATTTAGTAATTAAGGATGAAGAAGAGAAAAACCTATATGGTCACAATAAGGATATATTTTGTTATTAATGTGTATCTTTTAGCACTTCCAACTTTAGAACTAGCCCTACATGAAACCTTGAAGCAAACTCAAAACAAAGCCCTTTCAATGTCTCCCTTCTAGGTACCCTGTACTTCATTCAATTTCCTTTTCTCTCTGGGCTGTCCACCATCTAAGAAGTGCCCCACCAACTTTTCTCCCTTTCTCTCAACCTGACTCTCTAGCTTTGTGTCTTACTACTGATAATAATAAGGATAATAGCTAACATTTATATAGCACTTACTATGTGCCAGGCACTGTTCTAAGCACTTAACAATTACTATCTCACCACAACCTCATGAGGTAGGTGCAATTATTATCTCCATTTTACAGATGAGGAAAGTGAGGCCAACAGAAGTTAAGTGACTTGTCTAGGTTCACATAGTTGGGAAGTGTCTGTTACTGGATCTGAATTCAGTTCTTCCTAACTCCAGACCTTGTGTTCTTTCCATTGCATCATCTGGCTGCCCCCAAAACTAATATTTTAAAAGGCTAGAGGAACTATCCAAGTAGTCCCTAATTATGGATGAAAGGGAGGAGTCTCCTTCAGAAGAAAAAGTCCTTTTCAACTGGGTATCAATTCATCTGTTTATTTTGCAATTAACAAAGGTTAAGGGAGTTCTTATTTTTTTGAAATTTTTACTTGGGTTCCAGGATGTTAACTTAAATTGCTTGGTGAAGAGGAGCTCCTGTGGAGGGTTTAGTCGACTAGGAGTAACCCACTCTAAAAACACACTATGTGGCATTACAGAGGGTTTGTCTGGGTAGGGGAAAGGTGTGTTTGCTCAGGGGAAGAGATGTCTGCTAATAATTAAAATTCTTAAAGATCTCTATTCATATTCAACACAACTTCTTACAGCTACAAAAGGAAAACATGCAAAAGATTATTGACTTTGAAAGTGATAGATATTTTAAAAGTATTAATAGCTATTTTCAAAATATCCATGAGCAAAAGTATCTCTCTGAGGAGAGATTCAATACTCTTCCCACTGCGCTACCCATGTGGCACAATCATTTGGCATCCGTCTGTCTCTCTGTCTTTCTGTTTCTGTCCCTATCTCTTTCTCTGTCTTTATCTCTTCCCCGACATCTCTCTATCTCCTTCCCTTCCCACCCCCTCCAGTGCCACAAGGAATGAGGAATAAACTGTAATTCCAATATCATATTTGTCTATTTAAAATACAGTAACAGTATTTGACATTTCTGTGGGAGAGGTTATTGAAACTGGTGTTATAGTTGACTTTCAACATTTGAAGGATTATCCTGTGGAAGAAGCATTGGCCTTTTCCTGTCTGGCCCCAGTATGTAGATTTTAGATCAATGAGTGAGAATTCTAACAGGAAGATCTTGAGCTACAATGTTAGGAAAATGTTCCTAACAATGACAGATATTCAAAAGTAGGAAGGGCTGACTGGGGAGTTAATTGTGTTCCCTTTCACTGGAGGTTTTCAAGCAAAAACTGGATGACTACTTGTTGGTTATATTGTTGAGTTGATTATTATTCAGGTACAAAATTTATTAGATAGCATTTAAGGCATCTTCAACTCTGAATTTCTGTGATTTTGTGACTAATGAAGAATGGGAAAAGGATCTTGGATCTAGATTTAAATTTAGTCAAGCTCCCATTTCATTGATGAAGAAACTGAGGCCTGGATAGGTTCTGTGACTTACCGATAATCTCCAAGTATATTAATACATTTCTAATCCATTAATTATCTATATCAATTTCTTCTCAGTAGTGCTGGTGCAGTAGATATAGCAGTGGGCTTGGAATCAGGAAGGCTCATCTTCATGAGTTCAAATCCAGCCTCAGACACTTATCGACTGTGTGACCCTGGAAAAGTCACTTAACCCCTGTCTGCCTCAGTTTCCTCACCCATAAAATGAGCTGGAGAAGGACAGGAAAAACCATTCCAGTATCTTTGTCAAGAAAACTTCAAGATGGAGTCAGACATGAGTGAACAACAACAACAATTAGTTTGTAAGTCAAGCATGAAGTACAGGAATTACCTGAGTTTTACAGCTTTAATTTATGTGTTAGCCACTTGATTAGTTCTAATCTGACAATAGAAAGCTTATCATTCAGAAGCAACATATGGCATAAGTGGAAAGAGCACTAGATTTGGGGACATATGACCTGAGTTCAGATTCTAGTTCTGCCACTTATGACCTGTGTCACCTTTAAGTTATTTAGTTGTTCTCTATTTCCAGTTCCTCATCTGTAAAACGAGATAGAGAGGAGAGAGGGTGAGGCAGATTACACTAAAATACTTCTAATGTCCCTTCCAGTTCTAAATTTGTGGTCTTATGGACGTTGAAATCTGGAAGTTCTCATTTCAAGTCCTGCTTCTGACATATACTCGTTGTGTGTCCTGGGCAAGTCACAGAGACTTGGATTATATTCACAGCTCTGCCACTGAGTATCTTTCCAACTTTGAGGAAGGCACTTAGTCTTTCTGGATATCCATTTCCCCATCTGCAAATGTGGCATAACTTCAAAAATAAGGAAGTGATATTCTCATGAATGGTATTATGGCAAGACCACATTTGGGATACTGTATGCAGTTCTGGGTCCTATATTTTAAATACATTGATAAACTGGTTTCAGTTGCATACCACATAAGGACTTGGTGGAATGAAATGGGAATTTTTAACCTTAGGAAGGGAAGACTTGGTAGACATGATCATGATCTACAGATATTTGAAACACTTTCATTTAGGACTCAGAACAGATTTGTTCTATTTGGCCCCAGATGGAATAATAGATGTAGGTATAAAGGGACAAAATTTGATGGGAAAAACCACCTAAAATTAGAATTATCTAGAAGGAGCTGCCTTGGGAGGCAGCAGTTTTCCCTTAATTAGAGTTCTCCAAGTGAAGGCTAAATGAGCATTTGCTGGTTATGTTTTAAAAGGAATTATTATTTTTAATATGAATTCGCTTAGGTAGTCACTCAGATCCCTTTCAGCTCCTAAATGCTATAATTCTGTGAAGTTGGAATAGATTGTTTTTCAGGGCCTCTGAGATCTAACATTTTCTGATTTTTAAAAAATATTCATACTCAAAGAATTAAGTAGAACTGATATGCAGAACATAACTAATATCAAAACACAGAGTGTATCTTGTTTTTCAAACAAGAGAACAGGCCCAGTAGCTGTCATCATGCATACTGTGACAGAATCAGTGAGGGCATAATGGACTGGGCTGATCATATTCAGTCATAATGTAGTGATGAAATATAATTTGGAAATTTACATCCTTAACTACTGCATTATCATGGGCTAGTGATCTGGGATTGTGCATAAATTATTTATGACTTAGACATGCAGTCACTTTGGACCAAGCTGGCTGATTCCAGGAGGACCATTACTACACAGTTCTCGAGGTTTTTTTGAACTGTGTATCATTTTCTATGCCAGATCTCTATTCAACTGTGTTTGTGGCAGGTGGTACAACCCAGCTGCCCATCTAATTCCAGCCCAAACTTTCCACCCTGGTGGCAAATACTGGATTAAAAAAGATACCAGAAGGATGAGGGAGTGGGTTCAGACAATATTGAGTTGTGGAACAGTGGGTAGATAACATTGACTGGAATTTCCAAAAAAGAACGGGGTAGCTTATTTTGACTGAGGGAAGAACAAAGGACAAATAGATTGATTTTGTCCCAGAATTCCATACCACTGTGAAAATCTCACTATTTGTAGTACTTACAAGATATGGGCAATATATGAGGCTCCCCTTCCTCCTCTCCTCCTTTTGCTTCTCCCCCACCCCAGTCCTAATCCTTTCATCCTTAGCTCACTGACTGGTGGTAATCCTGAATTGATCTTAAAATACTGGCATGTTCAGCTGTACTATTTATATTCTTCTAATCATTCATTCAATGCAGAAATAATTATTTTTATGCTTATTTCATTAAGGATATTTTACTAGGTGTTATGGGAAACACAACATTTTTAAGCAGGCTTCCAGTCCCTTGGAGCTCAAAGTCCAAGAAGGTATATGAGATATTTTTATATTTATAATACAAGGTTAGAATGTGAAGTACCATATGTTTTGGGAATTCAGAGACAGGAGAGATTACTTTTAGGTGGAAGGGATCAGGGAAGGTTTTATGGAGGAGACTTCATTTGAAGAAGAAGAAATAGGAAACAGGTGGAAATAGGGAGAAAGGTCATATTATGACCAGGTAATATATTAACTTGAAGAACTTTGGCAGTTCTATAATTTGGCTTGCTAGGGAGGTATCATGAAATGAATATGTTCCTGAAGTATTGAGATTTTTTTTTTAAAAGTTAATTGAACTCAATTATTTCAATGTAGAAGTCCTTCTGAAAAGTCACAGTAGTCACTTTGGGACATATATTCATCCATTCAAGTGCCTGATTAATAATAATGTAATAACTATCACACCAGTATACCAAACTATAACCAAGGGTCATGGCGGAAGTACCTATCAAACTATGAGAATGGGAGGCCATGGTGGGATGAGAGGTGGGAAGGTGGGAAGCAGTATTTAGCTTGTCCCATCCATTTAGGGAATGCTAGATTCTCTCTCTCTCTCTCTCTCTCTCTCTCTCTCTCTCTCTCTCTCTCTCTCTCTCTCTCTCTCCCTCTCTCTTTTGAGGCAATTGGGATTAAGTGACTTGTCCAGAGTCATACAGCTAGCGAGCCTTACGTGTCTGAGGTCAGATGTGAACTCAGGTCCCTCTGATTTCAGGGCTGATGCTCTATCCACTGTGTCACCTAGCTGGTTGTTACTTGACTTGATACATGAGAAATTCACTGACTGTGAATTTCTTTTGGATAATGAGCACTGAGTTGACTGTAGTCCTAATTAGCTTTGAATGACTCAGTTGACAAGTGAACAGTTTGTCCTTTGCTTCCAGCTCAGAAAATTCACTTGACGATTCATTTCTTTTGGTTTTAAATCTTCTGAGATATTTCAAAACTATGGTGTTTCATCTGTTTGCTATTCCTTTCTTCCAGTTCAAGGTACAAAAAAGATGGGGGAGGGGAGACTGAAGAGAATCTTAGGAGACTCTATGAGCAGAATTACGGGGAATAGATTTGCAGCAAATCGTTTTTAATAATGATTTTAATTTTTCTGGTTTAGAATTTGAAATGGCCTCCTTCACAAATGTCCAACTTGATTTCTCTACTTGTGATATTGTCATAGTCACTGTAGCAAAAACTTGGAGAGTAATAACTTCAGTTCCCTTATTAAGTTGTTAGATTTATGAGATCATGGAATCATAAAATAATAGAATCTCAGACTTGGAAGGGATCTCTAGGTCATCTAGGTCAACCCAAACCCAAACAGCTTACATGATAAAGTGTTACCCAGACTTCTCTTGAGGACTTCTACTTCATTTCTACTTCACTGAGGTGTGAGGAGGAACCCATTATGCTCCATAGTAGCTCGTTCTATTTTTGGATTGCTCTCTTTGCTAGAAATTTTTTTTCCTTCCACATCATTTGTCTATTTGCACCTTAGAGCTATCACTCTTCATTTTGCTTTCCGGGCACAAACAAAATAAGTTTAATTTCAGTTCTACTTTACAATACTTCTATCTGAAGACAACTGTTCAAATTCTCCTTACATCTTCTCTTTCAACCAATCCATATATAGCATAAATTTGCAGGTCTTCCCTATCCTGATTGCCTACTTCTGGACTCTCTTCCTCTTACTTATCAATGTCTTTCCTTAAATGTGGTACACAGAAATCAATGTGATACTCTGGTTATAATTTGACCAATTCAAACTATAGGGGTACAGTTATTTTCCTAGTTCTGAACACTTTGCCTCTGTGGATACCTTTGATTATATCATGTGTTTTGGCTACTACATTACATATACTCCTTACTGACACTGAATTTATAGTTTTTTATAATCCCTCAAATATTTTCAGATGAAATGTTACCTGGCTATATCTCTCCCAAATGATATGTGTGAAAGTGATTATTTGAACCCAATTGTAACATTTTATATTTATTCCTTTATAATTTCATCTTGGTAAATGTCATCCAATATTCTAGTCCAAGGGCCAGCAAACTATGGCCCAAGGGCCAAATTCAAACCTCTTTGTTTTTATACCACCATGGGATATGAATGGATTTTACATTTTTAAATAAAGTTTTATTGTATTTAAAATGTAAAAAAAACATTCTTAGCTTGTGAGTCATACAAAAATAGGTGATTGGCCAGATTTAACCCCCTTACCATAGTCTACCTATGATTATTTTGCTCCTTCAATATTTTGAATCAACTCCCACCCAAAAAGCTTCTATTTTTTCCCAATTTTGTGTGACTTGAAAATTGGATAATCCCAATGCTTATGCCTTTTCCAATGCATTGATAAGAAGATTTGATAAAATGAGTCTGAACTCAGTAGGTAATGGACAAATGTTATTCATTGGCTAACTATAACTGGCCAGCTGGGGAATCTCTTAGCAGCAGAGGAAAGTCAAGGCCAACTTTCTTTTTTCTATCACTTATTTATTATAAAGGTAAAATCATCCTTCAAATCAGAATTTGGCTTTTTTTTTATTAAATCAAGTAAATCAGAGAAATGTTGATAGATGCCTTATGATGAAAAATAGTAAGATAAGTATATATATATATATATATGAATGTTTTTAGACAAACTAGTGCATGGTTCAATCTATTATAACAGTAAAAAAATGAAATCTCTCATACTAAGGTTCATTTCTTCTTAAACACAAATCAAATTACTCATTAAGTACTCTTTGTGCTACCTTTTAAGTATAGGAGAGTTCTCTAGTCATGCACAATCTTGTCCTTATTGGGGATAGAAGGGAGAAAGTTCTTTTGTCCTTTTCAGGATATAGCTAAGACATAAGTAGAATCTTGATCATTGTTTCTCCTTGAGTTTTTTTCTTTATTTTTGGCCCACCATCAGCTAGTCCATAAACCTGTGTTGTGTACAGACTCTATGTATGGCTCTGTATGGGATTTGCAGCTAATACAGAGAATAAAAGAAAGATCTGGGACTTACTTTATTCCTTGTAATTCTAAACAGCATCTCTTTGATTCTTAAAATCCTCTTTTGAAAATGTGGTGAGTCATTACCTCTGACTGAGGCCTGGCTGCTGGTCCTGTGTGGAACTGCTTGAATAAAGGAGGGTCAGAAGAATAAATTCCATTTTGGTTTTAATTAAATCCTGCAAAAGATTCAGCCATAACCCTTGACTTCCTTCTATCACAGATCCCAGCAAATAGGGTGGTGGTGTCTGCTTTTGGAATCATGAGTTTTGACCAGCAGATTATTTCTATTTCCTATTATAGTTGCATTTCATGGCTGTCATCTCTGGCAGACCTAATCTGGCTTTCTTCAGCCACAATTCTGCTCCTTAAATCCAGTTACAGTTTTTCATTTGTTTGCTTGTTTTTTGCATATATTCTTTTTTGTTATTGTTGGTGCACTTATTTTCTCCAAGGATTTCCTTTAAAAGCATTTTCAGACCTTGTTCTTCGTCTTAATTGACTCTAGTCTCCTCCTTGTACCATTCTTGATGTGACCATTCCCTGTTCAAATGGCCTAGATACTGAGAGTCTGATGACTATTTATTTTCAGAGACGATCTGATGCTACTTAGATTGACATCTTCAACAGAATAATGGTACTTATCACATTTATTCTACATCTTTTAGTTTCAATTATTATCAGGTACTTTGAAAAATGGAAAACAATACCTCTTCTTTGACAGGAAATCTATCAGTCACCATTTATTTAATGAGTAATTGCTATCTCCTTTAATTCAGGAGTATTACATATTACATTTGTTTTCAAGGAGCTTACTGCATAGATAAGGAGACAGAACTAATATATGAAACAAACTGAGCCTGAAGCAGTTTAGTGCATTTACTCTAATTGTAATTGCAAAAGGAAGTGAGCAAATTGCAATCCAATAGATTGTAAACTCTTTGAGTGATAGGGGCTATCTTTTGTCTCTTTTTATGTTTGCAGCATTTAGCACAGTGCCTGGCACATAAAAAGTACATCTTGAAGAATGAGTAGGATCTAGACAAGCAAAATGAATGAAAAAAGGAGCTCTTCGTCCAGGGTGTTGTTGCTGCTTTTTTGGTTTGTTTGTTTTATTGTTGGTTAGTCAGTTAGCTGTGTCTGACTCTTCGTGACCCCATTTGGGGTTTTCTTGACAAAGATTCTGATGTCTGCCATTTCCTTCTCCAGCTTGTTTTACAGATGAGGAAACTGAGGTAAACAAGGTTAAATGACTTGCCAACGGTCGCATAACTAGTAAGTATCTGAGGCTTTATTTGAAATTATGTCTCTGAATCTAGCACCAATGACTCCTTATCCACTGCACCATGTAGCTGTCCTAGTAGAGGGTCTACCATCAGTAAAGGCAAAGATTGGGGTAAAAGCCTCTTGTGCTATGATCGTAGGATTCTGCTTCCTAGTTGGGTGACCTCAGGCAAGTCATTCTATCTCTATAAGTCTCTGTTTCTTTGTTTATATGGGTAATATTTTCACTTTGTATATCACAGCATTTTCACTAGGAAAGCTTTTTCTAAAGAGCATAGCACTCTAAAATGTAAACTATTAATTGCAAGAAAAGTAGTGACCCATTACCTCAGAGAGATAGGGTGGAACCAGTTTTTAGAAAGTCTTGAAGTCCAGGTAAGATTTTGATGTGGTAAAATAGCAATGGGGAACATCTTTTACACTTGGAGTTGGGGAGTAGCATATTATAGGAAGATGAATCTGATATCAGTATGCAGCATGGATTGGAACCGGAGAGATCAAAGTCAGCGCAAGTGCCATTATCCAGGATGCTGAGGCTGTAGTAGCAATGGAAAAGGCAGGAAAGACTGAATCTAAGTGATGTTTTTCCTTCTGTCTGAAATGCACTTTTACCATAGTTAGGCCTATTCAACACACATTCCTTTATTTTTATGATTCCTTTTTTGACTTCTTTTTTATTTCATTGAACTCACAAAGGAATCTTTTCCCTTGCTCTTTAATTTATGCCTTGCCCTTCCTTTTAGCCAGTAGCCTTCTCATAATCTTTACACCATAAATTTAAAATTTTTTTTTTAGAACTTCAAGGGACCTTAGAGTTCATCTAGTCCCAACCCTTAATTTTATATACAAGGTGTTCCAAAAGTCTTGGTGCAGTTTTAAACTTTATAGTTTAAAAGCTATAAAGCTTAAAACTACATTCAAACTTTTGGAACACCCATTATGAGGCCTACAGAGATTAAATAAATTACTCAAAGTAACAGAGCTAGTTAGTGGCAGAGATGGAACTAAAGAAATAAAATGTACTTTTTGTCCTCAAGGAGCTCATAAATTGGAATCTTAAAGACAATTTTGCCATAGTAATTATAACCAAATCTCTTCTAAGGCCTTGTTCTAGGGCCAGATTGTGACATAGAGGTTACCCTGAGATCTCAAAGACTATCCCAGAAGAATCTTATTTCTCCTAGATATTCATAAATGCTAAGTCTAGAGATGGAAGTGATTTCAGAGGCCTTCTAATTATACCTTCTTATTTTACTGCTGAGGATACTGGCTGTTAAGTGATTTGTCCAAGGCCAACCAAAAATTAAGTGTGAGAGGTAAGATTTGAACCCAAATTCTCTGTCTGCACACAGTTTCTTTTCTCTGTATTATGTTGTCTTCCTAGAATTAAACCACAAAAGCTTTGAGATAGGCCCAGAGATAGACTACATGCTAATCTGAGGACCTGCTTAACTAAATGTCAAGAAATCTTTCCCAGAAGATGGATTACCAGGGGATGATCTTTTTTTTCTGCCCCAGCTACTTACGAAACATGGCAGGAAACACCAAGAAAGTTATAGCCATCTCCACACACCTACCTACCTATAACTAGAAAGACAACAATTTAAAACAAGACATTCAAGTTCCTGCTAAAGCACAAAGACAGCCAGCCAAAATCACTTTTGTGTTTCCTGACAGATGACAAACTGTAGCTTTCTCACATGGTGCTAGTACAACTATAGACAATACTAAGCAGTAGTGAATCTTGCATTTACAGTGGCAAAAGGCCTGGTGCTCTGTGCAGTATGATTGTTTTTTATTTATAAAGTGTAGACTTGCCAAAACACTTGAGGCACCAGACATAAACAAGAGTAAAACATTATAAACAATAATAAAACATTGCCAATTGAATAAAAAGAGCATAAAAAAACCTAACCACTGAAACGAACACACACACACAAAAAGGAATGTTTTCTGTAAAATGTTTTGGTCTTTTAATTTGTTAACCCTTCCTGGAATTATGAGAACTAACGTGTGGGCCTTGTAATAGTCTAAAGCAATTTTTACCTCTATTTTCAAGGAAGGCCTGATTCCTGAAAATCAGTCATGTGACTTTAATGAGCTCCATAGATGTAGTCTCCATAATGATGAATGTCATTCTAGCTTAGACCTGGATATATGTGTAGAAGTACGGCGTGGTTAGAAATTATTTTAAAATGTGAAACATATTTATTAGAATAACCAATGCATTTAAAAAAAATCCATTTCCCTGCCCCCCCATTTTTACTTTTTTGTCCCATTGAAATGAATCTTTTCCTCTGCTCTTTTATCTCTTTCCATTCTTTTCCTCTTGTTCTCAACTATCTACTGGTTGGAGAATCTTGGACTGTATGTATGGTGCTGGAAGGGACCTTAGAATTCATCTAGCTCTATTATACCTTTTCTTTTATATATGAGTTCTAGAGATGTAAATTATATTACCCAAAGTAACAGAGCTAATTAATGTCAAATACAGGTCTAGACTCTGAGCTTTTTGGTGCTCTGTGGAGTTTTTTTCCCCAGCATGCTTCTGCTTTTTAAAGACCCTGTCTTGGGCAGCTAGGTGGTGCAGTGGATAAAGCACCAGCCCTGAAGTCAGGAGGACCTAAGTTCAAATGTGACCTCAGACCAAACACTTGACACTTACTAGCTGTGTGACCCTGCACAAGTCATTTAATCCCAATTGCCTTAAAAAAAAAAAAGACCTTGTCTCACTTCTCTACTTTTCATTCTATCTCTCCTTATTGTAGGACTGCAATGAATGTGTGCATAAAACTCTAACTCTAGATCATGTAATGATACAAAGAGCTCACACATTAAAAGACGTGCACTTTACATGCAAACCATTCTGTTCTTGGTCATTTATTACAGAAAGAGGTGGAGACAAGAATGCAAAGACGTCAATATAAAAGGCAAATGTAGTCTCAAATGCTCTTTACTCTCTCTGCTTTTTTTTTCTTTTCCCCTTCTCTTTCATGGTAGCAAAAACTCTCACAAATGATTTGGATATTGTTTCTAAGCAATTTAACCGTAGGAATTGGCTTAGGCTCTGGTAAAACTCTTCTTGGGATGCTACTTATTTACCAAGATCATCTTTCTTATACATTCAACAGCAAAAAAGTATATGCAGGTAATATTTTAGGACTGATTACAGCTTTTCATGGATAGGCCTACACTTTCTCATTCATTCATCTATGTGATCAAAGGCATATATTTATAAGATAGCTGATTTATAAGAAATAAGCAAGCAACCTGGAATCATAAAAAAGAATAGACCAAACTGACCCATAGAGATACTGAGTCTATAGACTTGGACTTATTGGTGCAATTCTTACACAGTGTTTTTAAGCAACTTCAGACAGTGTCTGTCTAAGGCTAGGGGAACTAAAGAGTTGCTATTTTCATCAAACACATAAGTCCATATTTTAATGTCTTTTGACAGTATCAACTCGTACTTCCAAGTTAGATGTTTGTTATATAATACCAAGTTCTATTGTTTGCTTAAAGTAAATTGCTTGCTTAGTCACATTTAGTCTAAGAATCATAAATGAAAAGTGATTTGATCCAAGTCCTCCTCACTCTAAGTTTAGAAATCTAGCCATTATACCCACACTGCCTCATCACCTTTCTGTAAGTGGGACTGAATATCAGTGATTCCAGAAATGAATGCCTTAGAAATATTTTCTCATCAGTTTAGAATGCCATGGTTTTGTGGGAATTCAGCTTTTGTTGCCAAATGTCTTATTGACTACTGCATTTCCTCATTTCGCTTTCTACATATCACTGACTTTCTACTTGGTGGATAGAAGAGGGATCTCCCTGCATTGTTGCATCAGTAGTATCAAGTGGATAAATGCCTGCATTCTTATTATTTCCAGCAGGGGTACGCAGTCCACTGAGAAAGATTAAATCCCAGAGACCTCTTTGCCCATCTACTCATCCACAGGACTGACCAACTAGAGGCCCCAAAACACAAACTAGAACAGCCCAAGCCTCCTCACCCATTCACTTTCCCCATTTCTCTTCAATCATTGATGTCTAGAGCTGTGAGGGGGGTTAATTCCTTGACTGTTCTGTCAAATGTTCAGTTCCAGTACAGATACTTGTGTATATATGAACAACTGTTTTTTAATAACCTGCCAAGAAGCTATAATCTTCCATTGCCATCCCCTTGGGATTTAATTAGAATGGTTTTCCACAGCCTGACATGTTTATGGGGCATAGGTAAAAAGACAGTTCATAAAACTGTCAATTTTCTGAGAAATTAAAGAAAAATTGGGCTGCTTAGTGCCTTGGCAATTCTGTGCTGCTGATACTAGCATTGCAAACAATGAAATCAGAGGAAACATAACAAGATACTGATGCATTAGATATGGGGAGGGTTAAAAATAATGTACAAGGGCATTTGTCAATTTGAATGCATAAAGAAGGAATGTGGGAAGCAAAACAGAACCAGGGATAGCTTGAATATAGAAAGCTTGGAAAAAAGCAGTGAATGAAAAAAAAATGGCCTCTTCATTTACATCAAGAAGCCATGTAACTTTGCTTTTCATTGACCAAGATAGAGAAACATGCTGTAAACAGACCATGCTGCCAACCCCCTCCCCCTTACCCCCAAAGAGTGGGACAATCATGTTTTGTGTCTTTACTTTTTGGTCTTCTTTATCTCTTTATCATTTACATCACACATTACCCCTTTTAGTAAGTAGAATTGAACCCACATGATTAATGTCTTTAGACATTTTAAATATGCAGTATGTTAAAGAAAACAAACCAAAATTATCTTCATGAAAATTTCTTGGTATATTTCATAATGAAAATTACCCAGCGAATGGCCAAACAAAAATAGTCTCTGGTAGAAGATAAAAATTACAGTCCCTTATTCTACCATCTAGCATTGGGTGGCAATATGGGAAACAAAGAGAGTATGTTCGTATTATTGCTTAGTACTACTACTGTTACTACTACTACTGCTGCTGCTGCTGCTGCTGCTACTACTACTACTACTACTACTACTACTACTACTACTACTGGCTAGCATTTATATAGAATTTTAAAGTTGGTAAAGCACTTTGTAGATGTTATAACATTTGATCCTCTCAACAACCCTGTTGAAGGAGTTGCAGCTATTATCCCAGTTGAAGAAATTGAAAATGTGAGGCAGTAAGTCACAATGTGTGACACTTCAGAGTCATTAAAGTGGTCCTACAAAGTGATGGAATGTGTACAGTATGAGTTGATGGTGAAAGCTAGTTGAAAGGGATGTTAAGAGCAATAGGATGAAGGCCTAAAAAATATTAGTAGCTGGAACAAACCTAACTATGAATAGCAGATGACATAAATTCCTTTTATGCCAGACTACTTTGGTGTCTGATATATAACAAGCACTTAAAAATGTTTATAGACTGACCGACTGACTGACTAAATTTCTTAGAAGACAGAAATCCCAGGATAGAAACAATGAGGACTGTTGACACCCTTTGTGGTATTACCTGGGACAGGACTAGACGGAGAGAGGAAAAAGAGCTTCATATTTGTCAATATATTCTTTGTCTCTCTCCTGAAATTGTTGAGATTTCCCTGTACACCTCTGGACAATTTCTCAAATGTCTCAGAAGGTAGTTCAACCTTAACAAACAATTCGTAAAACTTCTTCCTGTTCTTGCCATGTCCAGTCCAAAGGACATTAGATCTTCAAAGTTACTGACTGTGGAGGCTCTAGTAAAGGACATGAGCCATTAAACTCTACCTAACATTACAAGAATTACTCATGTCTGAGCCTCTGTAATCATTTGTTTCATGCTATCACTTTTATAGTGAAAAAAGAGCAATTTGTGTAAATGAAGGACATTGGTGAAAAGAGGGGTAGAGTGCAATTGATTATGTCTTCAGGTTATCAGTGGAATGGGCTACCTTGGGATGTAGCAGGTTCCCATCTCATTGGAAGTCCCAATGAATAGGCTAGATGAGGACCCATAAGCAATATCATAGAGGGGGTTCACTGTTAGATGTGGTATAGATTAGATGGTCTTTTCCAGCTCTTAGATCCTGTAATGCTACTAACAATCAACTAAGTATCTTTAGTCTAATAATTCCAGTCAGCTTGTATTAATTTTACTTTTATATGCTATAAAACAGAGGTAGGACCAAGGTCCTATCAAGTCTCACTATTCTTTTTTTCCCAAAAAAATTGATGGTAGGTATGTTTTTTTGAAACAGAAGATAAGATATGGCTTGGATATTTTGTGCTCTACTATAATACAGTTTTGGCTTAGAAGGAGTTTGGGGACTTATTTAGAATCTAGGAAATAATGCCTTTTATAGTTACATATGGAGCAATATGGTCATTCTAACAATATATTTACATGTCCTCAGGAAGACTAGAGACCTGCCAACACCTGTATGTAACTACAGTTAAGTATCTTGTAGTTACAGCATATGCAAAACCATAATTAATGTGATGTTATGCTGGAGATTTTATAATAATAATTTGCACTTATGTAGCTCCTTTCATCTGAGGATCTCAAAGTGCTTTATAATCACTAACTAATTAAAATTTTCAAAACATTCCTTGAGATAGAGATGGAAGATATTCAATATCAAACTAGTTCATGTATATTCAGTCAAATCTACTTGTCATTTGAAATAACATTCCACAAGGGGAAAAATGTTTATTTTTAATCTAAGATTTGGGCAAGACTCTAAGATTAACTTAATCTTTAAAAAAAACAATTCTTCAAATAAGTGGAAACAAAAAAACTGCCCATTAAATGGACAGTGGCCAAAAAAAATTATGATATTTGAATATAATGGCATATTACTGTACCACAAGAAACTATTAAAGATTCAAAGGAGCATGGTGAGACCTCTATGAAAATAGAAAGAAGATTTCACTGTCAAGTATGCAAAGTGAAATAGGCATGACCATCCATTCACAATGTAAATGGAAAGTAAAAGAACAAATCAAAACTGAATGCTGTGAAATTTTGATAACCAACTTTGCCTCCAAAGAAAGGCTATGAGAACATGTTTCCCTCCTTTCTTTGAGGAGTTGAGAGGGACTACAAATATGTAATGTTAATGTATTGGTTCATGAGAGGATTCAAAGTGGGATGTATTTGAACTTGGGTTCAAATCTAATCTCTGATATTTGCTAGTTCTGTGAACATTGACAAGTCATTTAACTTCTCTCAGCCTCTGTTTCTTCAACTTTAAAATGAGGGTGTTGGAATTGATGACCTTTAAAGTCCCTTTAAGCTCTAAATCTATAATCTGCTAACTAATGTTACTTAGCTGTTTTCTTCTCTTTTATTTTTTGTTGTAAGATGTTGACCTCTATTTGGGTAGTGGACATAGTAATGGATTATAATGGAAATATAATAGAAATTAAAGATGATAAAAAACCAAAACATATCAATAAAGTTTAGTTTTATTACCAATTTTAAACAATTACTCCTACCATCAAGTCTTTAGATTTCCAGAAGCAATTCCCTTCTGGGCCAAAGGTATGTGTATGCTAGAGAGAACATCTGGTCATTGGCAAAGAAAATATGGTACAGAGACAGTACGGTGTAAAACTTGTCATATCAATGAATGAGAAAGTACTAAGCCAGTGTTCAAATCCTGTCCCAAATTCTTAAAAGTTTTGGGACCATAGATTTGTCATTTAACCTTATGCTGCAGGAAGGTAGATAGTACAGTGGATAGAGTGCTAGACTTGAGTTTAAATCCTGCCTGAGACATTTATTAACTAGCTGACCCTCAGCAAACCACTTAATACGTCTTCTTGAAATGTCGCCTAAAATGAGTGTAACAATAATATCTCCCTCCCCAGGTTGTTGTGAGGATAAAATGAGATAATATTTGTAAAATGCTTTACAAACCTTAAAGTATTATATATATACATATATATGTGTAGTTATTATTATTAATTCATTCCTTCATTTGTAAAATTGAAATATTAGTATTTATGCTTCCTTCTTCACTTGAATTCTGAGAAAAATGCTTTGCAAGATGTAACATGCAATTGAAATGTGAGTTATTATTATCAATGTATTAGCTTTGCTCTAATTCTCAAGAACTAATGTGAATCTATTATGTTACCACAAATTTGCACGGTATTTAGTTGATTTTTAGTAGGTCTCCTATTCAGCTATGGCAAGGAGCCTAATTCAGTTGCAAGGTGTTTTGTCACCATGTGGTTCAGGTGTGAAAAAAAAAACTTATGATTCCCACACAAACCAGAACTTGGCTCTCAATGCACCCACATCATTTTCTTATTTCTCCACAAGATATTTACTTGGAATTCTAAGTCCTGCTTCCTGAAAGATGTAGGTCCATGGTCTAGCAAAGTCTAGTTATACTGGGGTGGCCCAGATAGTTTAAGGAATATAATAAACATGTACTACAATAATTTCTACTACTCTCATTGAAAATGAGTTTTTCCTTTCTAGATACAACTTAATATTTAAAAGGCAAAACATTGTTTTAAGTTTGAAGGTATATAATTAGTTTAATATGTTTTTTTACAAAGGTGCTGCAATGCATTAGCTTTCTGCTTTTCCAATTTTTGATGTATGTATCAAAGAATCACTAAAAATAAATAACTCAATCTTTTTTCATTTTTTTTTTGAGGGGGAAGGGGAAACAATATGTTGTGGTGCAATGAATCCTACTGTTACAATATATTATTTGATGTGTAACTTTTTTCATAACTTTTTTGTAACTAGTTTCTTTGTGTCAAGACTACCCGGTCTAATCCATCTTCCACAGAGATGTCAAAGTGATATTCCTAAAATGTGTATTTGATCATATAATCCTTTCCCACCAAACTCAACCAATTCCCGTGTATGAAGTCAAATATCATCTTTTTGGCATTTAAAGCTCCTCACAACCTGGCTACTCTTTATATATCTAGGTTTCTTCACATTATTCCCCTCTTCCCACTCAATGGTTTCAGTCATCATGGCCTTCTTGCTGTTCCACATATACAATGTATTCACTTTGATCTCCCTGCCTCTGTACTAGCTATCCGTCATGCAAGTGTACATGCAGGATGTAGGTTTTCCTGACTTTGACTTCTTAGAATCCCTAGCTTTCTTCAAAGCTCAGATAAATGTCACTTTCTGTAGGAAACCTTCCCTTTATTCCTTTGCTAAAGCTTCTTCTCCTAAGATTATCTTGTAAGCGCTCTGAAAGTATCTTGGCTCTCTATCTATCTGTGTGTGTGTTGTCTTCCCTATTAGAATACAAGCTCTTTGAAGGCAGGGACTCTGCTCTTTGTGTCCCTATTGTTTAGCATGGTATCTAGCATATAGTAGATACTTAACAAATGCTTGTTAACCTATCTTGTTGTTACATGTATATTCTGCTTGTGTATCAATTTATGTCCTGAAAGAATGATGAGAAATTAATCTGGTGTGTATGGGAGAAATTATGGATGATTCAGCATTTCCATTTCCTGACTTCATCTATGTTCAAATTTCAGCCATGATGGGTACTTTTGATAGATATTATTTGTTTTTCTTTTTCTTTTTAAGAAATAATATTATGTTTGGCTGAACTAATTGGACCTTTTGGTACATATAAGTAACTGCTGTTACAGTGAAATAATACTATGGATTTTATCCTGCCTAAATCATTTTAATTTTCTTTTTGTCTTTTTTTCCCCTGTCTCGAACCTCTCTGGGCTCCTTTCATAGAATATATGGTATTTATTTTCATTATATTCTCTACTTGTTCCCTTTTATTCTGTCCATCTCTTTTTCTATTCCTAGGTTTTAAAATCACCATCATTACTCCTAGAAAAGTTATAAGAAGCCATCACATACAGATTTTGTGTGATGTGCCTTTTATAAACTATAAATCACCAGAGGGAGAATAGCTTAGTAGTCCAGGACATCATATTTTTATCTCCTCTGAAATTATTTAACTTCTTGCCTCTTTTTCATTTTTTTTCCAAGTTCCTTTCACACTGCTTTTCATATACTCATAAAATAATGCCTACCCAAACATCAGATCTAGTTTCTTTATATATTCCTACCTATACAATATGTAGTAAAAATGGAAAATAAAAGTTTATAGACAGAGCATGAAAGGGAAAGGAATGGAAGTCAAGGAGAGATTGTGCTATAGGTCAGCAAAGTAATACAGAGATTTCATTCAGATCAAAGAAAGTTAGAAATTATTTGACAATGTTTGATATGAAACAGCTGTGTTGAGAAGTCTTCTGTAATAATTTTCTTCCCTTTTCCTTGCAGAGTGCTGAGCTGTCTTGAAAGAATTCAGACAGCTAAGTGTGGCCACTATTTTCCCTTTTCCTTGACTCCATATTCAATTGGAGAAGATGCGATACAATGTGACGTGTCAATGTATGTCTGATCAAAATGTCATCTTGCATGAGGGCCACACTCTCTGATTTGGGCTTGAGCTACTACAAACCAGATTTGGATGGAATCAGAAATAGATTTTCTTTCACTTCATTTCATGATCCTCTGGGAGAGAGGAGAATGGTAAATACACATCTTGTTTGCTGGGAATGCCATCTTCTCCAATACCTCTGTCCTAAGGCCTTCAGAAATTATCCCATGTCTGGCTCCATAATATTGGTTTTTAAACATTTTGCCAAATAGTAAATGGCTTTGGAAGAGTAGGGGCTCTATAGACCATTTCAATGTAAATGTCGACCATACCCTACTGGTTATTTAGTTTTGTTTTTACTTTTGGTCTGAACCTGTGACTTTATTGGTTGAGAAATTCCTTCCACCAGTGCAAACTGGTGACATATCACAACTTAAGATCTTAATGAGCTACCTGGAGACATATAGAAATTAAATGACTTGCTCTACTATTGAACCTAGGTCTTCCTGCAACTAAGGTTAACCTTCTATCCAATAGGAAAAACTTTCTCTCCACTACCACTTCCTAAAACCAGAACCAATAGTTATAACCAAGTTAAATTTATTTTGATGAGTCTCCAATAAGAAGAATTCTAGTTTTATTAAGTGTCTGAGAAAATACTCTATGTATTTTATTCTCCAAATATTAATACTGAAGAAGATAATCTGGGGACTAGTTCACCTCTGTCTCACATGAAAAGGTAGCCCTGATAGCAAATTCCTCTACCTGAACAAGTGATCCCCTTCCATCCTATCTCCTCCAACAGATTGCCTCCTCTGTCATCCTCATTCTTTCACTTATCTTCATCTCTCTATGTCTATTCATTCCTTCTCTACTGCCTTCAAACATACTCATATTTCTCCCCTCCTGAAAAAAAAATCCTCACTTGTTCTTTCTGTCCTTACTATTGACCTATATCTCTTCTACCTTACATGAGGGTCACCTACAAATAGTGCTTCCACTTTTTATCCTTCTCTCTCTTCTTAATTCCCTATAATTTGGTTTATGAACTCATTCTAGTGAAAATATTTTCTCCAAATCTACAAATGATCTAATTGCCAAATCCAATGGTCTAAGAAAAGACCATTAAAAGGATTAAGAAAAATCCTTATCCTTTTTGAACTTTCTGCACCCTTGGGCACTGTCAATCACCCTCTTTTCCTTGACACTCTCTTTTCTCTAGGTTTTCAGGACACCAATCTCTCCAAGTTCTCCTCCTACCTATATAACCACTCCTTCTCAATCTCATTTACAGAATTCTTATCCAGGTCACACCCACTAACCATGGATGTTCCAAAGGCTCAGTCCTGGGCCCTTTTTTGTTCTCCCTCTTTCTTCCTGATCTTATCAACTCTTCTGAACTTAATTACCATCTCTATGCTTATGATTCTCAGTTACCTACTGTATCCTAACCTCTCTGCTGACCCTAATCTTGCATCTCTAACTGCCTTTCAGACATCTCAAACTGGATATTAAGTGGACATCTTAAACTCAATATGTCCAAAACCAAACTCCCTACTTTCCTCCAATACCTCTCCTACCTCCCAACTTCCCTATTACCATTAAGGGTATCATTACCCTCCCAGTCCCCCAGGCTCACAATCTAGGCCACATCCTTTACTTCTCACTATATTTTACCCTTCATGTCTAATCTGACACCAAGGCCTGTTAATTTTACAACACCTTGTAAACCTATGCAGCAACTTTGCAACACTTCTTGAACACACTCTCTTCTTTCACCTGACATTAACACCACCCAGACATGGGCCCTCTTAACTTCTCTCTCGGACTGTTGCAATAGCTGCTCAGTGGATCTGTCTATTATAAGTCTCTTCTCTTAGATTGCGAGTTTCTTGAGGGCAGGGGCTGTCTTTTGTCTCTTTTTATATCCCTAGTGTTTGGCACAGTAGCAGGCACATAAATACTTAATAAATGCTCACTGATTCTTTGACTGAGAAGATAAATAATGGTTCTCAATCCATCATGCCTTATAAGAAATGAGGGCAGAGTTAGGCCTTGAAGTGAAATGAGAACTAAGTATGATGTAATGCTTTCATATTTCTTTCTTAAAATTCATTGACTTAACAGGAAGAATTCCTGCAAAACTAGGAAAGTATCAGTAGGAACATGCCCAATGCCAATCAGGAATCCTGGGATTATAGAAAGGACTCATTTTCTTTGTCCTTTGATCAGTTAGGACAGTTTAACGTTTATGTTCATGAACTAATTAAGATAATCCCTACAAAAGTTGGTGTGATGATGAAGAGGTCAATTTAAGCCAAGGTCTACTTTTCTTTCAGCACTATTTCTATGTCTCTTCTGTGAAATTTTAGGGAAGCAGGCAATTTCCTGTCAAAACATACATGTCATAAAGTGTCCATCACACTCAAAGTAATATATTTGGCAGAAGGGAATCCAAAGAGTCCAAATTTGTTTTTCTTTGGTATAGCCAATTAAGCATTCAAGAACTAATTTTATCAAGACACTATTCTGAATGCTGTGATAGATACAAAAATCTGTAAGATTCAGTCTGTCCCTTTAAGGAGCTTATATCTAGATGGGGCAACAAGACACACACACATACATATGAAAAGTTAATTAACAACATAACAATATTGTCAGTAAAACAGGACACATAAGATTATATTCTGACTAGGAATTCCTTACGACATTGGGTTGATCTTTGTCCTTCTGTTTCCCATTCATCCTTTTTCTGTGGGGTAATGTTATTGATAATCTGGGAATCAGACAGGTGAGTAGGGGTGGCAAAAGAAGGGCCAAGCAGAACATGTCTGGGAAATCTTCCTTTCTAAGTTAGATTGCTGATGACACTATTCCAACTCTATGTTAGACTGACAATGTCCAGCAAGTCCCATTTCCCTTGAAAAACCAAAAGCCAGAATATTTTGAAATATTTAGTAACATATACATGCCTTTTTGACTAATTTTTTTTTAAAAAAATGAGTCTATAAGAAATAATTAGGGAAAGGAATACTTGTTCCAGTTACATGAAAATTTTGTGCATTTGAACACACTGTTGTTAATTGCCTTATCATATTTTATTGTAGTTACTGATGTCATCCTATCTTCAACTTAATCCTCTTTTTAATGCTGTCATTGTGTGAATTGTTGTCCTAGTTCTTCTCTCTTTACTCTGCCTCAGTTCTTAATCCTCATTATAGATGGTATATTAGGCAGCAGAATGCCAACACCTTTCTCTTAGATGATTCCTTAAAGCAAAGGATTTTAAAATGATATGTTTAATGAAACTTTATTTTTCATTTATTCATTTCTCCTTGTCTTACATCATTCAAACATATTCCTCCACTATCTCTTTTTTTCCCACTCCATTGTCAAATGAAGAGATTGCCTTCCTTCTTGCCAAGAATTACCTTGATACACACTGATGATCCCATCAATTTCTGCTTTCTTCAAATGATTGTTCTGTACTCTCATCTCCACATACTTTCTTTTTTTTAGTCTCTACTATCTCTTCACCTGCTATGTATAGACCTGCCCATGCCTACTCCCATCCTTAAATAATCCTCATTTGATCTTGGCATCTTCTCAAATTATACTCCCATATCTGTCCTTGGCTGCATGACTAAATTCCTTGGTAAAGTGATCTATGCTTGAGCCCACTTTCTCTTCTCTCCACTTTTCCTCAATCTCCTGAACTTTAGCTTTTGGCATCATCATTCAACCAAAACTGTTCTCTCTAAAACTATAATGATCTCTTAATTTTCCACATCTAATAGCTTTTTGCTGGTCCTCAAATTTTTTGATCTGCCACATATATATTTGTTGATTATGTCTTTGTGCATACTCTCTTCTCTTTAAGTTTACATAACACTGCTCTTTCCATGTTCTCTTCCTATATGCCTAATCACCCAACGCAGTCTCCTTTATTAGTTCTTCATTCATACCACACTTACTAAGGCCTTTGGGTGTCTCCTAGGGTTCTTTTCTGGATCTTATTCTCATTTCTCTTTATTGCTGTTCCTTGGTGATCTCATTTATTTCCCTTGGTGATCTTATCAGTGACTGTGTTCAGTTATCATCTCTATGAAGATGATTCCCAGATCTATGTATCCAACACTAGTCTCTTCTGAGATACACAACCTTGCACATTCAATTTTCTATTGAACATTTTGAGCTATTAGTGCTGTAGATATCTCAAATATACCCAAAACAGAGCTCTTTATATTTCCTCTCAAACCCTCTTTTCTTCTGAACTTCCCTTTTACTTGAGGGCCATTGCCATCCTCCTAGTCTTCTAACTCTGCAATGTTGGCATCATTTCCCAATCTCTTGTTCTTACACAAACTGCATATTTGCCATTTGTCAAATCTTGCTGTTTCTACCTTCCACGACATCTCTTGTATATGTTTGAACCTCTCCACTCACAATGACTTCACCATAGTTCAGACCTTCATCACCTCTCACTTGGACCATTGTAATAGCCTTATAGCTTGTCTTCCTGCCTCAACTCTATCTCTATTTCAAGCTACATTCCATTCAGCTACCAAAGTCATTTTCCTAAAGTATAAGTCTGGTCATGTCTCTTTTGTACTCAATAAACTCCTTTCCTTATCCTCAGGGTCAAATATAAAGCACTTTATTTGAAACTTAAAGCTTTTCAAAATGTTTTCTATATCCTACCTTCCTAGTCTTCTTATCCTTGACTTCCCTCCACACATTCTATAATCTAGAAACAGCCCTGCTTCCTCTTCCTTATATATGACCCTTCACCTCCCCTTTCCATGCCTCTGTGTCTAGCTCTCATACCTGGAATGCTTTTCCATTTCAGCTCTGTCTTTTAGCTTTCCCAGCTTCCTTCAAAACTTAGCTCAAATTCCACCTTTTGCAAAAACCCTTTCCCAATCCTCTCCACCCTTCTCAACCCCTAGCAATTCTCCCTGGTAAACTAGTAACGTTCTCCCATCTAAGATTACTTTCTATCTACTCTATATATAATTTCTATGCACCTAGTTATTTTCATGTTGTCTCTCCTTTAGAATGTGAGCTCCTTGAAGACAGGGGCTATTGGGGCCTTTCTTTGAATCTCCAGTGCTTAACATAATGCTCAGCACAAAATGAACACTTACTAAAATGCTTGTTTAACCCAACCTTGGACGTTTTAAGTAAAAAAAAAGAAAGAACATTGCTTTAATCAACCACCAGTAGATTACTCACAAGTAATGTCCTGCATTCCCCATAGCAAGGTGACCTGATTAGAAGCCCAGATTTTTAAACCAGCCAATCCAAAATGCAGTTTACATTTTATATCCTATTTCCATTCATTCTCTTTTTTCCATCTTGCATGCATGGTTTAATAAAAAAAAAGTTTTTACACATAATTATATGCCTTTCTTTTCTTTATTAGATACATTTAAAGTGTTTTCCCTTAAATCATCCACTTTAGTAGGCAATTAGAAGATAAAATATTCAATTCTGTGACTATATTCCACTTTAAACAATGAACATATTCTTAAGTAATTTATTAATTGAATCTCTTAAATTATATGTTGTATTTAACAGTGGAAAAGAGGGCTTAAATGAAAGATGTAGTAAACCCTTGCACAAAATGAAGAATCACTGTTTAAAATTAATAATCTCTACCACTCTGATATATCAGTTTGGTAACTTCAGGATTCTGAAAATCTTCTTCTTAAATTGAGGTATATCTTTATTAGTTATTACTACTTAAACATGGGAGATCTCACAGAAATTTTAATAGAGGGGTCCATAGAAGTCATCTTGCATTTTAAAAGATTAAAATAAAGTGGACTGATGTTAACATGATATTTGGGTATATTAAAGTGAACCTCAATGGATAAATATATTTGCCCTCTGATAGCTTAAAGATGATCCATAGGAAGACTTTAAATGTCACCCAGTGGAAGGAAAACTGATTGACTTTTGGATAATGTTCATTTGGAAAGGATATCCCATCATTAAATCTGGTGATTCATGAAAAATGTGTTATAATGAGTATGGTTTTAAGGTTCAGTTAAGTATGGCATTTGGTGGACTATACTGCAAGATTTAAAATATGGGAACCTTCCTACCTTATGGGAGATTTAAAATATGGGAAAGGTCAAAAAGAAGAGAATTAGTCTTTAGCAAGGTATCTACTGCTGTTGAGTCTGAAACCTGTTGTTCCCAATGATATCTGAACTTCATGTTTGTTCATGGCTCATCCTGAATATTATACCCATACAGGTAAGCTTGACAAGAACTGATTGCCAGAAGGGATTGGAAACCTCTAGAGTCACTATCTAAGCAAAAGTCCTCTGGACTATGCTAAAGACTCTGGGAGCACTCTTACAATTCAATCCAATTCAAACATTTACTGAGCTCCATTTATACTCAAGGTCTCCATTGAAATCCTATATCTAATCCAATTAAATAATTTATTAAGTATCTTTTATGTGCAAAGTTCTGTTCTAGGTTCTGTGATTGGAATACAAATATGCAATGAAAGCTAGTGCCTGCTCAGAAAGGACTTAACATTCTACTGGGGGAGGGGGATCTATCATGTAAACAGAGAAATACATACACAATGATTTGAAGCAGAGAGTACTCAGGAAAAATGTGATCATGAAAGGTTTTTTAGGAAATAGCATGTAAGTCAAGCCTTGAAGCTTTCTAAGTATTCAAAGTGAGGAGGGAGTGTGTGACAAGGATGGGAGGCAGCCTATGTAAAAGAACGGAGGCAGAAGACAGGTCTGAGTTCAGGAACAGCATGTAGGTCAGTTTTTCTGGAATACAGAGTAGTTGAAATAAGACTAGAATGGGCTGCTATAGCCAGACTAAATTTAAATCCAAGGCTTTAAATCCTAAACTGAGGGGGCTGCAATTTTAGCTAGAGGCAATAAGAAACCATTAAGATTTCTTGAGAAGAAAGTGACCTTATCAGACTTGTGTATTAGGAAGATGGTTTTGGCCACATTTTGGAGAAGAGATTAGAGGAGTAAGGCACTGAAACTGAACTAGAAGTCTGATATAATAACTTAGGCAATAGATTCTGAGGGCCTGAACTGGGTGGGTAGTGATATAAATAGAGAGAAGAAGCAAATATGAAACATATTTGGAGGTAGAATTGACAAGATGACAACTGAGTAGATATATATTCTCAAGGTTACAAATCTAGGTGACTAGAAATATTGCGATAAATGTAGAAGAAACTGGAACCAGGATGGGGTTATCTATGTTGATTTTAAGAGGCCTACAGGACAATTGAGGGGAAGGATATCCAATAGGTAGCTGATGTTTCAAGACAAGAATTTGGGAAAGAATTTGGCTTGAAATGTAAATCTGGTAGTCATTCCCATAGAGATTATAGACATACCTATAGGAACTAATAGAATAATGAGAAAAAAGAGGTTGTTAAAGGACAAAAGAAGACGACCTTATACAACATCTCCAGTTAGGAGGCATAACATGGATGTCAATCCAGCAAAGGAGACTGAGAAGGGGTCAGACAGGTAGGGAGAGAAACAGGACAGACTATTATCTTAAAAATCAGGGGCAGAAAGAATATTTAATTAAAGAGGTAGTCAACAGACTTAAAAGCTACAGAGAGTCCGATAAGAATGAGAATTCAAAATAAGTTATCAGATTTAATCATGAAAAATCATAGGTAACCCTGGAGAGAAATATTTCAGTAGAGTAGCATGGACCAAGTCAGATATCAAAGGTTTGTGTCATGAGGGGGAAGAAAGGAAATGAAAGCACTTTTAAAATTTTTGATTCATTCTTGCTGAGAAAGGTTATAGAATAGAATGATAGTTTGAAGGGATGATAGGTAGGACCATGTGATTTTTTTTTTAAATGAAGAAGCTCTGGGAAGGAGTAGTAGATGGGGAGACACAATGATTGAAGAGGCAGACTACTACCAGCAGAGATGAGATCAAGGCCACAAGTAGAGACAAGGTAAGGTGAGGAGAAAGATCAACTCTTCATCAGAGAGTATAGAAAAGGAGGAGAGATGTTGAGATTTCCAGTGTTGATGAGAGTAGTCTGGTCTGATTGAAATATAGAGGATGTATGGCCAAGTAGGGTCAAAACAAGTCTTTTATGACTGAACTGACTGAACACCAACAAAAAGAGGAGAAAGATGAAATAAGGTTGAAAAGGTAGGTTGGAGTAATATTGTGGAGGGCCTTGAATGACATATAAGTTTTCGCATTTTTCTCAAAGGCTATTGTGAGTCACTTGTGATTTTTTTGAGTAGAAAAGTGACATGATCATATTGGCAAAACACTTCCATGGATATTAAGAAGTTTCTTCTTTCTTGTTTTTTATTTTTCCCTAGAGGAAGAAACATATTAGACAGATACTGTAATGATCTGATTTGAATATGGAAAACTATTCATCCCAGAAACCCGGTACTGATGTTGAGTTCTCCTAACAACTTCAATCGGTACCGATTGGCGAAACCTTTGGGTGATCCTCAGCCAAATCTTTCTCCTGATCTTGGGCCAGGTGTGGTATTAAGCATTCCAAGTTCAACTGGAAAAAATTACAGAGCATTTGTTGATGTTGGATCACAATTTAGTGGTTAGGGTTGAATTTGTTTAGAAATTTCAAGTTAATTCAGGTTTAATCTAGAAATCCAAATTCATACCAATTCAGCCAGGTAGCAGTTGAAAGACAGACCTAAAACGCAGCCAGGAAGTCTTGTAGCAAACCATGTAATCTAACATCATAGCCTCTTAGAACCCACATGAAAAAGGAAGAAGAATTATCTGCAGAAATGTCACCGTTTGTGTTGAGAAATCATATAGCTCTGTTCATATTCAAAAGTGATGATGGATTTGGTAAAAACTAAAGTGGACATACACTCAGTGTCCCTCAGAGTATGTCTCAATGTACCTCAATTAGTTAAGGGCCAGAGAATAGCACGGTGGTTAAGGCACCAGGCTTAAAGTCAGGAAGAACTGTGTTCACATGCATGCTTTTGATACATGTTAATTTTGTGACCCTGAGAAAGTCTTCAACTCTCTAAGTCTAATGTTCAAAATGCAAATGATAATACCTGCACTACTTAATTCATGGAGTGGTTGTAAGGATTAAATGAGATAATACGTATAAAGTATTTCCTTGATATTAAAGCATTTTTATATCACTTTCAGGTTTGCAAAGAACTCTACACATTATCTCATATGATCCTCCTAGTAAGGCAGGAACTACTATTATCCCTATTTTACTGATGAAGAAACTAAAAGTTAAAGAGATGAAGTAACTTCCTCAGAGTCACATGGCCAGTAAACGTCAAAGACAAAATTTGAATTCAGGTCTTTATCCTCTAAGTCCAGGACTCCACACACTATATGAAACTATAATAATGTCACTGACTTAAGAATTTAATCATTCAGCACATTTAGGAAACGCATATCACATGCAATTCTCTATATTACATATAGGAAGGGGGCACAAAGGTAAATTAGGTGGAGTAGCTTGTCCTCAAAGAGCAAGACATCAAATAGGGGTGATGAGAGCTATACATAGATAAATGTAACACAAAAAATTAATATGTGCATAGGAGGATGGAAAATGCAATGAATTCAGATAAGGGAGAGATCACTTCCATTCCTGTCAGGTAAGGATGGTATTTGAACTGAATTGGGTATTTGAGGTGATATTTGTTCTGGGCCTTGAAATAAGTCAACAAAATTGAGAGGAGATAGCAGTTGTGAATTATATGTGGAGCCATTTAAATGAATGTGTATGTTTTCCTGGGTTATAAAACAGATTAGAAAAACACAAAACAAAACTTTAATGTCAATCTGTTTAAACCAAGGGCGTTGCATTGTGTAAAACACTACGTATTCAATTTGTCCAGCCCTAAAAATGAAACACTAATAATTGAAGCACTGTTAAATATATTGTGTATTCTGCTGGAAAGCTGCATTTTGAAATAATCCCTCTTCCTATTAATTTTGTAAATTTGTCAACAGTTTCCTGCAGGGCCTCTAAAAGCCTGGGCTTTTAGTACCCTTGTCAAACAGACACACTTTGTACACTGCAAGCAGAATCAACTCAGTTAAAGTCAAGTATGATACAGGAAGCCATAAACCGTTTTAAAATTGTATCTGAAGTGCTCTGGATTTGGAACCAGGGTCTTGGTTTCAAATCATGGAGGAAGAAGTTTATTACTTCCTGCCTTGAGTAAATCATATACATGTTCATAATTTCTATTTCCTCATCTGTAAAATAAAGGGTTTAGACTAAATGACCTCTCTGCTCTCATTTAGCTTGAATGTTCTATAATCTTATGAACTTTTTTAATTAAAATTGCACAGATATGTAAGTGAGAAATTTTGTTCTAATGAATTCCATTTTAAAATATATTTTAGTATTATGGCAGAGTGAAAAGAAGAGTTTTTTTTTTAATAGTTAAAAGGAGCTGGATTCAAATTACAACTCCTTCACTTACTAATAAGTGTGACACTGTACAAAATATTTCAACCTCTCTGGACTTGTTTCTTCAAAGAAGGGAGTGGGATAGGATAATTTCTAAGGTCCCTTTCAGTTTTTGATCTTTGACTTCATTCTGATTTAATTGTTCAAGGAGAAAGAGTATTGAATGGAAGTAAAAGTTTTTTGGCTTGAATCCTGGCTCTTCCAGTTGAAGTTCCTCCTTAAGTCACCATTTTAAGGAGAATGCCCAAGCCACCCAGATTCACTCCTAACTCTGCTTCCAGATTTTTTTTTTCAGTGTCCCTGCTAGGTACCTTTATTTCCACTTCAACTTTTCTAACTTCCCTTTATATGTTTTCTTTTCCCATTAGAATGTAAGCACCTTAAAGGCAGGGATAATTTTTCCTTTTGCTTACATTTGTATTCTCTGTGTTTACTGTGCCTGACAAATAGTATCCTCTTAATAAATGCAGGTTGACTGTCCTCTTAATCATGAAACCATTGTGCATTCAATGTTCTGTGCATTAGGCACAGAGTAACATTCATGTGTGACATGTGCCCCCAACTGGTACAGGTCTGCAAGGCAATGCATAGCTGCGATGTCATTAGTTCCAAAGCCCAAGAACATCATTTGGGGCTCAACTGTGGCAGCACAAGGCAAAGTTAATTGAACATGTGTCCTTATTTGGGGTTTTGAAAATGTGGTTACTCTAGGCAGAGGGATGAGTGTATTGGGTATTAAGGGAACTGGTTCAGATCTGAACTCGGCCAATATGTAGCTGTTACATTGGAAAATTCATCTGACCTCTCTGTACTTCAATTTCCACAAGGATCAACAAAGTTCAGACATCACAATAATAGAAAAAAATAATACTTGGCATTTTATAGTGTTTTGCAGAGTTTTAAAAATTTCTTTTTTATTGTTAATTTCATAATCATCAACTAATACAAATATTTTATTATACACAAAAAGGACAAAAAGTATACTTGCACATATATTATTTGCTAAATCCTTCGCCAGCTGTATTTCTGGTTCGGACTTTGGGATAATAATAATAAAATATCTTGATTTTCAATTCTTCTGATTCTGGTTCTTGGCTTCCTTTTTTTTTTTTTGCAAGTCACTTAATTTCTCTGTGCCTCAGTTTCCCCCATTTCAGTAGAATAGATGTAGATTTTATCATCTACATAGGCTGAGAAAAAATGTATATCATAAAGCAATATATAAATGTGAGATATTTCTCTTCTAGTGCTACTACTGCTGATTATAGCACATAAGCATGAAAAAAATGAATGCACTTTTATTGCTTGAAGGAAAAAGAAACATACAAGATCTACTAGGTTGGTTGAAAGAGGAATAGAAACTGGACAGAACAGTGGAGATAGGGGCTCTGCAAGTATGAGAGAAAGATCTGAAGTATGGAACCAAGCAAGGCTTAATTTGTAATGAAAAAGGAGCCAGCTTGGAGGTGAGGTGCAAAGTGAGATGGTAATTTTACAGTTCAAAAAGAGAGGTTTTACAAGTGACCTAAAATGCAAAAGAAAAGTGGATTTCTAAGGACTTTGAAGGAAATCATGGCTTGATTAGAATGCAAGGAGAGACTTGGGTCACTGGCGTTTATTTAGAACTCATGACAAATTGGGTGAATTCATATCACTCCATTAATTCTGCCTATGCAGATGCTCTTAACCTGGGGTCCATGGATTCCTTCTGCAGATAGATTTGGGGGGGGGGTCTGTGAATGAAGAGGGAAATATTAAATGTTTTCACTAAGCTCTATTATTTATCATTTGTTTCAATTATCAATGTAGGCCAAAGTATTATCCTGATTAGAAGTCAATAGGTTTTCTGCATATTGCCAAGGGTATCCATGATACAAAAAATGATTAAGGACCCCTGACCTAAAGGAAAGAGGTCTTGGGGTGACCTTTAGAGGTATCTTGATATCCTAAGATGTTGTGTTTCATCTGCTCTAACAGTACATGAACAAACAGCACACGGTTTTTGCAAAGAGTGGTCAGAATTTGACCCTGGGACGATGGAAGATGGCTGTAATGTTATTTCTTTAAAATAAAAGTGCTTCAGGAAAGCCAGAAATAAATCCAGTTACTATAAAGAAGGCAAGGAGAGGCTTACTCTTCACAGGAAAAAGTGGGGCTCATTAAAGAAGGTAATTATTACCTCTGACATACCGATCTGCTGCTTTAAATTAAGGTTCTTAACGAGGCATTTCATTGTATATCCTCAACTGAGGGATTTGAGGAAACAGCCTTCCTTAAGAAGTTGATGCAGATGGGAATACTGTGCTCAAAGCTTTTGGTGGTGAAGAGTTTGGTGAACTTGGGATGTACAATAACAAAAAAAAAAGGGTTTTAGTGAAGAATTCCTGATTATTTGAATAAACTATGACTAGACTAATGGAAAGTACTTATAAGTGGGAAATACTCTTTTTTCTGCATGACTTTTGCTTATTAATTTCAACATGAAGCAAATAACCCACAGGCATATGCTATCTGTAATCTTCCTAAAGATGTAATATTTTTTCCCCTAGACTTGTGATTTAATTGTTGTAAGGAGGTCCCTAAGTGAGGCAACTCATCTACCAATGCAGATTAGAATTTACTCACAGCGAAAGTGACATGGCCAGAGTCACACATGTGTTTCAGAGACAAGACCTGAAAATGGATTGTTCTGATGCAGTCTATCTCTCTCTTTTTTTTTTCTTTTTAGGCAATTGGGGTTAAGTGACTTGCCCAAGGTCACACAGCTAGGAAATGTCAAGTGTTTGGTCTGAGGCCAGATTTGAACTCAGGTCCTCCTGACTTCAGGGCCAGTGCTCTATTCATTGCGCCACCTAGCTGCCCCAGCAGTCTATCTCTCTAACCATTGCGCTGTGCCACTTTTCTTTGAGGAACCATCTTGAATAATTTTTAAATATAAACTAGTGAAATTCTGCATGATTACATTGTAACATTTCTGATTATTTTCTTTCTTTCTTGTCATTATTTCCTCCTTTCTCTTCTTTTTTGTTTTTGCATTATCCATAGATATAGGGGCATATCCTTCACTTTTTATAGACCTTTGTGGCCAGGCTTACATGATTTGATATCAGATTTCCTTTGGATAAAGAATTTGTCTGGAAAACATCACATAGACACTTTATAATCCTGGTGGTAATCAGAACTAACACCTACCTGCATTAAATCACTTCATCAACGGTTACTTTTTGAGCCCTTGTTCCATACCCATAGCTGTGCTAGGTGCTCTAGAGAACTGGGTTTTATTACTTCATTTTATTATTTATTTATTATTTTACTATTATATAGGAAGTGACATGATTTGACAGCCCCTCCTTCCCCCAATACGTCCAATTTATGCATTAGGGATATGTTAATGGGGTTCTCCTGCCCTAATTTTTAGAATTCCTCAACATCAAAGATAATTCTGTAGCCCATTGCTGGACAGGAAATGGAGCTGGAATGTTGCTCAGATGGTAAGTTAGCCTTACACCTCATTTCTTGAGTATATAGCTAAATTCATGAAAACCTATGCACCATTAACGTGATTTCCCTAAGGACTGTAACCTGTACCTTCTAAGAGTAAGCTATAGTATAGTAATTTAGTAACCTCATTTTCTCTACCAGGCAAGTAGCAATGTCTACTGGGTACCCAAGAGGTGTACAAGTTCTAAATAGAGCTTGTGATCTGTACCCACTATAGAAGAAATCATTCTAAAGTTTCAGTGTCTGTGAGCATTTGAGTGTGACCTGGAATATTACTACCTGGCTAAAATCCATTTCCAGTTAAATTACAAACTTCTATTGTTATTCACCTGATTCTCTCTCAGTGGGACTTTCAAGGTTGGTTCATGTCCTTGGTTACCGAACAAAATGTACACTAAGGTCAAATAATCTGTGACATGAGCACTGATGTCACTGTCTAACCCTGCTACATGCTCTTCGGTTTCTGTGATGATGTAATGCTTAAAATATATGTTTAGTCTGTTTCAAAATAAATACATCATCTGCTGGTTTTGTTATATTTCTATCTCTCTAATCTTGACAACTAGAAGGGTTTTTCATTTGGGTCTCTTGGTTTGCTCTCGGTATCATGTACAAACTATTGGGGAAATAGGCTACTATTTGTCATTTGAGATGCTCAGGTTTCTCTTTGTACTTTCTATACAATTTAATGATGGAAACTTGGGTTTTAGAATTTATATAATATTCATTGTTGCAGTTTAAAAGTTTACTCTTGAGGTGTTTGGAGTCAGAATGTAGAGATTTCCAAGCTGTTTAATAAATCATCTTCACTATCTTCCTCTACATATACACACATACACATATGCACACAACTCACCTGACATTTCAGCAAACTGATTTTTACTGAAAAGTTTGATTCCATTAATACAGTCCACTGGTAATTATTCTAATATCCATTGATAACAATGAAAAAGAATGATCGATGGCTTACTGTGTATTCTGGACCAAATTACTTTATCTTTTTATGTTCCAGTCTTTCTATCCATACAATAAAGACAATATTAAATATTTCTTTCTCCCTTTCAAGGGTGTTGTGGGGATTACTTTGCCTATGCTTAGCAGATGTTTTAATGTTGGTTCTAAGCTGATGTGATAAACATACCTTAATTTTTTTTAAACAGATGAAGACATAGAACCTCAAACATCAGGAAAACTATTCAAATTTGAGAATAATTCACTGAGAGCAGGAGTTTGTACTATAATCTCCTATGGCTCACACCCAGGCTTAGAAGGCAAATTCCTCTCTGACAAATGACTCCTTTGAAGATATATGTGTCATTAAATGTATTTGAGAAAATATTTGTAGTAAAGTCAGTTAGCTAACTAGCATTTATTAGTGGCCTACCATGTGTCAGGTGTTATGCTAAGTGCTGGTGATACAAAGACAAAAAGCAAATATGAATTTTAAGAGGAATCAGTCAATAAGCATTTAATTATGTGCCTACTATGAAGCAGGTGGTGCTAAGCACTGGAGATAGAAAAAGAAGCAAAGGACAGTCCCTGCCCTCAAGGAACTCATAATCTAATGGAGGAGACAATCAAATAAACCTGTACAAACAAGGTATATACAGGAAAATAGGAAATAATTAAGATAGGGAAGGCAGTAGACTTAGGAGGGGCTAAGAAAAGCTTTCATGGGAAGGTAGGATGTTAGTTGGGACTTGAAAGTAGCCAGGGAAGGCAGGAGGCAGAGATGAGGAAGGAGAGAATTCTAGACATAGGGGATAATCAGAAAAAATGCCTGAAGCCAAGAAATGGAGTGGAACAGCAAAGCGTCTAGTGTCATTGTATTGATTAGTAATTGGCAGCGAGTAAGGTGTAAGAAAACTGGAAAGGGATGTGTGTCTGGTGGGGTAAATTAGTTTAAGCATTCTTCCCTAACATTTTCCTTGATCTTCTTTGTGCTTCTGTAAAATAATACACCTCATTTGCGTGTCTAGAATGCACTCATTCCACATTCCTACTTATTTAATCCTTATCTTGTTTCAAGAATCAGCTTAGGTGTCACTTCTTCCCTGAAGCCTTTCATAAGTCCCCCATCACCAAATGTAAATATTCTCTTCCTCTTCAAATTTTCTAGAAAATCCTTCTAACCGTTCTCACTTTTAACCTTGCATTATGTTTGTCTATATGTCTCCTCTCCCTTACTTGGTGTTAAGTTCCTTGAGGATAACAATTGCGTTGTTTTTCATATCTATATTCCTAACACTTAGCAAAATGTCTTGTATGTAATAGTATATCAGTAATTGTTAAACTGAGTATTTCATTTTTTTTCAGTAAAGGCATGTGAATTTTCATTTTCTAGGGATACTTCCCTAAGGATGATATGTATCCTAATTTGTGGAGATGGACAGCATCCAGAAGAATCTTCCCCCTATGCTCCTATATTCATCTTAACAAAACACTGTGTCTATACTTTATCCTTTATCTTACCCTCCAGCCTCATGGAATAGGTAAATAGCTCTCCTCCATAACCTCAGCCCTTCTACTTCCATTCCTGACTCCATCCCATGTAAACCTCTAATAGACTTAGTTAACTCTAATTATTCCCTCCTTCTTTAGAAGCTTCAAGTTCATTCTCTCCCTAGCTCCTTCTCTTCTAACATTAAATATGTTCAGGTGTCCTATATCACAGGTCAAACCCTGAGTTTGATCCTTCTGTGCATCCAAGTTATGTTTTAATCTTGTTCTTCCCATTCACTAACAAATTACTCAAATTTATTTTATGTCTGCAGATTCTACTTCCTATCCATCTATTCTTTTTAAAAAACTTCATGCATTCTGACTTCCATATCCATTACTCTATTAAAATGGCTTTCTCAAAACTTACAAGTAACCTACTTCTTGTCTCACTGGGGAATTTTCTTTCCTTCTTCATGTTTTTGATCTTTTTAAAGAATTTAATGCTGCTTACCAACTACCTATAGATACATTTTCCTTTTTTGATTCCTGATTCCTGGCACTGAACATTTCTGATTTTTGTGCTATCAGTGGGATCGCCTTTTTCTGGATCATTGGGATGACTTCCTTTATCCTCTTACCTCCTAACTATAAACATTCTTCAATGCTTTATCCTTAGTTATCTTTCCTTTTCTTTGTATATTTCACCCTTTGGTGAACTCACCTGTGATCATCATTATATGGATGATGTGTATTTTTACATATTATGTCCCTTTTTAGAATGTAAACTCCTTGAGAGCAAGGGCTATTTTAATTTACTTTTCTTTGTATTCTCAGCACAACCGACCTCCCTATCATTAGCAGAGCCTTAACTTTTTCTGTACTCAATCTCATAGTTCTGAGTTCCTTCATTTGATACATTGCTTCCATATTACTTCCTCTCCCTCCACAAACTACTGTCTGATCTTTTCAGCTAATCAGTTTGTTAGTGGCACCATCATTCTTCCCCTCACCCAGAATGTTCTTCTTTCCTTCATTTCATCAAATTTTGTCTACCTATGATGGTCACGATCTGTTCCTACCTCTTTTTTTTGAGCCTTGTCCTAGAATTCCATTCTGCATTGATCTCAGTCTTCTCTGAAGTCTTATTGAAACTATATTCAATGCTATGTGATTTTGGCATTTCATATATATAATATATATACATATATAAATATATTTATTTTTATACATAAATTACTTATATTTATACATAAATATACATATATTTTTATATGTATACATACATCCATACACACACACATATACATACATATACACACAATATAATATATATACAACACACAATTGTTACATAATATATCATGCATAACACATATAACATATATTATGTAACATATAAAATAAGTTCATAACATAAAATGTGCATATATATATTATATGTACATGCATATAATATGTAACTCCTAAATAATAACACATATCCACACATAGCTACATATATAACGTATATATTATATATACACATTATGTGTATGTACAATATATAACTCCTAAATGGTACAGCTTTCAATGTAATATGATTTTAATTGTTACACACAGACATGCATATATACATATTTGTTGTTGAGTCATGTCTGACTCTTTGTGACCCCCATGAATCATACTGTCCATGGGGTTTTCTTGGCAAAGATGCTGGAGTGGCTTGCCATTTTCTTCTCAAGTAAATTAAGGCAAACAGAGGTTAAGTGACTTTTCCAGGGTCACACAGCTAGTGTCTGTTGCTGGATTTGAACTCAGGTCTTCCTGACTCCAGGCCTAGCTCTCTATCCACTGAGCCATCTTGCTGCTTCCATCTAACTATATATGTATCTAAATACAAAAATAACTCCTAAATCACATATATAACCCATACGTATCACATATATAACAAATACATGTTTGTGTATATATGTCCACACATGTTTGCTTATGCATGTGTGCATACACACACACATATACATATATATATATATATATATATATATATATATATATATAAATATAAAGAGAGAGAGAGAGAGAGACAGAGACAGAGAGAGACAGAGACAGAGAGAGAGACAGAGACATAGAGATAGAGAATCCTGGAGGGAATGGAAGCACAGATGGGCTTTGTCTGATCACCCCTAGTTTTATGGTTTCAATAGATGAGTTTCTGTGAGCCTGAGGAAGGGAAATTGATCTGCTTTGCTTACCTCCTGACAGTGGTGCAGTGGAATAGATTGAGAGAGTAGACTTTTCTCCCTAAACAGATTATAAGCATGGTCCCTTAAAAGACCATATTATGCACTTTTTTTTCAAGCTACGTAAGACATAGTAAAGGCTCACTAAATACTTGCTAATTGATAATATCGAAGGTTCTAAGTTATGTTGAGGGCTCCTTTCATCATGAGAGGGAAGGAAAAGAATTAGGAAAGCACATGCTGTTCAGCATCTGTCTTAAAAATGTATGGAAGCATTGGGGACAGCTAGGTGGCAAAGTGGATAGAGCATGGGCCCCAGATTCAGGAGGACCTGAGTTCAAATCTGGCCTCAGACACATAACACTTACTACCTTTGTAACCCTGGGCAAGTCACCCCCATTGCCTAGCAAAAACAACAACAACAAAAAAAAACACAAAACGAACAAACAAAATGTGTGGAAGCAGTCATTGTGAGCGGCTTCAAATGACCTATAGGAAGTTGATGGGCTTCATCAGATTCTGTGACCACAAGCAACCTTGCCTTAACCTGGTACTAGCCTAAGTTGCAAAACAGTGTGATAGAGGTGATATATTTAATGACCAAGAAACAAAATTAATAACCAAAGAATACCACTTTTTTTCTGTATCTGATAATGAGTGAGATGCTTAAGTCATCCTACAGATAGATGTATATTTTGCCATTTAAAATTTTCCTAATGCCATGACAAGCAGAAGAAACAGTTTTATGCCAAAAAAAAATCAGATTTGGAATCAAAGAGCCAGCTCTGATTTGGTGACCTTTGGCAAGTCACTTTACCTCAACTGTCAAATGAGAGGGTTGGCCCAGATGACCTTGAAGATCCCTTCTATCTCTCAATTTATAATTCTTTGAAAATGAAAACCATAAGTCAGTTCCTTGAAAAATGAATCCAGGGAAGCCTAGCTGCCAGAGAAGCATGCTAGCAATTCCTGGAGGGAATGGAAGCACAGATGGGCTTTGTCTGATCAACCCTAGTTTTACAGTTTCAATAGATGAGTTTCTATGAGCCTGAGGAAGGGAAATTGATCTGCTTTATTTACCTCCTGACAGTGGTGCAATGGAAAGCACATGGGAGTGGCAGGGTTAGGAGAACCCAAGTTCAAAACTCACCTCTTCCACTTATAAGATGTGTGACCATAGGTCAGTCACTTAACTTTCCTGAGTTTCAGTTTCCACGTATTTAAAATGGGTTAGTTCTGCTGTGTTACCGCACAATATTGTTACTAGGCTCAAATTAGATAATTTATGTAAAGTGCTTTGCAAACCTAAAGTTGCTCAATAAGTATCAATGATGATGATGATATCAATGAAGTTATCTAATCACACTTTGCTTTTCCTTAGACTTTTACATATGTAGTTGGTATGGCTTCATTCTGAACTTGCTTCTATTTTCTTCTTGCTTCATCATAGACTCATCTTTTCTCCTCAGCCAGATTATGAGGCTGTGTTCCCTACTTCAAGAGAGTAGCCTGGCACAGTGGATAAAGTCATTGCATTTGGATTGGATTTAGTGTCATTGCATACCAAAGTTCAGATCCTGTTCTCAGACACTTGATAGCTGTGTATTGTGGTTAAGTCGCTTAACCACTCTGATAGTTTCCTCATCTGTAAAATGAAAGGGGTTTGAATATTGTTCTTTAAGGACCCTTTCATCTATAAACCTAAATCACAAGAGACTTGAGCTTAAACCCCTTCTTTGGTATTTACTAGCTGTGTGAACATTTCAAAACCTCTATGTTCTTCAACTTCCTAATCTGCAAAGAGGGGGAAATATACTTAAAATAGCTGTTATGAATGGCTGTTTGAGGAAAGTACTTTTAAACCTAAATGTTCCACATCACCATGAGATGCTATTTTTAAATTGGTACTTTCTTTTTCTTTTTCTTTTTCTTTTTTTTTTTTGATCTCTCCTAACATTACATTAAGGGGCAGCTAGGTGATGTGATAGAGAGAGCACCAGCTCACAGTCAGAAGGACCTGAGTTCAAATCCAGCCTCAGACACTTAATAGCCATGTGACTCTGGGCAAGTCACTTAACCCTGTTTGCCTCAGTACCTCATCTATAAAATGAAATGGAGAAGGAGGTGGAAAAACATTCCAGTATCTTTGCTAAGAAAACCTCAAATAGAGTCATGAAGAGTGAGACACAACTGAAATAACTCAAATAACAACAAAAACAAACATCACATTAACCCCACAGTGATACAACATAGCAGGTGCTCAATAAATGTTTGTTGAATAAAGAAAAAAAAAGATTTCCCACTCCTTTTCTCTGACAACAGTTATGTAGCACTGACGGGGTTAGCGCTTGTGGAGGGAGAAAAATAAAAAAATGAAGTCAGAGAACCTGATGAGGCCTGTGAATGATGTGGGAGAAGCAGATTGCTATGATTTTATAATATAGGTTTCTGCAATCTACACAACCCTCTAAGCCTCTGGATTGCATTCTAAACTGATATTTACTCTCCGAGACAAGCTGTGTTCATAGAATCAAAACCAAAAAGAGCTCACAGGTTATCCAATCAAAGGTCATACCATTAGAATTTGAAGAGTCTTTAGAAGTCATGTGTTCAAAAACTCTTATTTTATAGAAAAGGAAACTGAGGCCCAGAGATGGGAACTGAATTGCCCAAGGTCACATGGGATTTATTCAGTTAAGCCACTGTTTCCAACTCAGGTCCTTCAATTCTAGAGCAATGCTTTTCTCCTCTGTGCTCTTTTGCCTCCTCAAATGTTCACTCACCTTCAAGAGTTAAATGCCTTGCATTTAACAGCATTAGGTGCTGAAAACAAAATTCTTTGCCTTTAGGTTCTGAGCCATTTGGCTGAAAATATCCGCACTATTGAAAGTGCTATGTGTGCCTTTCTTTCTGACATTGGCTGTATCATTTTACATTTTAAAATCAAATTCGTACTTCATCATTGTTATGGGTAACACTACATTTCTCTTAGCAACACTGTACTCAGAGGAATTTGTTTTAGGAGGTGTCCTGAAGCCTGCCTTGGCTTTTCCTAATTTGTTTTGAAGGCAAAATCTTAGGCCAAAGTCAGTCCTGGAGTTTGAATGGTTTGTTCAGGAGGATCTAGGGACTGCTCTAAACTCCCCTTCCTGTGAGACCTAGTGATCTAGGGAAGAGTCACACCTGTTGGAGAGATATTATTGAGAGTAACAGGTTTGAAAGAAAGATGTTCCACATTGCTACTTCTTTTCACAGTTATTGATAAGCAGAGGCAATCACAGGAATTTTGTTACTTTGAGAAAACATCACAAAATGAACCTGGAGTAAGCAACAGAAATTATTTGAGGAAAAGGGGAATCATTGACTTAGGAAGTTATAGGGTCTACCAAGGAAATCATTGGTTCAATTGCACAGAAGGACTGTTTACTTTTTGTTTAGCAGATGCCAAGAACCCCACTTATAGTGACAGGTCATAAACAACAGGTTGTGGTTCTCAGTCCTGAAAAGGTTTTGCAATTTGAGAAGCTGAAAATGAGGATTGTCTGTGTAGAGAACACAGTAAAAGACTCCATCTTCCAAGAGAGGTGCTCCAAATACCATCTCCTGAGGAATCTAACTGAATATCAGTGGAGGTAAAGTGGATATAAGAAAAATGCCATGTGTATGGAGAGCATTAGGAAAGGTCATATATTTCAAGAAAGAATATTGTTTACAAGGAGTGTTAATAGGTTTCAGGGGAAATGTTAGTTTTTTTTTTTTCCTGGCTAAAATAGCTACTGTAAGTTTTTAATGGTTAATCATTCATTCCTGAATTTTTATATTAAGCATTTCATATTACTTTATTGACTTAACTTTTATGCTCTTCTTCATTTTGACAGTAAAGAATGACCAGGCAATACTCTTTGAAAATTGGAGACCATTTGCAGCTGCTCTCTGTTGAGAAGAGTGAATAATAGGGTGCCCTCGAGGAATTTCCAAGGTATCACTCAACAGAAACTTTTGTGTCTGAAGAAAACTAGATCATTTTATCATGGTAGGCATACTGATATGTTTGCTTTAATAAAATGCCATATTTCTGCCTTTAATCTCTTGTCAACCAGCTATTAAAACCCCCCAAAGTGCATGCGTGCAGCACATGTAAACACTTGTGGTTTGGAGGCTGCCACAGAACATACTAATAAAGCATGTAATTTGTGTTTTGTGCACAGACTGTAATCATTTATTGAGTGGCAGAAAGAAGCTAGAAAAGGATTTTCTCTAACTTTAGCCAGAAAGTCAATTTAATTTCAGTGGCCCATGCAGATGTCTATATACACAAAAGCTCATGTCCTGAAATCACTCTTGAAAAGCACAAAGAAGCTCTAAAAATAATTATTGGGCAAAATATCAAACACAAAAATGTAAATTCATTTATTACATAAAAATGAAATTATGCTAGTGAATATATCAATGACAGTGGGGTATTAATTATTCTATACTCACTTTAAAAAGCTATGCCCTGAAGACATTGTTATCATCACCATCATCATCACCACTATCTTTGTTGTTTTTGTCTGTACCTGTTATTTCATTTTGATGTATGAACAATGAAAATCATGAGACCATAGATATAGAGCTGAAAAGAACCTTAGAGGCCATCAATTCCAATCCCCTCTTTATACAAATTGGGAAGCTAAGGCCCATGAAGTGACTTTTCAATGTCCTACCTGTAGGGCTCTGTGAATGTTAAAGATAGATTGTATCCTCATATGATTTTAATGAGTACCAGAAGCAGTTAGGAAGCCATTGCTAACACTGCTTCTGTGGGCTTGGGTAAGTGCTTTAGCATCTTCCAATTTAGATTCAGCTATTTCCTATTGGATTTGGAGTCAAAGGAAACAGCCAGTGTTGGCCAGGGTCATTTCCTTCTTCTGAGCCTCAGAATCTCCTACCTCCCCTTCTATCCAGCAGGATATGCAGGGTGAAGCAGAAAACAAAAACTTGTTTAAATAAATAGAATAGCTGCTGAAGTTTGTGGAACTCCATGAGTTTGTGAATTTATAGGTGCTGATTTTCAATGAAGAAATCCATTCAGCTTCCTAGGTTCCTCAGGCAAGTGGATCCATGTTTGATTTAGATAGCTGAATAGATTTGGAGTGGATAGGTGGGGGGCAGAGTAGAATCCATGAAGGATGCAGTTATTCTCTTCAAGAATCAATTTGCCACACCGAATTTTTCTAGAAACAGAAAACTGGATCATCATGCATGGAGATCAGAACTCTGCTTAAGTTAAAGTTTGCCAGATTTATCCACCAATTGAAATGAAAGCAAGTTTCCAATCACCACCAAGTTGTAAAACAGTTTTTTCATTCTTTACCTTTACCAACCTGATCTAACATGTTCAGACTCATAAATGGGAGTGCAAAGAGCTTTGTGTAGCAATGAGATATCAGAGAAGTCTTTGGGAAAATTTGTAAGGAGACAACAAGCACACTTTCTTTGTGTTCATGGAGATCTCTGGATTTGGACTGAAAACAAAACTGCTCCCAGGGGTAGAGACATGATCAAAGCATGGGAGAGGGCCCCCCCCCCTTAGGATTATACCTGCCAGAGGTACCAGGCGGGAAGCAAGATCCCGATAGCCACCTCCATTATTTCTGTGGTCTGAAATGTATTTCTATTTCATACCTCTGGGAAATAATCATGGACATAAAGACATTTAAAAAAAATCAGAACACTCAGCCAAGGGGGTTGTTGCACTTCAGTTTTGTTGCAACAAAAACTAATGGATGTAGTAGCAATAATAATAATGATGATAATAATAACAACAATAATAAGATCAATCATAAACATTTACTGGAAAAATTCTGAAGGTGATTGACTTTCTGATTAAGATAAAAGAAATAAAAGGTAGAGATCAGCTATTTAAATAGCCACATTAAAATGAATATAATGAAAGCTATTGTATAACCACCTTTAAAAAAAACTCTCATCTGGGGGTTTCTTTCTTTTAATTTGATAAATTCTCCCTCCCACTCTCCATCTCTGAATCTTTGAAACATTTAGCTAACAGACTATATATATATATATATATATATATATATATATATATATATATATATATATATATATATATATATATATAACTTTATTTATTTTTATTAATTTTATTTTAATTTTATTTTAGCTCTTCTTCCAAAATAGTGATTGGAATATTTAGATGGAAAAATAGCAAGATTTTGGTTGATAATGGCAAAATTGTATTACTCTAGTAGACTGGAGACAGACTATTTTCTATATTCTAGAAGTGTCTACAATTTTTTAAACAAAAACAAAACTGCACAAGCGTATTGAATTTAACTTCCCCCAGAATCTTATCCCGATGTCTCTGTGGCATGAAAAGAAAGGGATATTAATTTATAGAGCAAGTAGTATTTGCAAAACATTGTGTGAGGAATTTTTTTAGAATTATTTTCTTATTTGATTCTTATGACAACTCTGAGAAAATCGAGGTAAGTGCTATTGCTATTCCCATCTTACAATTAAGGACACTGAAGCAGATGGAGGTTAAATGGTTTGCCCAGGGACACATCGCTAGTAAATATCTGATGTCGCATTTGAATTCAAGTCTTCCTAACTTCAGGCTTGTCATGCTATTCACTGCACCACCTTGCTGCCCCATGAAAAAAAACCCTGAGTTTCTGAAGGTTCAGTCAATGGTATATAAACTCTGGTTGTTCTTTCCTTTATGTAAAATCTTTTGAGTATGGTCCAGATAACCAAATGTGCACCTTTCATCTCAAGACCGACCTAGTTAAGAAAATCAGTAATACCAGGTTGAAGCACTAGGTGGTGCAATGGATAGAGTCAGGAAGACTCATCTTCCTGAGGTCAAGTCCTTCAGATTTGACTTCAGATGCCTTGCTAGCTGTGTGACCCTGGGCAAGTCAATTAACCCTGTTTGCCTTACTTTCCTCATCTATAAAATGAGTTGGAGAAGGAAATGACAAACCACTGCAATATCTTTGCCAAGAAAACTTCAGATGGGTTATGAAGAGTTGGACAACTGAACAACAATTACCAAATTGGTGATAAATTTTTCAACCATTGTATCTAAGTGAAGACCATCTACAACATAAATAGCATTAGGTCTCACATCAACAATGTCTCAGATATTTGAAACACTTGAATTATATTAAATAGAAATCACACTTACCGGGAACAACAGTGGCATAGGTGGAGAGCCATTTCTATTTTAAATTATTCAGTCTAACCTAATCTACTTAATTATGACAGTGATAAAGAACAGACTATTTTTGTTGTCCTGAGTAAAGACAGAAAAAATGGAAAGGGAAGAAAAACCGTACCTTTTAGTTATTTTTTTAAAGGTACCATATGGGTTGCTTAAAGAATATAGGTCAAAAAATAGAAGAATGGAATTTCAAGGCTAAGAAAGGTTTAACAAGGTTTTTTGTGGCCTTCGATGGACAGCTACAGCAGTAATTCTTTTTAAAATGAGTTAAAGACTTAATAAATTCTTTAAATTCAGAATTAGATATCTCTCAGTATGGAAAAAATATTGAGAGGGGTCAGATTAGATGGCCAGAAGCCCATTATGATCATCAGATTATATACCTAAAACAAGAAGGTCATTTGGTCTACCCCCTTTCTTTTACAAATAAGGAAACCAAAGTTCAGGGACGTGAACTTGCATAGAGTAACACAGCTACTAAGCCTCAGAGGTAGGATTTGAATCCTGGTTCTCTGGCTCCAAACTCAGAGGTCTTTCTACCAAACTAAGCTTCTATTCAAAGAAATAGAAGGATGTAATCAGACATTCTGGGTCTGTATTTTACTCAATGTTTCCTCAGAAGCAAAATTACCAGGAGCAGTCACTAATGGCATTATCCTTATATCCAATCCACTTTAACAAGTGTCCCTTAAGTTCCTAGTTATGTGCAGGGCAGTTGTTTACTCTTCGAATTCATCCAGCTCAGATGCTATGTCTATTAATTTAATCTAAGTTGCTTATAAGACAGACAGGTGCCAGGATTTGTGGAATTCTAGATCAATTTAGAACAAGTCATAGTGCAGCCCCAAGTATCTGACATATTTTAGTGGACTAAATCATTCATGCCATTCATTCACCATGATCTGCAAAATGTGAATAGTTCTGGTTTCTTTCGTCCTTTTGCTCCTGCAATTTCCTATTCCTTGACTGGGAAGAAGGATCTGATGTGAACAGGAAAGGCTGTGATTCTCTCAGTGAGAGCTCACATTGACCCTTTGCCAAAGACATTGAGGGGATGCCTGCGATTTGGGCTTTTCAGGTAGTGCCTGAAATACTTAACTTTGAAGTAGTCTTCAGATATAATTCAATAAGAATCTATTAGACACAGAGTTGCCTTTCTTAAAGTTTTGCCAAAAGTTAAGATAGCCATCAATGATTTCCCCCAAAGCATTCTTCCAGACACGATTGTAAGTATTTCTAGGAATTTCAGCAACTTACCACATCCTTTATTATCATCTTCAAACAAATAACTTGAAGGTCACATGGTGAAGAGGCTGCCAGAAAGAAGACAGGATGAGATGCATTTTTAGCAAATTAGTGAGTCAGAGATGGCTCCAAGATATTTTGAAGATTCTTCCTTGTGAACTTTGGAGGGGACTGGGCCTATGTGGAAAGCAAAACACACTTGGCCTGTGTCATTCCATTCTTGGCTTCTCCATATTTTCTGATCATGCTGGCCACACTCCTAGACATCCCAGAAAACACTTGAGGCAACATAGATAAAGATTTATCTTCGTGTGGTGGTTTGGGGAAGGGTTTTTTTTTTAATCCCCTCAAATTGAGTGCCACAAAAAGTCCCCACACAAAATAAAATCTCTTGCTAGAGAGCTCTGTGACATCTGAAACACTGATTCCAGACTCATCATAGCATCATTGTATTGATAAGCCAGCCAAAGCCATTCTCAATCAAACCTGTTGTTTTGGAGCTGTGCCCTTGGGGATGTCATGTCCTATTATAAGAAAAGGGCCAGGAAAATCTCTCAATATGAAGTTGCAGTGTCTTTGGAGTAAAGGTTTGGTAACTTCTGAAGCAAGACCTTATAAGAGTTTACCTAAACCAGGCATTCCAGGTAAAGAAATGAATTTTCTTCTTCTTCTTTCAACCACATTTCAATGACCCTCATACAACTAGGAGAAATTCAAGACTGTTTCCAGAAGAACTGACCAGTGCTCCCTAAAAAGGTTATTGTAACTGTAATCATGATGATTATTAGGGCTAAAGGAACCAGTTTTCCCTTTTTGTATGACTTTCTTTTTGCTACCCAAAGGAGACTATGCTACTCCAAACTGGTTCTGAATCATTTTAAAAGGTTGGAAAATGATAAGGCTGGGAAACTTTTCTCTTCTCCTGTGCCACAGGGTCTGAGGCCAAGACTACTGTTTAGTTCTACCATGGGGTGAGTGTTTTATGTGGGCTGACCTTATTCTGTGTTGTTAGTTAGTCGTAGTGTCCTAGGTTTAGAGATAAAAAGGATTTTAGTGATTATTGAGTACAGTCCTTACATTTTCCATGTAAGAAAACTGAGGCTTACAGAGGATAAAGGATGTGACCTCGGTTCCACAGACAATAAGTTGGGCTTGAATATGGGGCCTCTAACGCTAAAGCCAGTTAACATTCCACTGTACTACATTGTGTCTGGTCTACTTAATCAAAACTCTCCCAACCTTCTGAATGTTACCTTATCCACTGACTTTACTAAATGTGGATATTTTATTTATTAATCTGTTTATTGGTAATGTGTTCCTTATTCTTTGTTCCTGATAGAAGTCCATACACCATGTTGAATATGATTCAGTAGAATAGGTTTGACTTCCAAGAGTCACTTTTCACTTATGGGATAGGGGATGTCAAGCAAGCCATTTCACTTACTAGAATCCCAGTTTCTTCACCTGTAAAATCAGGGCCCTGGTGAATCTCTTCCAGTTCAAAATCATACAATAAACATTAAGTTACAATACAGGTAGTCCCTAATTTATAAATGGATGGCCTTCTCAAAGATAGCAAATTAAGATTTTGGAGCTCACAGAAACAATTCCCAAGTCAAAGTTCAAAAAAATTAAATACCAGTACTCAGAGAACTTGTGTTATTCTCCTATGAAGTATAGTACTTAGGAACTTTACCCAGGTTCTCACCAGTCAATCAACTAATACACATTTATTAAGCACCTACTATATAGTAGGCACTGTGCTAAGCTCTGGGGATGGAAAATTAAGCAAAAGACTGTCTTTACCGTCAATGAGTTTACAATAAATATCAGAAACAATGTATGTTACACATACAAGGTATGTTTGAACCTAGGTCTGCCTAACTGTACCCAGCATGTTATCTATCCATTGTATCTCATTGCTCCTTATTCTAGTAATCCATGATATAACTGAATGATAGAACGAGGTAGAGTTCTGGGTCCTAGAGGCAAGGGTCTATGTAGTGGAAGAGGGAAGAAGAGAAGGAAGAGACTTTTCTCCCTTTTGTGACATTTGGGGAAATTTTAAAATAGTTGTTTTGTCTTTGGACATCACCTGCCTTCCATTTCCACCTCTCTCACTACTCCTAGGTTCTCCCTTCCAAGGTTTCCTCATAACTAGATCCTTCATTTTGTCTTGACCCCCACTGTGGGACTCCATATGGATGACTTCTTTGTTCTCTGTGCTCCAAAATTACTGACCCCCACCACCCCCGTCCTCATTCATTGGCCTCATTCCCTGAAAGTATAATTGAAAGAACATTAGATGTGTAGTCAGGAGGATATGAGTTGAAATACTGCCTTCATATACCTACTAGCTATATGACACTGAGTAAGTCACTTAACATCTGTGGGCCTGTCTTACATATTAAAAGAGGAGTAGAAATAGATGGCCTAGATGAACCAGAAGGTCATTTCTCTCATTAAAACTCTGATCCTGTGAATTATGTCATAGGAGAAGGAATGCAATTTTGCACTTGTCAGCAATGCTAGAGAATAGACTCCTGTCTAATTATTAGATGCACTGGATAATCTCTGAGGTCTCCTCCAATTCTAAGGGTTTGTAACATACAATGTATAATTCACATGATATAATTAACTAATAACAACTAATCTCTTCTAGACATATTTTTAAATGTATTTTATAGTAAATACTTTCCAAAAGTATTTTAAAAATTAACATTTTTTAAAAAATTTTGAATTCCAAAGTCTCTGTATCCATTTAGCCTCTCCCTCACCTTGAAAAGTCAAGCAATATATTAATTATACATATGAAGTCACGTAAAACATGTTTCCATTTAGCCATGTTGCAAAAGAAAACACATACAAAAACACAAGAAAAATAAAGTTAAAAAAGTAGTAAACTTCAATCTGCACTCAGAGTTCATTAGTTCTCTTTCTGGAGGTAGACTGCATTTTTTCATCATGGATCCTGTAGAATTGTCTTGGACCATTCTCTTGATCATTTCTCAGTTGATCATTATTACCATGTTGTTATTACTGTGTATAATGTTTTTCTGGTTCTGCTCATTTCAGTTTGCATCAGTTCGTATTAGACTTCCCAGGTTTTTCTGAAACCATTCTGCTTCTCATTTCTTATAGCACAATAGCATTCAATCACAATCACATGCCACAAGTTGTCCAGCAATTCCCCAATTGATAGATATTGCCTCAATTTCCAATTCTTTGCCACCACAAAAACAGCCACTACAAATATTTTCCTTTTGTAAAAATAGGTCTTTTCCCCTTTTCTTGAATCTCTTTGGGATACAGATCCAATATTAGCATTGCAAGGTCGAAAGGGTCCCTTTGAACATATATTCAAATTGTTTTTCAGAATGGTTGGACCAGTTTACAATTCCACCAAAAGTGCATCAATGTCCCAATATTTTCATACCCAGCATTTGTGATTTTCCCTTTCTGTCACATTATTGGTGTAAAGTGCTACCTCAAAGTTGTGTTGATTTTCATTTCTCTAATCAATATTGATTAAAAGCATTTTTTTCATGAGACTATTGATAGCTTTGATTTCTTCTCCTGAAATCTGCTTGTTCATAGCCTTTGATCATTATCAATTGGGGAGTGGCTTTTGTTTTTATAAATTTGTCACAGTTCCCTATATATTTGGGAAATGAGTCCTTTATCAGAAAAAAAAAACACTTGGCTGTAATTTTTTTTCCAGTTTCCTGTTTTCCTTCTAATTTTGGCTGCATTAGTTTTGTTTGTGCATGAACTTTTCAATTTCATGTAACGTACCTTTTTTTGTTTGTTTTAGGCAATTGGGGTTAAGTGACTTGCCCAGGGTCACACAGCTAGTAAGGGTCAAGGGTTTGGTCTGGGGCCAGATTTCAACCCGGGTCCTCCTGACTTGGGCTGGCACTCTATCCACTGTGCCACCTAGCTTCCCCCTCATGTAATGTACCTTTTGACTTGGCACTACCACTACTTGATCTATTTCCAGAGATGATTAGAGAAAAAGGAAAAGAACTTTTATGTTCTAAAATAAATATAGCAGGTCTGTTTGTTGTGGCAGAGAACAGGGAATTATGGGGCTACCTGTCAATTGGGGAATGGCTTCACAAGTTGTGGTATATGATCATGATGGAATTCTGCTGTGCTATAAGAAATGATGAGCTTGATGATCTTAGAAAAAAACGTGTATCTCTAGTACTTAGCACAGTACCCGGCACATCGTTCATTGGTTCAGCCGTGTCCGACTCTTCATGACCTTATTTAGGTTTTTTTTTTTTTTGGCAAAGATACTTAGAGTGGTTTGTCATTTTCTTCTCTAGCTCATTTTACAGATAAGGAAACTGACACAAATAGGATTAAGTGACTTGCCCAGGGTCACAGCTAGTAAGTGTCTGAAGCCACATTTGAACTCTGTTCTTCTTCACTCCAGGCACACAGTAGACATTTAATAAGTCTTTGTTGATGGATTGATTATAAATGTATATTAAGTAATTGTACTTTTGCATAAAATGTATAAAAAAATCAGGCAATGCAGAAAAAAGCCTTTGAGGAAAGTTGGGACAAGTAACAATTATAATTAAAATGCAATAATCCTGCAGGTACTTTGCTATTTGAATTTGAAGCCAATAAGTTTTCCATGAAAAAGGGTCCCAAGAGAGCAGCAATTTTACCTCTGAAGTGAGATGAAGTACATACATGAATGTATTATTTATAAACTGGGTGCTTAAATCCAGTAGATCATTATTTGTAATAGTTCTAGATATTTATTTAAGGTCACAGAATTATAGATTTAGAGGTGGAAGGACTTATAGAAGCCATGAATTGCATGAACTGATGGCCAAGATCACATAGGTATCGAGTAATGCAATCAGGATTTGGACCTTATAGTCTTCTTTAAATCTAGCACCCTCTAAATGCACCATAAGGGCAAATGGGCATTAAGAGAAACATTGATTCCAGGGATACAGAGAGAACATACTTTTTCTGTAGGTGACCACATCAGTAGTATGGTGTTCATTTCTGGATGCCACAAGTTCCAAAGGATACCAATAAACTGGAAAATGTTCAGCAAAGAGTCACCAGGATGGTAAAAGGCTCTCAGTCCATGACATATGAGAATATGAAGAAATGTTATGGAGAAGAATTAGACTTATTCTCTTTGACCCCATAGGACTGAATCATGAGTTATGGGTGGATATTAGAAAGAGATGGCTTTTGGGCATAATGGCAGAGAAAGCTGATTATTAGAACCTTTCCAGAACTGCAATGGGCTACCTCAAGGGCTGGTAGGTCAAACTCTTTAGAAATATTCAGGAAAAGGCCAGACAACCACTTCTTAGGTACGTTTTAGTGTGGCTCCTTCTCAGATATGTGTTGCATTAGATGGCTACTGAGGTCCTGTGAAACTCTAAGATTCTGTGATGCCACAGGCTTTCCACAGGTATGGGGAATACTTTAAAAAGCCAATCCCAAATGATATTTGGGAGAAAAGAACTATTGAAATCCCTATATTAAAGTTTTATTTCCTATTGAAAAATAAGTAACAGAGCCAGAAAATGTGTTAGAGTTGAGACTAAGGATAGATTCACAAAGCTACTTGGAGACATTTAAATGGCTGCCTGAATGAGATTTTCAACCACGTTACAATGTCAGAAATAGACTTTTTTTGGATAATTATTGATTTTAATAGCATTTATTTTTCCAATTGCATGGAAAGACAATTTTTAACACTCACTTAAAAAATAAGAGTTTTGAGTTCTACATTTTTCTCTTTCCTTGCCTTCCCTTCCTCCTCCCTAAAACAATAATATAGGTCATATATGTACAATCATCTAAAACATATTTTCATATTTGTTATGTTGTGAAAGAAGAAACAAACCAAAAGAGAAAAAAAACCCCAAAAAATAAAGTGAAAATAGTATGTGTTCAGAATCCATCAATTCTTTCTCTGAATATGGATAGCATTTTACATCACGAGTCCTTTGGATTTGTCTTAGATCATTGAATTGCTGACACATGCTAAGTTATTCATAGTTGATCATCACACAGTGTTGCTGTTACTGTGTACGATGTTCTCCTGTTTATGCTCATTTGACTTTGCATCAGATCATGTAAGTCCTTCTAGGTTTTTCATGTCAGAAATATACTAACCAAAAAAGAGTAATTTGTGTTATCTTCAACAAGTAAGAAAAGAAAAGAAAAAAAAAAGGAAAGCTACTGGCACAAGGGTACTCTTTGGAGGTCACAGCTTCAAATACTACCTCAAAACTCAGAGTCCATCAAGGCATCCTCTGTGTCAAAAGGCCTGTGAGAATTAGAATTCACCTTCATTGACTTTAAACACTTAATCTGCTAAAGATTGTCAGTTCTCTATTTTGTATGAATTGAATTCCCCTCCATCCTGTCTAATAAGCCAAACTTTTACATGGTGAACTTGCTTAGCATCAGTCTAATAAAAAACCAAATCTATTGTTATCTTGTTATTAACCTAGTTCTGGATATAAATATAGTACATGTTAAGAATTTAACATATCAATGAATCGGACATATCAAAGAATGTTAAAAAAAAAAAGAACAAACAGTTTTTCCCGGTGAAAGTTTAAGGCTATTTTGATCCTACTGCATTTAGAGAAAAACAAGGTGGGGGAGTTAGGGTGGGGTAGGGAGGGAGACTATAATCTTTCATAAGGGAGCCTTTAGGGCATACAAATAGTAATTGGAAGAATGAGTGATTTCTTTCTGGTCCTGGGTTATATACTGTTCTAGTACTTTAAGTGTTGCATATTTCCTGCTAGTGCTATTGCATTTTCTTTAGATATGTTCTCCTTTTTGTTACTGTTTACTACTATATAGCAATATAAAGATGATCTACACAGAGAATAAATGATGCCCCAAATTCTTAAGAATGGAATGAACTGTGAGGCCTGATAAAATCCCCTCTATTCAGCCTTTGGAGCTGTTGGCTTATGCTAAATACAACTGTTGCATCTTATTTATTCTGATGATTGGAGATCATCATTGTGCAGGAATGAAAAGGGTTCATTTTGATTATCCTGTAGTGGAAGTAGTCTTTCTGCAACTTTCATTTAGCTAAATTATTAAAATTTGATTAGAACATGTCTCCAATAAATCATCAATTTATTTTAATCAGGGTGGGTTTACTTCCTTTGGTGCTCTCAGTATCATTAGAGGGATACTGGAAAGAAAGGTTAATCTAGAAATGCCTGTAAGCATAATCAGCCTTTTTCTTAGTTCCCTCTAAACAAGGAAGGTCACTTATATCCATGGATTATTTGTCCAATACTTTTTCAAGGTAAGTTAGTTAATGAAAAGTAAATTCTCTAGAGACTCTCTACTTATATCTTTTTCTATATTGATCCATTTAATATCTTTGCTCTTGTGTTTAAACCAGTGTATCAGTATTTTTGTTTGCCTCAGAGAGGATCATAGGGAAGATAGTTTGATTTCACTTGGAGGTGGGGGTGCAGGAGAGTCAGGAGAACTCAGTTCTAATACTGTCTCCTCCATTGGCTAATTGTGGGACCTTAGTGATGGGGTTTGGGCCCAAGCCAAGATCTTCGCCCATTGCCCCAAAGGGAATCTGACTCCCCTTTGTCTACAGGCTCTTCATCTCCCTTTGAAAGCCCTAGCCCCACCTTTTGATCTTTTTCAGATGCCCCTTTGTCCCTTGCCCTAAAAGAATCTGGCTCCCCTTTGTCTATGGGCCCCAGAAAACCCTTAAACTTTTAGGTTCCTTATGGACTCACCTTATCTCCCTTTGAAAGCCCTAGCCCCACCTTTTGATCTGATGCAGATGCCTTCTAGTTCCCTTCATTATCTATTCAATCTCTCAGACCTTCCAATTGGAATTCTTACCTAGACCCCTTTCCCAGCCACCTTCCCTGGCCACCCAAAGTTACTTTAGTGTATGTAAGATCCACCATGGCCCCCATTCAAATGCTGAAAATCTCTTATCCTCCAAAGGCTGAGATTTTCTCATGCCTGCTAGTCCTTACAGGCATCACCTGTCCTATATGATTTATCTCTAATAAACTTTTTCTCTGGCTGGAAGAAGATTCAAGTTGAATTCATTCAGGCAGGGCCCGCGTCATGATCTCAGGGGTTCCCAGCACCCCCAATCCTCTAGCCTCTTCTTTCAGGTCTCTAATTCCATTTCTCCATTTGAAAAAAAATGTTTCTTGCTATTGACCTCCTATAGGAAGCAGAAAAAAATTGCTAATAAATTAAGTAGAGGTCTGTAGATGACCTCCAGTGGTTACTTTCTGGGGCAAATTTTCTAAGTTCCTTGATAATTATGGTGGTTGTTATCTTAGTGCCTAATGTAATAATGTTCTTGTATATAACACATGCTTGTCAATGGACGTGGGGCTATGAGTACCCCAAAGGCATAAGAATCAAGATTTTTCAAGAAAGTAAACTGACCTTTAAGATGTCCTTTGCATGCAGGTAGATAGAGGAAGAAATCTGGTCTTAAGTAGTACTATGTCTACTTTCTCAAAAAGGCTATCTTAAGAGGCCATTAACTTTCACCCTCCTCCACTGCCCTCTTTTTAGAAGGCTCCAAGTGCTTACCCTAATTTTAGTCCATGCCCCCAATTGTTCCATTTTAGTTCCACTCAGCTGAAAGGGAGGCTGATGTAAGAATCAAGAATCAGAAGGTAAGATATTAGACTGGGACATGTGTTGGTGAGAGTATCAATTATGGTTTATTCACTTTTGCCTTTCATATTTTCTTCTTAGCTTTATGAATGGTCTTCTTTGTCATGTCCTTGATTTGAAGGTAAGAAGAGAGAAACAATTAGAATTACCAGGGGTAGAAAATGAAGCAAAAAGAGGGTTATTTCCATAACATCAACATTCCTCTCTACCATTGTTGAGTCCAGATTAGCTCACACTTAAATTCACTGCAAATTATTTGAGCAACAAAACTTATCAGTGCTAGCTCTTTATCAACAAATATTTTGCCTGTTTTCTAAGGTAGTGGTCATAAGCATGGCCTTTCTAAATACAAATAATGATTATGGTGCCCAATTTTAAAATATTTTTGTTCATAGAAACAAAATTTTATTTTCATAAATATGACCTCCTTGAGCATAGAATCCATGTGTGGTCCATTTCTCTGTCTCCCAAAGTGTCTAGCACTGTACCTTGAATACCATGTGTAGGTGGGTTGCAAATCTGCAAATCCTAAAATATGAGATTAAGCATCCATTTGAGTATTTAACTGACTTCAATACAGTACTTTATATCCATTTTCTCACTGGAGTCTTGTAAAAACTCTTTGAGGCATATACTATAGGTATTACTCTCCCCATTTTACAGGAGAAAATGGAAGCTCTGAACTTCATATGCTTAGCTCAGGTTCCCACAACTATTAAGGGATGAATGCAGGATCTGAACTCAAGCATTCTTGGCTCCAAGTTCACTATTCTCTTTAAAACAACATTTGATAGATGTTTGCTCAATTGGAAGAAAAAAAATTCCCTAGCCCTGCTTTAGAAAAATATGGCTTTATTTTTTAAAGATGGACAAAGATGATTACTAGCAATCCTCCATTAAAGTTCTCTTCCTATCCCTTTTCTTGGCCTAGAGGGGAACTTATGCTTTCAGAGACTATATTAGTTGAGTACAAGTTCTGGATGGGATACCAAGTAGAACGTATTTTGGCTGTCTCATAAAAGACTGTGTGTCTGTTATCTGGGGACCAGCTTAGCTAAGTACACAGTGCTTAACATCAGAACATTACCCACAGTGGGGTGTGTGTGCATGAGTGTGCTCATGAATGCAAATGAGCTAACCCTAACCCTGACCCTAAATTTGTATGTGTGTATGTATGTGAATGTGTTCATGAATGCAAATTCTAGGGAATATTTCCCTAGCCATAGCAATGGGGGTGGGAGCCCAAGCCAAGATCTTTGCCCCTTGCCCCAAAGGGAATCTGGCTCCCATTTGTCTACTAGACCAAGCTCCTTATCTCTCTTTGAAAGCCTTAGCCCCACCTTTTGGCCTTACTCAGATACAGGCCCTACAAAACACTTAAACTTTCAGGTTCCTTATCAACTCCCCTTATCTCCCTTTGACAGATGCCTTTCAGTTCCCTACATTAGCTGTTCCCATTGTCTATTCAATCTCTCAGACCTTCCAATCAGAATTCTCACCTAGACTCTTTTCCCAGCCCCCTTCTCTGGCCACCCAAAGTTACTTTAGTGTATAAAAAATCCACCCTGGCCCCCATTCCAATGCTGAAAATCTTGTGCCCAAAAGGCTGAGACTTTCTCATGCCCCAGAGGCTGAGCTTTTCTCATGCTTGCTTGTCCTTAAGAGTGTCACCTGGCTTAAGTGTTTTATCACTAATAAACTTTTCCTCTGGCTGGAAGAAGATTTGAGTTGAATTCGTTCAGGCAGGGCCTGGACTCACAGTCTTGGGGATTCCCCCAGCAGCAGCACCAAAGTCCCAGACCTCTTCAATAGCAGGTCAAAAAGACCATTTACATTGAGATTGCAATCCACATCAATGGAGGGCATATCCCTAGTAATCAAACTACAAAGCTCTGAAATATTATAATAAGCTCATGATTGACAAATCTAAAGCAAAACAAACAAAAAGCTAGAGGAGAGGTATCATATCATTTTATGCTTTAGTATTACACTTAGATTAGGCTCTAGGAATCTAAACTGACTGCCTGGATTGTTTTGAAGGGTTCCAAAAGACTGGAAGACTTTTTCAACAAAGGAGGTAGATCTTTCTTTCCCCCTTCAAAAACCTACCACACAATTCTTTCTTTGGGCAAAGGTGGAAGGGGGAGAGGGAAAGTAGACCATAACACATGCTTGGGAAACCAGTTATTCTCAGGTCAAGTCTTGATCTAGGAAGGAGAGGAAGAGATTTGAAAAAGCAATGAATGGAGTTGAAATGACTGAAGAAGAAGTGGAAAAATCTCCTAAGTCTCCACTGTCAAATGTCTACTTCTCAATTTTGCCCAGAGCTGGTTGGGCCTGGCACCAAGACTTCCATTTAACTGGAGTATTCTGAGTAGCATGGAAGATTTAAAGAAATTTCTTAAGGAGCTTACGTTTCTCACAGAGGAGATCATCAATATTTGGGAGAACTGGTACATTAGGTGTGATTTGCACCACTAGGAAGCTAAGTCTATTTGGATTTCAAGTTAATTGTGAAATAATTTGGATTATTTCTTTTCATGAACAATGTTCCAGTTTTCTTAGTATTCATGGCGCCATGCCCAGGGAAGGCATAGCCTACTTTAAACTTTTCCATTGCCTTAAAAAGGATTGCATATGATTAAAAATTTGCCAGAGAATGATAAGTGCCAACAGACAAATTGTAAACTATTTTAATATGCTTTGATTCCTCCATGGTTTTCCCAGTTCCTTGTTACCATTTTGGCTACCAAGATTTACACTGAGAAAATGCAAAATGAAGTATTGACATGAAGGAGAAGGGAGACTCCAAGATGACTCCAGGTCTTCTAGTGTAGAAAACAGGGAGGATATTAATACCATCAACACTATCTGGCTTAGAAAGGCATTCTTAAAAGAGCTTAGGTCCATGCTAGCTTATTGAAGTTGAGTAAATAAAGGACACAGCTTTGATTCAATTCAACAGATACTTATTAAATGCCCATTATGTTCATAGCAGGTTGTTAAGTGTTAGGGGTTCAAAGACAAAATCCAATTGCCTTTGCCATCAAAAAGATTATGTTCTACTAGGGATAAGGGTGAGTTCCAAAATGTGTACAAATAAGCAAATAAAAAGTAAATTTGAGTGGAAGAGAGTAATATATAGTTTAATTATTCTTTTCCTGTCATCTTCTGATACTTTCAGAGACTTGATTAACCTTTGTTCTTAAGTCACTTTGCTTTTTGAGTTAATTTATTTTTAAAAAATGTTCCAGGAAGGGTAATTCTGTTTTCAGTTGTTGACCATGATTGAATTCATTTCTAAATTCAAGAATGCTTGCAAAGTTGTTGACTCAAGAATTGTGGTTTTCCTATCCTATCCTAGTGAAACTTTTTTTTTTAACTGACTCTAAAGGCAGTACTCAATCTCTTCTCTGATCTGAAGTTCATTGCTGAATGTACTTTTTTTCCCTTCTCTTTTTTTCTATCTTTTTTCCTTTTTCATTTGGGCCATTGTTTCACTTTCAAGCTTGGTCAATCTCTTGTTTAATTGTTTCAAATTACTTTGCAGTGGAAGCAGAGAGATAGTTAATCTTATGGGAATTGAGAAAAATCTCCATCTTATTTGCCCTTTGGGTATGTAATGCCCCTCTCTACTTTTAATTTGCTCCAAATTTCTATTTCAGAAGAAAGGATAAAAGTTAGAATATAAATAAAATGGAATCTAGATTGGACAGCTTTACTTCTGTAGATACTTGAAGACAGAAAACATAAATGTGCAATATACATCTATTGGCATGTTAAAAAGGATTATTTGGGGTGTCTACTCCTCATCAATTTCAACATGTTCCCCACCTTTAGAGAATGAACATCACATTGACATCTTATTAAGAGGACAGTTAATAACTCTTGATTAGTTTCCAGTGACTACAAGCTGCCCATAGAATATTGACTGGCTGGGGTATAGGATCCTGAATTCAGTGCAACTACAGCTTTGCAAAGGAATAAAATATTAGGTTGACTAGGTCACCCTTCCTCTACCATCCTCCTTCCCCCACTTTCTCTCCCCTTCCTTCCATCTTTCTTTCTTTCTATCTTTCTTTCTACTGGGTGAGGGAAGTAGAAAGGAAGAAAAAACTGAATGCTTGAAATTTGAATATATGTATATATATTTATAAAAGAAAGAAAGTGAAAGGAAGAAAATAAAGTTAATAGAAAAAAGGAGGAAGAAAGAAAAATGAAAGAGAGAAGGAGAGAGACAGAGAGTGCTTATTTGAAATCATAGCTATAATTTACTGTTATGGCAAGTAACCTCTTTAGGTGGGCAAGGCACTTATCCTCTCAAATTCTTAAATTTTCCTCATCTGTAAAATGTCCATAATGCTTTCCCTACTTTATAGGAGTGTTGTGAGGAAAATGAGTGGTGTAGGATGGAAGATTTTTTTTCCTTTAGCTTTATGTAAACAAAGACTAAGAATCTGGAGGGTTGGCTGTCATATTTGCTTACATTCTTACCTTAATAAAATAACCAAACTAACTGATGTATTCTATTTAAATGAGGCTTAAGAATCTGGGAAAAAAGAAGGTACTAGAAAAGCCATTTACTCCAGCTCTTTTACTTACTTTAGAAAATATCAATATGCACCATTCATCTATTGGTCTGTGTAAATGGCATTTAACCTGGCATCGCAAGTCATTTCACCACTCTAGCCTCATCTTTTTCAAAGTAAATGTAGGTGGTGGAACTAGATGACCTTCAATGTCCCTTTAGATCTAGCTCCAAAAGCCCAGGCTCCTATTCACAGTCTTCAATACACCCTTGTTTTGGCATCAGGGCTTTCAAGGGAGTCAAGTGTGTATATATTATCTCTGTGCCCTAGAATTTCAGGAGTAGACAAGGATGATCAGAGATCATCTAGTTCTAGTTGCAGATAAGGATGTTGGAGTCCAGAGGAGTGATAGGACTTACTCAAGGTCTGTCAGTTAATTCACTGAAGCCTAGACTAGATCCCAAATGTCTTCACTTCCAATCCAACAGTTTTCACAATGTTTTTGAATATCAGACCTATCAGCAATCATTTGTCATTTCTTTTTCTGTTTATGTTTTAATTGTACAGAAGATTTTACTTTTAAGCAATTGTTTATGCCTCCCTTCTAAAGTATTTCCATATATAAATAATGATTGTCCTTGGCTCCATAGTGGGAAAGGTAAATGCAGGAAAGAAAGGAAGGAAGGAAGGGAGGGAGAGAGGGAGAGAAAGGAAAGGAAAGGAATGAAAAGAAAAAAAGAAAAAAAGTATCTTTGTGAAATAAGAACACTTTTCCTGATGGGCTATTATCATCTTAAGTACAGAAACTAAACAAAAGGCAATTTCCTTGAAAGTTAAATCAATAATTCCTAAATTGGGTAAATATATTTCTCTAATCAAGTACAGGTACTCTATGGGGCCACTCCAACCCCTTTAGGTATGTGAAATAGGTTTTCAGTGAAATTTTTTGTTCATGTATTGTACGATTTTATGTTGAGTACTTGGAAGGTAAGTTATTGTTCATATCTAATTTTGTCTTCTTTTTTGAGATCTTTACAGAAGTACTTCTCAGATATAGTACTTAATCTTGAAATGGAAGTTCCCTGGATTCTTGCATACCAATGCAATGAAATCTGTATTAGATTCCACCTAAGTTGGAACAGCTTTGCATATATGTCATTTGTGAGTCAACAAGCATTATAAGTCAGGTGATAGACTCTTATCTGCTGCCCAAGGACTAGTCAACCAAGCTAAAATCAGAGAGACAGTATCAAAAACAATGATGTGGTGATATTTTGGGGGGTCACAGTGATACCTGAAACGGACAAAAATGTAAGATGTCATTCCATAACATATGATTACTCTCCTGTTTCTCCCACCAATCAGAAGAAGTTTGGCCACAGAGATGAAGGGATCTTTGAATCTGAGAAGTATATATGTATGTGTGCATATGCATGTTCACACACACACATGCATATGTGTATAGGTATGTGTGTACATATGTATATACACACAAAAAAATGTATGTGTATATATGCATAACACTCATAAATATATTTCTAAGTATACATGTATGTATATGAACATATATAAATGCATAATACATTATATATACTACCATAGTCTATGAAATATATGCTTTAAAATGCTCTTATTTTTCTTTTGAGTATGGTTAGGTTTCTTTCTCATGATTTGGTTGGACTACATAGTCTCTAAGATTCTTCCTAAATCTCTGATCCTCTCTGGAAAACAGAAATCACAGATCCATCAAGATGCCAAGAGATTATATTCTCCCCAAAGCAAATGTCAGTTATGTCAACTTCTACAATTTTTCTCATAGGACAGAAAGATGAGCTTTGATTGTTTTTTTAGAGATGGGGTAAGGAAGGTCAAGATTCTCATGGTGGAGTACCTTTAACTTCATATTCAAAATACGAAGGAGTAGGAGTGGGGGCAACCCCCAATGCCCTTTATTTAAAAAAAAGTAAAGTAAGTTTTAAAAACCATAATTATTAACTTAACAAAGGAAGACCAGAGCTATGTTCAAAGAATTCATGTTTGAAGTGGTAAATAATCCTGTAATTGCTACTTCTCAGTATAGTTCTGTATATACGTGGAAGAAAGTCTTTATTTAAATCATGGCACGTTGCACATCAAAGCAGTTTCTGTCAAGGAGGCTTTTGTTGCTTTAATTATTTTTTTTTTAATATGAGAACTAGCTTTCAGTTGAAGGAAACATGAGGAAAGAATGGAAAAGAAACTCCCATTGCACTTTCAAGTAAATTCTGTTGTATCTCAGAGAAAATGTAACGCCATTTGCTATATTAAACCATTCCAACTAAAGTAAGAACCTTCCCACTCTCACCCCCAACATACATACAAACATAAATATATGCATACATACACATACATATGTATGTACATATAAATGTGTAATTGGTATATCTATCTATTGAGGTGTATGGGGTGTTCAGGGAAGACTAGTACCTCTGATGGGAGATCTTGCCAAATCTTTTTTCAGGACTGCTCATTCACCTTTGGTGTTCTCCTGTCATCCAACTCACAGCTGTGGCTCCATGAAGCTGTGGCATGCAGAGAGACCATACCCCAGTAAAGCCATATTGTCAGAAAGCTAAACTAAGTTGAGGGTAACTGACAGGCCTAAAACTTGTCATCTATCTATCTATCTATCATCTATCTATCTATCTATCTGTCTATATCTATCTATCTATCTATCTATCATCTATCTATCTATCTATCTATCTATCTATCTATCTATCTATCTATCATCTATCTATCTATCATCTATCTATCTATCTGTCTGTCTATCTATCATCTATCTATCTATCTATCTATCTATCTATCTATCTATCATCTATCTATCATCTATCTATCTATCTATCTATCTATCTATCTATCTATCATCTATCTATCATCTGTCTATCTATCTATCTATCTATCTATCTATCTATCTATATCTATCTATCTATCTATCTATCATCTATCTATCATCTATCTATCTATCTATCTATCTATCTATCTATCTATCTATCTATCTATATCTATCTATCTATCTATCTATATCTATCTATCTATCTATATCTATCTATCTATCTATATCTATCTATCTGTCTATCTATCTATATCTATCTATCTATCTATCTATCTATCTATCTATCTATCTATCTATCTATATCTATCTATCTATCTATCTATCTATCTATCTATCTATCTATCTATCTATCTATCTATCTTATACCAAAAAGAGAAAAGACAAGAATGCCGACTAGCAGTGGTATAATTTTTTGGTAGTACTACTTAATGAATTCACCAGTATCTTTTTCCTTTTATTATTATTTTTTATTTCTAGTGCACATCTTGGTTCATTACCTGTTAAATTTAAGACACAAGGAATTTTGTCCTTTTCAGAAGAATTAAATAATATTCATTATTTTAAAATACCTACTTCAGATTCTCCCATAACCTACCTGTTATTTATTTTGACACCAGTTGTAATTCTTAGCCAAGTTACCATTAGGGATAAATCTAGGAATAGTATACACAAGACATCAAAATTAGCAGGAACATTGTATTTAGCACCTTTGGAAGGAGAACCCAGGCCAAAGAAATCATATGTTTTTCTAATACAGTTTAATATAAACTGTAAGGGGGATATAATTTTGATATATTTATATCAAACTGTAAGTGGGATGTATCAAAATGAATGCTTTGGGGTATATTATGGTTATATTATAGTGCTTTGGTGTATAAATGATTTTTTCCATAAATAAACCTGCAAAATCAGTAATATAAGTAACACCACTTTATAGCTCAGAAAATTAAGAATCAAAGAAGTTAAGATGGACCAAGGACACATAGTAAAATATCTGAGGTAGGACTGGAATCTACAATAGCCTGTCTATGTTCAATTCTACTGATCTTTCCAGTGGGCCACAATGCCTCTTGATAAGTATATTTGTGAATGGCCAGATTTAGACCTAAAGCTCAAAGAGATCTTAGAAATAGTATCTAGATGGCACAGTGGATAGAGCACTGAGCTAGGAGTCAGGAAGATATGAGTTCAAATTTGGCCTCAGATACTACTAGCTATGTGATCCCAGGCAAGTCACTTGACCTATGCCTATCTCAGTTTTCTCTTCTGTAAAATGTGGATAATAATAAGACCTACCTCCTGGGGTTGTTGTGAGGATCAAATCCTGTTACACAGTAGATGCTATGTAAATGTTGGAGAGCTAGGTGGTGCAGTGGATAGACTACAGGGCCTGGAGACAGAAAGACTCATCTTCCTGAGTTCAAATCTGGCCTCAGACACTTAATAGTTATGTGACCCTGGACAAGTCACTTAACTTTGCCTCACTTTTCTCATCTATAAAATGAGCTGGAGAAGGAAAAGTCAAACCGCTCCAGTATCTTTGCCAAGAAAATCCCAAGTGAGGTCATGAAGAGTCAGACACAACTGAAAAGTGACTGAACAACAGCAGCAGGATATAAATGTTAACTATCATCATTGAGTCCAGCCCTCTTATTTTACAGAGAGGGCCCAGAGGAATGATGCAAGATCAATCTTACTCAAATGTGGGGAACCATTTATATGCATTTAAAATGAACTACTGGGGTCAATTTATTGTTGAAGGGGGAACATAAGTAATGGGAATATCCTTGCATCTGATTTTTTGTGATTGTTAACATCTACAATGAATCCCATTGCTACATTTTGTGGGTACTCCCTCTCCTGTTGCATATATATTCAGAGCTTCTCATTCTCCGGGATTCTTAGCCTTACTCTCCATTATGGTGAATCTACAGAGTACTTTTGAGACATTCCAGTTGAGAAAACTTTTCTGTGATAATTTATAAAAGCAGAAGCTCTTGTCTCTACTTGGAGGAGGGTTATTTTTATCATTCTCTATTAATAGCAATTACATCATAGTTAGTTTAGGATGTTAGAATCTTTGTTGGAATTTCAGATAGTTATTTTTGACTTGTATCTAAAAGCCTCCACTTTAGGGCTTCAACCTCCTTTTTTCAGACACATTTTATGTTATATTTCTTCATGTGTTGTAGAGTCCTGCCAAATTGATCTCCTTGCCTGTCTCTGATCTGGACCTGCCCCAGTCTACCTCCATGTATTTGTGTAATACATCCTCCATGTCTGAAAAGCACAGAGATACCTTATTTTATCACACTTCACAGATAAAGCATTGTTTTTTTTTTACAAGTTGAATTTTTGCGGCAACCCTGCATCCAGCAAATCTATTGGCAGCATTCTTCTAATATCATGTGCTCACATTTTGTCTTTGTGTCACATTTTGATAATACTTGCAATGTTTCAAACTTTTTCATTATTATTATCTGTTATGGTGATCTGCAATCAGTGATCTTTGATATTATTATTGTAATTGTTTTGGGGCACCACTAACCATGCCCATGTAAGATGGGTGAACTTGATTGATAAATGCTGTGTTTACTCTGATTGCTTCACCACCAACTGTTCCCAGTTACTCTCTCTTGTTGGACCTCCCTATTCCCTGAGACACAAAAATATTGAAATTAGGCCAATTAATAACCCTACAATGACTCGTAAGTGTTCAAGTGAAAGGAAGAGTCAATCCATGCAGCAGGCTTCACTGTTATCTTATTTTTAAGAAATTGCCACAGCCATGCCGACCTTCAGAAACCACCACCCTGATCAGCCAGCAGCCATGAACACTGAGGCAAGACTTTCCACCAGCAAAAAGACTATGACTCCCAGAAAGCTCAGATGATGGTTAGCATTTGTTAGCACTAAAGTATTTTTAAATTAATGTATGTACATTTTTAAAGCCCAATACTATTGAACAATTAACAGACTACAATATGGTATAAATATGTCTTTTGTATGCACTTGGAAACCAAAAAATTTATGTGACTTACTTTACTCTGATATCCATTTTATTGAGGTGGTCTGGAACCTAACCCATAATGTCTCCAAGGTATTCTTGTATCCAATCTTATTTCTCCTTTATTGAAATCCTTGCCTTCTTTCAAGGTTCAGCTCATCCAAGATGTCTTTCCTAATTCTATAAACTGAAGTTCTGTCTCTCTCAGATTTCTTTGTGTATTTTAGTTCTCTCCTTTGCTCGTACAATCGCACTTTGTACTTCATATTATGCTTATTTATATACATTACATATGAATCCCACTCATACCCGCAGTAGATTTGAAGCTCCTTGAGGACACAGGGTTTTTTTTAAATCACTTATCAATTTTACATCCATGGTACTAATCATTATCTTGCACATAAGAAGTCCTTAATAAATATTTGCTGGATAGAATTTTTTAAAAATTGAGCTGGCATACTTGTAATTTTGTGTATCTGCAAAAAAGCAGATATTTCCCTTTAGTTTCAATTAATCAGAGTGAACTTTTCAGGTGGTAGGTAATTACCTTTTGGAAACTAGGAGAATTCTTTTGTCCTAAAGCTCTGTTGTCTCCTATATCTGACCACATTACCTCATTTAACCATTATTGTGAGCAAATCCAGTTTCAGAAATATAATTCTTAGAATTGGAGTAGATTGGATGAGTTTCTTTCTAGGCTTAAGTGTCAATTAAAAAAATATTACTTGATAAATAACTTCTTATCATTAGTATATCATAAAAATAAACCAACCAGAAAGTAGTGGCTAAGGAGTTATGAGCAGATGAAAAAAGATTCAAAATTCTTTATAATTCAAATTTAATTTTGTTATTTTAAAATACCCTTTTCCTGATCTGAATGGGTCACTATTATGTAAAAGCTATATTTGTAATAAAACAACACAAAAGGCACCATTTTATTGAAGTGGTCTGGAATCCAACCCACAGTGTCTCTAAGGTATGCCTGTATTCAAATTTAATTTCCCCTTTATTGAAATTTTTGCCTTCTTTCAAGGTTCAGCTCATCCAAGATGTCTTTCCTGTCTTAGAGTTGGGAAGACTAGACTTATGTCCTACCTCTAAAATGTATTGGCTTTGTGACCGTAAACTCTTCACTTAATATCTTATAAATGACTTGGTGAAAGAAGTTTCCACACCAGGAATTCCTTAAAGGAATGAACTTACATTTCTAAAAATGAATAAAAATTTAAAAAATTACATTATTAGTTGTATCCTCAGATTGAGAGAAATAGTTATTTCTATGTATATATTTTATTCCTCTCTCTCCTCCCCATAAGAAATGCTGGAAAAGCATATCTGCTTAAATCAGAAAATGCCTACAGTAGCACATCATGGCTGGCCTCATGTTCACCCAGATGCTATTTGATGTGAAAAATGAATGTTCTGCCTACCTGTGTGACTCTGGGCAAGTCACTTAACCCCAATTACCTCACTAAAAAAAAATGAATGTTCTGGTAAAAAGACAAACAAAAAAACTTTGATCAATAAAGTGACCAGCAACGATTCCTGGCAGAGAAGTGATGGACTCAAGGCACAGAACGAGGCATATTTATTTTGGACTTGACCAATGTGGGAATTTGTTTCGCTTGACTATATGTATTTTCTTTTTCTTTTTCTTTTTCTTTCTTTCCTTCTTTCTTTCTTTCTTTCTTTCTTTCTTTCTTTCTTTCTTTCTTTCTTTCTTTCTTTCTTTCTTTCCTTCCTTCCTTTGGAAGAGTGAGAGGTGATAAGAGAGAGAGAAAATAAATGATTGATAATTGAAAAAATAATTAAAAAGAAGTTGATGTTATGGGTGTCAGAAAAATAAGTAAAGAGCCTTTATTGAATGTAGCCCCTATTGAATATAGCTTAGCATGATGAAGAAAATAACAATATATCTAGGAAGAAGAAAGTTGCCCTTTTTGAATGAACAGCAAATATTTCAGCTCAGGGAATATTGAAGGATTCTCTTTATGAAATATAGATAAGTCAGAAACCCACTGCTAACTGAGATTATAGATTTTCCATAACAGCTATGTAATAAATGCAAGAGAATAAAGGGGGAAGATCCTTGGCTAAAAATTAGGAGAGTGTTTCATTGAGTCCAAGTCAAAGTTACTTAACCTCAACCGTAAAATTAAAGAATAAGATTATATGATATCTAATGTCTCTGCACAAATTCTTAATACCATGACCAGTAATTTATATGTGTTAATGAAAAATAAACAGAATGCAAAAATATGGAAAGTATTCAAACATTTCAAAATATAAAGGCCTGTCTTGTGATAACTGTTTTCTATTCCTGTTTTGTTTTTCATTTATTTGGTTGTTGTTCAAGGGTAACAGATTTCTGTGATTTTGTTTTCTGAGAAGGAAGTAGAAAAATAAGAAACAAACACAAAGCCCTCCGGCTTGGTTTCTGAGAGGGCACTGTTCACTTCTCCCTATTTGTTGGGTACAAGTTGAGGACTTATGACCACAAGATACAATTTAATAGATTGAGGGGCCTGTCAGTCACCAGAGTAAGTAGGCTATGCAAGAGGTTGCTTTTGTTTTCTTTTGTTTTAATGGACATCTCTGTAGTAAGCACCTTAATTTGTTGTCATGTTAGGGATCAGCAAGGACAGGGAAATGCTTTGGAACATACCAATTTTACATGCATTTTTAATACAATATGTTTCATAAAATCCGAACAAAGTGGTTATATCTTGTCAGTAATGGTCCTTCATCTCAAATTCCCAGGGGGTTCTTTATTCAGAGAAAAGAGTGGTCCTGAGCTCCTGGGTACTATTTAGGAAAAAGAACTGTATGATCATCTGCCTGTATGTCAGTTCAAGCTAAAAATTTCTCTAGCGCTGTCAAAATTTAGTCAATAGCAAATAACTTATTGTCATAGTGTATTGCAATAACAAGAGCGTATTTGTCAATAACAATGCAAAAACAACGCATCCACTTTGAATTTCTTGTTGCAGACAAATCACATGCCTATTAAGAAGAGGGAGAGCAGAGGCTATTCTAGGATTAAACCTAGTTTTTGAATTCTGCAAACATTTACCAAGTGACTGCTGTGTGCAAAGAACTTTTTCTTTATGTACTTGGGGAGGTACAGAATAAAGCTAAGCCATAGTCTCTACCCTCATGAAACTGACAATCTAGAAAGGGATAAGATAAATATTCATAATAAGCAAGAACAGACAAGTTCCCTTGGCAGGAAAACAAAGCGGCATATGAGGATCAAGGGGTGGGCATCAGGGTTGGGTGCCATACTTCAGGAGAGGTATAAACAAACTGGAATATGTCCAAAGAAGAGTGATTAGAATGGTGAGTGCAGTTCAAATCGTACTAGTGGTGTTTGATTTGGAGAAGAAAACACTAAGGGGTAACAATTTCTATCTCTAAGTATTGGGAGGCTCCAATATAGAAGAGGGGTTGGGTTCATTCTGATTTTTACCCCAGAGCTGGGAGTAGACCTTGATCTGTTAAGTGGAGAATAGAGTGATCTGTATGTAAACTGTGTAAAACAAGCTTATTTTAACTGTTACCCTCTTCCATCCCAGCTATAGCTTTGCTCTCATACAATATTGCTAGAGGCAGCTGGGCTATTTAGGAAGTTAGAAAACTCCAGCCTTTCTGTGTTCGTATTGCAGTTGGCTTATCAAACTGACCTGGACACCAGTACTTGGCACTGGGGCCTGATTGCTTCTATTAATGAGCTGGACAGAAGGCTATACATTATGGCCACATTTGGTAATGATACTTTCCATCATTATAAGAAGATCTAATGTAAATAAGTTGGAGTAATTTAGATAAGAATAGCATTTCTGTAACCAGGTTATATATAAATCGATTTGTATGTCACTTAGGCCTGAACCTCAAATCTCCAGGCATAACTGATCACAGAATCTAAGAGGTGGGATTTCAGAAGTTATCTTGTCCAAGCTCTTAACACATAGGACTCAGTTATGTAACATGAAAATTCCATGAATGTTGCCAACATCGATTGCTCCAACTGTTAGCAAAGGCTTCTTTCTATTGGACTCAAATATAATTTGTTCTAAGAAAAGAGACCACTGGATTAGGTTGTGTCCATGTTTTAATTTCTCTCAAGCTGGCAACATGCATTGTATGGGAGTTATGGTCCAGAACTGGCCCAATTTGGGGGTTGGGGTGAGCAGTTTATATACCTTTTCAACACGGGATGATATTCTCATTATCATTTACCTCTGAACAGAGGAAATGACTGTTCTGTCAGACTACCCCCAAAGTATCAGACCACTCCTAGTCTTGGCCTATGTAGGCGGAAGAATCTGTTTCCCACCAAGCCTGAGCAGAACACAGTGGAGCTTCCTAGCCTTTGATTAAATCAATTCAGGCTTGGATTAGGGTTTGACCAGGATAAGACTCAATGCAATCTCATTATTAGTAATGTCCTGAAGAACTTTGGAAGAAAGGGTTGGGGGTTGGAGGGGAAGTTCTGAGTTTACTAAGAAAAATAAGTTTTCACACTGTATATAGGGGCAACTAACTAATATAGTGGATAGATTGGTAGAGAATGAGTCAACAACCATAGATTAAGTTCTTACTTTAAAAAAAAAAGATTTATTTTATTCTGAACTTAACCGCACAAGCATTTCCATAACATGATAGAATAGGAAAAACAAGGATAATTGTACACAAAACTGCAAATCCATTATGTACATCTTACTATTCCTTTTAAATATATAATAAAATTATCATGTAACTTTTTTCCCCCCTTTCCTTCCCTTTAAGTGCTGGGCACTATGCTAATTTCTAGGAATACAAATGGTAGCAAAGACAACCCTTGCCCTCAGGGAACTTCAGTTGTGATGGGAGAATGAAATATACACAAAAAGAAAACTCAAAAGCCTAGAGTAGTGGGGAGAGAAGGCACTTGCTCTGAGCATGATGGAAAAAGACCAGTTAGGAAGCTACTGAAATAATCCAGGTGACAAATGCAGAGAATATGAAATAAAGTGATTGTTATGTGAGTATAAAGAAGTGGACAAATGGAAAAAGTGTTGTAGAAGTAGAATCAATAAGGCTTGGTAAGCATCAGAGGTGGGACTTGAACCCAGGGCTTCTTGCCTCCAAGTTCAATAATCTATATCCTATATCATATGCTGCCTCACGTGGTATATTATTTTTTTTTACCAAGATAACCCATGTTTTTGTGCATAGAAATAGTTCTCTGTCTTGATTAATTTGCAGATGTATTTTATTAGTAAGGATTTTGCATTTCATTAAAATCAAGAAAACAGGTGAAAGCTAGAGAACAACATAATTATTCAAAGATTAGCCCTAACCTTCATTCAATCAACATGAATTTAATAAGTACTTAATGATGTACAAGCACTGTGCTAAGGTCTGAGGACATGAAGAAAAAAAATGGAACCATACTTGTCTTCAGGAAGCTTATATTCTAAAGGAGATGACCCATCCTTTAGTGAATGAATAATATAAACAATGAATACAAGGTTGATTTGGGAAGGGGTTAACTAGCAATTGTTGGATTACAGAAAAGTTTTATAAGGAAGGAGGCACTTGGGCTATCTTAAAGTTCAAATCTTGCCTCAGTTTTAAAAGTTGTGTGGGCCCTGGCCATTTAACCTTTCAGTCTCAGTGTCCTCATCTGTAAAATGGTATTAATAATATAAATTATTTACAAGGTGGTAATAAAAGAGAAGATATTTGTTAAGCACTTTGTCAACTTTAAAGCATTATGCAAATGTTAGCTAGTATTATTAGGTTCGGTTGGGGTGCTTGGGTGCTTATTTTTGAGTGCTTTTGTTTGGGTGCTTGTACTTGGGCCCCAATTTCTCCCCAGCCTCAGAAACACTGTCCCTTGATAATCATTTAAGATCAATTGAGCCCCAATAAGGGCCAAAAACCTAAATTAATCCTTTTCTCTCTGAGTGAACTAAAAACACCCCTTCCTGTGTCAAGCAAATTCTAGGACCAGATAGAGCTGATCGGTATTCTTCCTGTTTGTTATCACTGGGCCCAGGATGTCTGGGACCAGATACTCTCTTGAATAATGGGACTTTTCTTATCTTAAGTTTCAATTGAGAACTGACCACTCCTTAACCACTCCCTAGTCCCACCCTGGATCCCCTAGTTAGCATATTTGACATATGTGCCATTGCATTTGATCCTATATAAACTTTACCTGTACCTCTCTAAGGTTGCAGGATCCTTTAAGAATCCTTGCCCGCTGAAAAGCATAACAATAAATCTTTACCACCTTGAATTAAAGAATGCCTGAGTCTGTGAATTCATTCCAGACTACCCGTCCTGTACTCTGGTCTTTGAGGGGTCACCACCTCTCAACCTCTCAGCCCTCAACAATTCCACCTGTTGTTGCTGATTTTGATCTCTGGAACATCATGGCCCTTCCAAGACAGTAATCATACCTCATTCACCTTGAGTTCTCCCCTGGTTGAGGCCAAGTATTCATATTCTTCATACAGCATGGGTTTCATACGCTTCAGCACCGTAGGTACCATCTTCTATATGTACTCAAGAATTTTTAGATCTCTCTTGATGTCTCTGAAATGCCTCACACTGGACAAAATATTCCAGATGTAATCAAACCTAAATGAGAATATGAGGGTTTATTTGCTTTGAAAAAAAATTCAACAGCTATATCCTCTTTACTTATTTAAGTTTATGGTCCACAGAATGCCAAATTCTCTTTTTCTCCCCTCAGAGAGAGTGCTCTTAAACCAAGTCTCTTACATATCAAAATTATGTAGTTGATTTATCTTAGCCTAAATGTAGGCCATTATACTTATCCTGGCTTCATTTGATTTTTTTCTATTTAGGCCCATCATTCTTGCTTATCAAGATCATTTGGAAACCTGTCTGTCACCAAGTATTAACTATCCCTTCTAGCTTTGGGTCGTCTGCAGATTTGATAAGCATGCCATCTATGTTTTCATCTGAATCATTTGCACAATGGCAAACTGAGCAGGGCTAAGGACAGGACCTTACAGCATGCCAGAAGAAATCTCCCTGTGTTTTCAGTAGAATTGTTCAAACAGCTGCAAATTCATCTCACTGTACTGAATCTAGCCCACATGCTTTTCAACTTGTTCACAAAGATATTGAGAGACTTTGTCAAATGCCTTGATGAAATTAAGATACTCTATCTATGGAATTCCTCTGTTCTATCAGTCTAGTAACCTTAACAGAAAAAAATAAAAAAAGGAAATGAGATTAGTTTGGCTTGATTTATTCTGAGTGCTGGCTCCTAGTTATCACTGCTTCCCTTTCCATGGTTTCACAAGCCATGTGTTTAATAATCTCTTCTAGAATTTTTCCAGGGACCAATGTCAAGCTTACTAGTCTGCAATTTCTGGCATTTATTCTTTCTCTCCTTGTGTAAAACATCCGTTTCTCCTATTCTCATCTCCTATTCTCCATAATTTCTCAAAGCCAACTGACAGTGGTTCTACAATCACATCTTAAAGTATTTTCATTGTGCTGAGATCTAATTCAACTCCAGGATCTGGAGACTTGAACTCGATTAAAATGGCTAGTGCTCTCTTACTATATCTCTTCTATCTTGAAACTAATTTTCTTCTTAGCAATGTTTTGTCTCTTTTGCTCTGAATATTGTTCTTCTTTTGGGGAAAAGATGAAAGCAAAATGGTAGGGCAGTGGTTACAGTCTCTTGTTATTTATTAACATTGTATAATTTTTAAGTACATGGTCTGTTGTTTTGTATCTAATGCCTTGCTTTGAACATACTATTACAAAGAATTCTTATCGTTACCTTTAGCACAAGATAGAGTTTGCACACTGCAATGGAGTCAAGGAGGCTTGAATTTGAATCCTCTCTCAGATGCTTGCTAGCTGTATGACAGCTAAGTCACTTAAACTCTCAGAGTCTTCAGTCTTTAGAGGAATGCCCTAAATCCCCCTATTTTCCTTCAGAGTCTCTGTCCACCATTTCTTCAAGTTTGGATGAAATTTTGTACCCCAAAGAGGTTCTTTCCTTTGCTACAGAAAACTCCTCAGAGACATGTTTGTGTACTTCCATGTTTCCTTTCCTATTCTGTAGTGTTGGTGATTGTAGGGTCTGAATGAGATGATGTATATGAAAGAACTTTGAAAACTGCTTTTGTAAACAAATGTGGAAATTGAAACAGTTGTTATTGATGATGTTATTAATGTTATTATTTCACATTGCCCTTTAATTCTTTTTCCTTGGTCAGAATTAAGTCTACAAAATTAGTTTCAGTCATTGTGGTGAAACTACTAAAACCAGTCAAAAATTTATCAAATACTCTTCTATATGGAAAGATAGACTTCCAGCAAATATTTAAATAGTGGAGGTCTCCTACTATTACTTTATCTGGCATCTTGAGGCACAATTTTTGTGTTCTATATTGATTCTGTTTTCTGATATCAGAATGAATGAATCAAAATATTATTATAATAATTAGTCCCAGTCCAAAGTCAATAGAAGAAGAAAAAAGTCACAGAACTTGCAATAATATTATAAAAAAGGCCTTCCTTAGTACCGATCATACTTGCAGCCCCCACAGCTAGAAAGATTGGATGGGGAAACTGCCTGCTTCTTTTTCTCATTTTGATGAAAGCAACAGGCAAAATAAGACTTCTACAAAAAGACTCTGGATTTTCCCCAAAGGTATTTTGTACACTAGCCCCATCTCCCTGAAGGTGGCAGCCTCTGTGGTATTTGTTTTGTTTTCAGCGCACAGGCCCAGTGTTGGGAGACAAGATGGTATTGGATGAACATCGGTAGTTCTAGCGGTACAGACTTAAATTGGCCATGGTCCTGTAGCACACTAAGAAAACTTCAGAGAATAAAGTTCATAGGCAACCGTTCAGCTCCTAATATGCATATGTGGTAGGGGAGATAGCTGAGCAATAAGGGATAACAAGAGGAAGAGCTAGATGGAAGGATGCTTATATGCCTCCCTGGGAATGAAATGTTAGACCTCTTAAACGTTTAAAAAAATCTTCTGCATGTACTTTTGTTGGTCTTCTGTTTCTGCTTCAGTTTCTATGGGCTAGCTAGTTCATCCATTTTGGTTAAGGTCTATAGGGTCAGCAAAATCATGAACTCATAGCCAAGCTCACTGACCTCCCTTGATTATGGTAATCTTGGTTGCATTACGCACCAAGTATAGTGTGCAAGGCTAAAACACTAAATAATGATGATTTATTAGCCTCTTAGTCACATGAAATACTTGGATGGCCAGGCCTGTTTGATGTGCTATTTAGGAATAATGGGGGAAATATGCTCAGATTTGCCCTTCTTTCTGGTTATACTGAATATCAATTAATCAACCACTATTTACATGTGCATATATTTCTAGCTTAGTTCCAGGCCTCTTTGCAAAACTTTAGAGCCTGTTTTTAAGTCATGCCTAACTGGAGAAAATGATTCTGTATGATGAAAAGAAAAAGGCTTCTAATTGGCTGCAGAGTCAAAAGAACTGATAACTCAGGAGTTGCTGATATGAAACCAAATTTGAATATGAATGATGTGAGTAATGCAACCTAGTCATCTCTTGGTCACATTCATACTTGGTGGAAAGTGAAGCAGTACTACTGTGAGCTTCCAGATGCAAGAAGGACCGCTGGCTACATTCCCTGCCCAAATACAATGTTTCTGTGAACACACAGTACCTCTGTTTCTTTTGTGTTCATTCTTCTCTAATCTTTGGCAAATTGTTATTTTAACATGGGAATGCTTAGGCAACTGTGAATTCAGAAGACACAAAGGTCTCATAAGCGAGTAGAGGTTGTAGCCATGGCTGTTGGAAGAGCAGTGGCCAAAGTCAGAGTAAACATCTGTAGCCAAACATGAAAAGATAATCACCTGAGAATAGCAATACATTTAGGGAATGAGATCTCTTATGGTAGAGAAAAGTACCATTCATTCAACAGAGACATGGATGCTCAGGGTCCAACAGGGTTGTTTGCCCTGGATACCTAAACACCTAAATGGAATTTCATGAGGATTCTACAAAGGGAGAAATGGACTTCTAGATCCAGGAGTTGGGAGTATCTTTGCCATATATGTATTCTCTACGCAGGCACCTCACTATAATTGCACTTTAATATTTAGCCCACTTTACCCAGAGATCTTGAGTACAAGGGGAGAGTGTGTCACCAGTTTGGGTATAATGTTTCATGCTAACTGTTGTTACTATACTTTCTTAGTAAACCCCTTTTCTAAAAGCTAATGGAACTTAGTTGGTCAATTGCTAATGGGAAACATACCAATGAGTGCTTACAAGGTAGTGTGTTAGAAACCATGACACTCTCAGGATTATCTCCAGAAGCTTAATAAGAAAAAGTAGTCAGCTATGTTCTCTGGCAACCCCAAAGTGTAAGTGTGAATGCCATCTTAATGGAGTGCCCTTGTAAGGGGTGCTTCATAAGTGATATTTAAGCTGATATTGCAGAACACTGTAGTGCTATGTCCTTTGTGTGCATGATGGATTCATGCAAAGCATGCAGATCATACTGTTAAAAATAAAATATAAGAATACTGGAATACTGAGTATTTCCCCACCTTCATAGGGTGTTTGCAGGAGTTTAATGGGTTCACTTTTTAAATTTTTTTTTTTTGGTGGTCAATGCCAGAACACAAGGACACACAGGTAGTGTATTTGAATCACATCTTGGAAATATTTTTGGGAAAATACTTTAAGATAGATTGTTTATCAGAGTCTGTAGTTACTAACTTGTTTCACTAGGCCACTATTTTGTCCAGGCATTTTCTCCAGGTCAAAAGTGTAGAGTTTTCCTAAGAAAATCATTCAGAATTAGGTGGTAGGTTATGCAAACAGTCTGTTCCAGTGTGCCAAAGTTTCTTAAAGGTGCAGGAAAACTGCAGTTTGGGGCTCATGCTTTAAAAACCTAATTATCCTATAAAATAACTCCCTTGCCAATTTCTGATGACTCCTTATAGTGTATTCTTCCTGGTAGTGTAACAACTAGTCCAATTTTTAAAACGGTCCCCAAATGCTTTCCGATACTTCCTTGAGATGGCTGTTCCACAGTTAGCGAATTTCACTGCTGTTTTAAGGACTGTCTCCTATATCGAGCCTAAATTCTACTTTTCTTAATTTCATCCAATTTCAGTACTCTTAAAAATCCTCCCATGGGAAGCAATTCACCTACTTCTTTGGATTCTTCATTCTTCAAATAGAATACTTGAAGGAATTCTCTACGATTATAACAAAAGGAAAAAAAAACTATCAGAACATGTGGACAAATAAATAGCTATAAATTTTAGAAAGATACATGCATATATGTATATATATATATATACATATATATAGACACACATATATTTACATAATACATGCATGTGAACATATATGCATACATGTGTATGTATGAACATGTATTATATAGATTTTTTTTTGTTGTACATATATGTTTTATTTTTTCCCCCTCCTCTTTATTTCTCTGCCTGGGCCTATGTTTACTGAATGCCATACAATGTCAAGAAGGCAGCATTTGTAAAATGGAATCTATTTCAGTCTAGGTGAGATGTACAGATGTAATAATGGGGCCCAACTCATGTTTAATTTGAAGGCTCCCTCCTCCACAAAACTGCTCATAATGGACAGTTCAAGTCAAATTATCCATTATTACTCCCAAAGTTTACATTTAAACCATCAATCAAAACTGGCAGTGATTCCTCAAGTAGCCTGAGTTCAGCTACAGCTACCCTGTGTCAGAAACAGCATTTAGGGGAGAGAGGAGAGTGACATGGGCACATACAGCCACATACGCACACACACAGAGATGCACGTTGAAGCATCACTCAGGTAATTCTGGAGTTAAGGAGCCAGCGTACACCAATGATTATATACTGTGGGTATAGAGTTTTAATAGACGAGGTCCTCTGCAATTTGTGACCTCTATCCCTGTCTGTGAAAGTTGGAGTTTAACAGGTTCTGATCCATGGGGGACCAAACTCAGCTTTTAGGCTCCTTCAGACATTGTAGAATGCATCTCTTCTGGGGAATTCCACAATAAAATGACTGTTATTTATCATTACAAACCTCTTTATCATTTAGTCAATAAAAGGCCTCTCTCTCTCTCTTTCTCTCTCCCTCTCACTTTTTTTTTTTCTGTGGCATGCTCAGAGTCAGAAATCTGTATTAGTCTCTCCTGGCCTGAAGGCAGGAGATGTCAAAAGCTAAATCATGATCTGCCCTGGCTTCCTGGCTAAATTGTGTATGAAGGCCTGAGGCAAAAAGGTGCACATGCTCGTTATTTGAAACAGGGATTCCCCCCTCCCTTTTTAGTTTTTCTTTCTTTCTCTTTTCTTTCTCTCTTTCTCTTTCTCATTTTAACCATTTATATATTGAGACATATAACATATATACACCTTGGAAAGTCTCAAACATGAAACAAACTAGGTAGAGCTGAACATATCACCTCCATATATTTTCAGATCAGAAAATAGAGAAGTGAGTTGTTGTGTGTGGGGGGGAGGCAGTAGACTTCACCTTTTGAACTTTTTTGATCATAGTGAAAAACGAGTGTTATTTATGAGTGGTTGTCAATGAAAGATGCCTTCATAAAAGCTGAGCAAATCTGTAGAAGGCCAGGTTTTTAGTTAAACAACGCCATGGTTACTGTCACCCTCAGACAGAGACAGAAATAGATTGCCTTGGTGAAAAGATGAAAGAGGCTGAGTTCCATTACTTAACTGAGTAGCTACAGAGCCCCAAATTCATAGAGTCACAGCATCAAAGGACTTTGAAAGAGACTTCAAAGGCTATTTAGTCCAATACATAGGCTATTTAGTCCAATACATACTTGAATCAGATGTATCCTCTACATTATTCCTGACCAGTGCCCACCCAGCTGCTGCTTGGAGACCTCCAGTGTCAAGGAATCCATTACTGCCAAAGTAATTAATTTGACTTTTCAACAACATTTCTATGCATTCAACCTAAATTGGTCCTCCTGAAGCTTCTACCCATTGGTCCTCTAGGTCCAGAACCAACCATCTTCCTCTTACTGTCTTTAATAATGAGTTGAATAGTATAGGTCAGGCAGGTTCTGACTTTTAAAGGTTCATTGGTTGAACCTTTTTCAATTGTTTTTTCATTGTTGAAGATAGAAATATATTCTTAGAAATTCTATATTTGAGTAGTTTGCACAAATCTCAGCAATCACACCAAGAATAAAGCACATTGATATAATACTTAATGACTTAAAAAGTGCTTCTTTATGAATATTATTGTCCCCATTTTTCAGAATAAAGTTCTATTCAAATCCCTCAGTATAATGGAACATCACAGAGAGTTGACATGGAGTTCTCAAAGGCTATGTTAGTGGAATGCAATCTTTGACTTGATAAAACTGGAAGGGCTTTGGGTTAAGACTAACCTATGGTCTCCTTGTCTGTTGCATGAGCACCAACCTCACTAAGTTCAGAGAAAGTCTGGCTGCCACATAAAAGATGCGTTTTTTGTCTAATACAAATCTCAAAGATTGTCAACTAAGTGTTGGATGGGGTTATATTCAGTGTTTATTTAAAAAAAAATATTGATTTAACATTCATTTATACTAAGTGCCTATACAAGAAGTGGTCTTGGCATAGTGGATAGAGAGCTGACTTTGGAGTCAGGAAGGCCTGAGTTGAATTCCTGCCTTTGAAGGTTAGAGAAGGAAGAATTTGATATAGGGCACAGATATAGGCTTCTATCATAAAGGGACTAAGCATTTATTAATTGCCTATATGCCAGGAATTATACTAAGTGTTTTACAAACATTATCTCATTTGATCTTCACAATTACCCTAAGAGCTAGGTGGCATTATCATTCCCATTTTACAATTTAGGAAACAAAGGTTAATTGACTTGTCCAGGGCCACCCAACTAGTAAGTGACTGAGGCTAGATTTGAACTCAATTCTTCCTGAGTAAAGGCCTAGTGCTTTATCTACTATGCCAGAGTATATGGCTTTGAAATGCCTCTTTTGCTTTTTTTTCTTTCTTGTTTTAATAGAAAATGGGAATCTGAAGTGTTATGCATTTCTCCTTCCTTCTTCCCAGGTTACAGAAGAGATACAGGTGAATCAGTATTTTCATTCATTCATTTATTTGTTTATATTTTTATACCTTAAAAAAATATTGATAATGGAAATGTAAATAGCAAATTTAAATAGATGCTATCATAATGTAGGTACGCATACATATGTACACAAATCTACATGTATATGTATATATATGTATGTATGCATGTGTATATGTATGTTGTTCAGTCATTTTTCAGTCATGTCCAACTCTTCATAACTGCATTTGGGATTTTCTTGATAAAGATGCTGGAGTAGTTGGCCATTTCCTTCTCCAGCTAATTTTACAGATGAGGAAACTGAGGCAAGCAGGATTAAGTGGCTTGCCCAGGGTCACACAGATAATAAGTGTCTGAGGCATTATTAGAACTTAGGAAGACAAGTCTTCCTGACTCCAGGCCTGGCACTCCTTCCACTGTGCCACCTTCCTAGCCTCAAATCCTTACTGGTGCTATGCAAACTTGGCCATGCCACTTAATCTCAGCTTCAGTGTCCTTGTTTGCAAAATTAGGATGTATTAAATGTAATGTTTACCTCACAGGATTGCTGTATGCATCATGAGATAATGTATGTAAAACACTTCACGTACCTGAAAGTGCTTCATTAATGTTAGCAGCTATAGATGATGTTGATGAAATGGGCAAACAACTACTTCATCATAACGCACCACTTGATGTCGTTGAAAACAACTTTCCTAAAAAATCAGAATGTTCATCTAATGTGTTTACTATGATGTTTGGTACAGAAGTAATGAGTGCTAAAGATGTCAGTGTAGCTTTATAAAACTATTTCATGCAGAGCTATAGCATGTATAGTTTGTTAAGGATTCTTAGAAAGGTCAAATAAGGTTATCTAATCAAACCTTTTATTTTAGATATGAGGGAAACTGAGGTCCAGAGAGGTTAAGTGAATTACCTAATGTCCTTCAGGGATATAGGTAGACAGGATGTAGTTGAGCCAGGAATCAAACTTAGGTCTTCTGACTCCAAATATAGCACTCTTTTTATTGAGTAGGATTCAGAGTTTTGAAAGATTCTTAGAGTTCATATAGTGAACTTTCATATAGATAGATAGGTAGATAGACAGACAGATAGATAGATAGATAGATAGATAGATAGATAGATAGATAGATAGATAGATAGATAGATAGATATAATTTTTGGAATAAAACAAGCATTTCCATAACATAGTACAATTAAAAATATGATTGCACATGAAACTGCAAATCTACTATGCACAACTTGCTATTCCTTTCAAATATACAACAAAAATATCATGTAAATTCCTTTTGCTTCTTTTTTACCCCCCTCCATAGAGATGGCTACCATTAGACTCAAATAAAGGACCTATGAACCACCATAATTTATAGATGAGGAAACAGAAGCCTAAAGAAGTAAGATTCACTTGCCCAAGATCACTAGTAAGTAGTTCAACTAAGGTTTTTCTGGGTCTTGATTCATCCATTATAGCACACTACCTTTCATGGCTATGTGTCTCAGCAGCACTTATTTTAGACTGACACATATCCTATAATGCTAGGAATTGAATAGGTATTCAGCTAATGCTTCCTGAGCTAAAGGCATTTTGCTTGTAGACCTTTAGAATTTACCCAAGTATAAATCCTATACTTAAGTTTGGCTAGTGCTAGGACAGCCAGAGAATGCATTGCCTTTCCTCTACTTTATGCTCATCTTTGAATTTAGTCTTAGAGAATGCAGATTATTTGTATAGACGTAGTAAACTTTTTTTTTGGAGGGGAGGAGGGGGATAGGCAATGGGGTTAAATGACTTGCCCAGGGTCATACAGCTAGTGAGTGTCAAGTGTCTAAGGTTGGATTTGAACTCAGGTTCTCCTGACTCCAGGTTTGGTGCTCTATCCACTGTGCCACCTAGCTGCCTGAAGTAGTAAAATCTTTTGTAAATATACTTGATCCAAAATATTTAGGGTTATATTTAGGAATTACTAGGGGATTTGACATTTTATTTCATGCTGTTTACCTGGCATTCTTAGGAAGTGCTATATTTATGTTTTCAGCTTCCATTAGTGTGAAAGAACATTTTAAAGAGAAAAATGATCATAAATCTCCTTTAATGTTATGATTTGTTTTAAAACACTGGGAATATGGTGGTAGATTTTAATATCTAGTTTAAAGTGACAGAAGAGATATATCTCTTTGCAAGAGGTTGTGTAGAATGCTGGTCATACACTAGGGCCAATGCAAGTTCTAAATGACTGAGGTTAAAAGATTTAATTCCTTTCTGTTAAAAAAAATTAGTAAAACTTCTGCGGGTGGAGCCAAGACAGCAGAGTACAAAAGCGTTTAACCAAGCTCTCCCAACAATCCTCTCCAAACAACTTTAAAATAATGCCTCAGATCAAATTCTGGAGTGGTAGAGCCAACAAAAAGTTCTAGGTGAGACATTCTTTCAGCCCAAGACAACATAGAAGGTTGGAATGAGAGATCTGTATCATGAGGTGGAGTTTGGCCTAGCACCTAAGGGCATGAAACACCAATGGTGGGAATAGGTGGTGGTGACAAAAGTAGCAGCAGCTTCAGGAGCTCTCAAGCCAGAAATGGTAAGGAAACCTGGCAACTAGTCAGAAAGAGATTACTGGGTACCCCTGTGGTGACACTGGTTGCAGGACCAGATGGTGTTTGGCAACTCCATTGACTATACCCATTTCTGGGTCATAGTCCAAGGGTAAAAAGGAGCACTTTCAGTGTAAAGGGAGTGGGAGTCCTGAGGGGAAGTATCATTACTGACCTCAAGGGAGGAAGGACTTTAAGGAACCGTATCAATTGCAGTCTCTAGGCATCAGGGGCCCTTCTTGGGTTAGGACAAGAGTATAGACCAAGAGAGTAGTAATCAAAATGGTCAAAGGATATGAACAGGCAGTTTTCAGATGAAGAAATTAAAACTATCTGTAGTCATATTAAAAACTGCTCTAAATCACTATTAAGAAATGCAAATTAAAACAACTCTGAGGTGTCACCTTACATCTATCAGATTGGTTAATGTGACAAAAAAGAAAAATGGTAAATGTTGGAGAAGATGTTGGAAAATTGGAATACTAAGCATTGTTGGTGGAGTTGTGACCTGATCCAATCATTCTGGATAGAAAATTGGAACTATGCCCAAAGGACAATCAAGCTATCCTTTGATCTAGCAATACTACTACTAGGTGTATATCCCAAAGAGATCGCAAAAGTGAATTTACCAAACATTTAAAAAACAATTAATCCCAATAGTATATGAACTATTTGAAAAAGTAGGTAAAGAAAGACTTCTACCAAATTCCTTTTATGACACAAATATAGCTTTGAAACCTAAACCAGGGAGAACAAAAACAGAGAAAGAAAACTAAAGAATGGTTTTCTTTTTTAACTTTTAAAAAAATGTATTTATTTGTTTGTTTTTAGCTTTCAACATTCACTTTTATAGGATTTTGAGTTCTAAATTTTTCTCCCTCCTTCTTGTCCCCTCTTCTCAACACAGTGTGCAATCTGATATAGGCTAGACATGTTGTGCAATCTGACATAGGCTAGACATGTAAATAATCTTAACATACTTTCATATTAGTCATGTTGTGATAGAAGAATCAGAACAAAAGGGAAAAATCACGTGAAAGAAGGAACAGAAAAAAAAAGAGAAAATAGTATGCTTCCATCTGCATTCAGACTCCATAATTCTTTCTCTGGATGTGGATAGCATTTTCCATCATGAGTCTTTTGGAATTGTCTTAGACCATTGCAATGCTGAGAAGAGCTAAGTCTATCAAAGTCAGTCATTGCACAATGTTGCTGTTACTGTTAGACCAATTTTCTTAATGAATATTGATGCAAATGATTTAGACATACAATATATCATAACTAAATTAAGGGAAAATGGAAAAATATACATCTATGGATAAATCAAGAATTTATGAGCAAACAAGAAATAGAGAGGATCATGAAAGTAAAATGGATAATTATATCAAATTGAAAAATGTTTGCACTAACAAAACTAATGCAGCCAAAATTACCATGAAAACAAGAAACAAGAACAAATTTATGTAAAGTTTCTCTGATAAAAGTTTCATTTTGCAACTATTTAGATAACTGAGACAAATTTATAAAAAATAGGAGCTATTCTCCACTTGATACATGGTCAAAGGATATGAACAGGCAGTTTGCGGAAGAAGAAATTAAAGCTATCAACAGTCACATAAACATTCTCTAAATTGCTACTGATTAGAGAATTGCAAATTAAAATGACTTTGAGATACCATTTCACACCTATCTTATTGGCTAACATGACCAAAAAAGAAAAGAATTACAAATTCTAAAAGGGATGTAGGAAAATTGGGACACTGATGCACTGTTTTTGGAGTTGGGAACTAGTCCAATCATTCTGGAGAACAATTTGGAACTACACCCAATTAACTATGAAACTGTGCATACCCTTTGACCCAGCAATGCCACTACTAGGTCGTTATCGCAAAGCAATTGGCAATGTCTAACCAAGTTGTGGTATATGACTGTGTTGGAATACAATTGTGCTATAGGAAACAACTGTGAAAGACTTAGCTACTCTGATCAAGACATGATCCAGGACAGTTCTGAAGGACCCATGACAAAAATGTATCCCCTCCAGAGAGACTCTAAATGCATATTGAAACACCCTTCTTTTTTAAAGCTTTCTTTATTTTTATTTTGTTTGTGCTTTTATTTACAACATGGCTAATATGGAATATGTTTTGCATGACTTCACATGTATTATCAAGATCAAATTGCTTGCCTGTTCCATTCCAAGAAAATAATATGTTTTTTTTTTCTTATTTCCAAATGGTACTTTGTAAAGTTGAAAGTAATCCAGTACTCTTTTCCAAAGAAGTATTCCTTTACAAGCCAGATCTTATTAATTCAAGACAAAATTCTCAGGTAGATATTTATTATGTCTTATGACTCTTCAAATATCATTGCCCATTGAAATGAGAGACAATTTTTGCAAACAATATAAGCAACATAATCTTTCTTTGTCTAGACCAGACCTTGATTTATTTTCTTCCATTTTCTTTCTCATCCCCTTATTAATGTACACTATATACTCAAGATAGATGTCAACCTGGGCATATGATACTGTATATATTGTACAATGTGCTATCTTCTCATCTCTTTTTACTTAATGCAGAGGAGGGGGAAGAAGGTGTTGACAGGCATGGATGATGAGAATTTTTTGGGGGAAATAGAATGGTTGTAGTCCAAAGTAGTGGTCCCTAAAGTCCCTTCTAGTTTTAGGACTCTGGCATCCTTGCTACCTCTAATTCTATGATATCAGTATTTCCTTATTTATTGATTCACTATGAATCCTCTCAGTAACCAAAGTTTCGAAAGGTACCTCCTTCCTACTAATTCTATAATTTAAAAAAAATTTTTTTTTTATTTAAATTACTTATCTAATTGGAACCTACTATAAAAGTAACTGGTATGATATGGTAGTCTAGCCCTATTTTGTGATATTCATATATACATATATGAATATATCATATATGTGTGTATGAATATATCTACATACTATTTATGTCAATTCCAACCTGGCCACTATATTTCTTGATGAGTTATACTGATTGTTTTCTATTTCTTGATATCATTCTTATTCTATCCTTCTTTCACCCTGTTTAAAATTAATCTGGGAAATTTTCTTGTATTTTTCCCCCTAAAGTTTGGTATTCAAACTTTATACTTTAAAGTATTTTTTAAAAAGACGTATGAACTTTGCATTATGTCTGTACATTTCATCTACAAGATCAGTAACCTAAGCTGATCTCAAATATTTCCCTAATTATTTTAGTCTAGTCTATCAAATTTTCTTTCACCTTTGAATTCTCCCAGATCTGCTATTCATTTTTTATACATTTACTAATCTTAAGTGATTACCATGTATTCAGAATTATCTACTTTTTCTTTATTATTTTAATTTCTACTATGAGAGCTGTACATTCTTCACTATTTTCCTTAATTCATATTTTAATGCTTCTTTTAAATGTTTTATGTTTTATCTGCTTTGAGGTGTGGAATGAGAATTGTGCTTATACCTTACCTCTCTTTTAATCTTGTCAGGAGCATGTTCATTACTATTTCAAAAAATGTTTGATCAGGCCTTGTCATACTTAGTACCACCTCCTGTTTCCATCATAGCTACTTTCTTTTTTCCATCCAGACTTTTAGGAATGTGAAAACTCAATGAGCTTTATCACATTTCCCATTAAAAAGATACATGACATATCTTGGTGGCTTCATTGTGAAGGGATAACTTTGAGAAATAATAATTAGCTCTGTGGAAGTGAGGTTTACACTCAGCCTATCATTCTATCTTCTTGCTGGAAGCCAACCCCTTTCCTTGTGCTCTAGACAGGGTTGGATCAGGCCCCATTCTTTTGTGCCAATCTTCTATTCAGAAGCACTTCTTTTCAGACCATCAAGGTTCATCTTGGGAATTCAATGACATTCTCTCTTTTAGGAGTGAGAGTGTTTGATTAGGTCACTGTAATTAACATAATTAATCTCCAGTTATTCATGGTACTGAAGTATTTCCTTTAGGGACTGAATATCACCAGTAGGGATAGACAATTTTTTTTTAACCTGCCATGGGAAGAACAAGAATTTGAAAATTTAGCCAGAGATTTCACTCATCTTACACTGTTGTCAACACAGTTTGGCTGCATTTAGAAGCCAAAAACTCTCTCTCTCTCTCTCTCTCTCTCTCTCTCTCTCTCTCTCTCTCTCTCTCTCCCCATATATATAAATTTCAATTCAACCAGATATTCTAGAGTGAATGCTATGTGCCTAGTACAGTAGGTATGTCTTTTTTATGTGAAATAGTAGTCATTTTCTCAGTCATTTGGGCATGCATGGACTCACACACACGTACACACAAACACACACACACACACACACACACACACACACACACATCCAGGTGAGCTAATTGAACCCAAGGGATATAGGATGACTTGCCCAAGGTCACCCTGGTAACACATGTATAGTGAGTAGCAGAGCCAGTAAATTAACCCACATCTTCTGTCTCTTAACATGATGCTCTTTTTGCTTTATGCCTCTCTATCAGTTGAATGATTAGATTTTTCCATTTACTTACCAATTTGTTTAGGTGACATAAAAATAGCATAAGGGGTTCTTAACTTAGGTTTTATTTAATCTTTAAATATATATATATATATATATATATATATAGATATATATATAGATAACTGTATTTCAATGTAATTTGTTTTCACCATAATCACATGAATTTTATTTTATGTATTTAAAAACCTGTTTTCTAAGAAGGGATCCATAAGCTTTACTTGATCACAAAAGGGATCTATGAAACAAAAAAGGGTTGTGTTTCTGGTAAGATCAGAGGGGAAAAAAAGCAAGTTAAGTTATGGGGTTTATATATTTCTTGGACTTCATAGGACCATAAATTTAGAATCAAGAAACAGCCAAATCCCTCATTTTAAAGAGGATAAAAATTAGACTGAAAGAGGTGAAATAAAAGGGTGAGGGTCACACAGGTAGTCAATGACAGACCTTACAGGACCTCCAAATTGCACATGTTTTTTACCACAATGCCAAACTGCTTCTACTATATCTGTACATAATGTGCTTGCCTACACAAGCTCATTACAATGGAGTGCTTTTATTTGGAGTAAGGGTAAGGTGGATTAGTTGGTAATGATAGATATAATAAAGGAAATCAATAAAACATTTTTAAAAAATATAGAGAACTGCAGAAATATAGTAATTCTTTCACTTATTAAATTAATATGTATTTTCTAAAAAATGTGCAAAACACAAAGTTTTCTTCTTTTTAATGTTTTTAATATACTTCTTTTTCCTGTTAATCTTTATATCTCAAAATGTGTATGTTGGTGTTTATTGTTTACAATAAAAAAAAGAATATTAAAAATTTAAAAAATACCAAATTATTATTGCATTGAATTTTAGCCATGACAATTGTAACAAAATAACCCCCAGAGAAGCTATGTGGTTGCAGTAGATAGAATATTGGTCCTGAATAAACTGGGCTAGCACCAGGCACTTAATAGTTGCCTGAGCCTGGGCAACTCACTTAACTTCTATCTGTCTCAGTTTTCTCAACTGTTGCTGTTCATCCTTCCTTTCAAAGAAGACCAATGACATCATGGGATAATGTCTTGACTTGTGTAGGAATTTGATTTAAGTGAAGTAGAGTTGTGCAAACTTATCAGCCTCATTCTTTCTTCCAGTCATCCTGATTTTTGTCTTGCCCTTGGACTTTGATGACTGGAAGAAAGAGTGAGGCTGCTAACTTTGCACAACTCTGCCCAGAATGCAATGGATGACCTTGATGTCTTCAATGTCTTACCAACCTCTGAGCACTCCACAGCACCTGCTTCAGCCACTTTCATGGCTGTTGGAACAAATTGTTCTCATTCACCCATTCTGGTAGAGGAAGTCTTCACATGTTTGGGATAGGCATCCCTCTTACCTCAGCTATGGGTCTGAGGCCTGTTGGTTACCCTCATCCTGGTTTAACCCATCTGCCGAGGAAGCTGTGGCTGCAGAACATGCTATTGTTTTTTTGGAGCCACAGGTGAAAATTGAATGAAAGGTGGATATCAAAGGTAGATGAGCAGCCCTGAAAAGGGGTCAGCAAACATTCATACCAGAGGTGCCGTTCTTCCCTGAACACCCCAAAGAGCCCAACAATAATAATATTTATCATTTCTCAACTGTAAAATGAAGATAATAGCACCTACTTCCCAGATTATTGTGAGAATAAAATAAGATAATATTTGTAAAGTCCTCATATTCTCTAGAATGTGGGGTTTGTGAAAAATTTGGCAACAGTAAAAGGTTTCTGAACATGCAACAACCAAAAATTAATTCAAAATCAAATGTGTAATGAATCCAAAGTATTTCTGGCAGCACTTTTCCATGTTGCTTTGTGCAATTTCACTACAGCTTTAGTTCTGAAAACAGAATTTGTGCACTTTGCACTGCACATGCAGTGCAAACCATACAATGCCAGCAAAAGCTGCCAGAAACATTGTGGCTCAGACTCGAGACTGTTGTAAGTTATGAATTGCAGTGTTTTTACTGTATGTACAAAATTTTCTGCTCTTATGGAAAGATAATAGTTTAATTAAGGAAAATAAAGACTTTTAATATTTTCCCATTGTCATTCCTCAGCATGTAAGTATCAAATTAGTATATTTTTGGATTGAATTGGGTCAGAATGTTTGATTTTAAAAATTGCTGTTATCTCCTTCTGTTACATTAACATAAATGTTTAATTACAGCAAGTAAAGACGAAAGCTCTTTAATAATATTTCTCCACTATCGCCACTGCATGTGCATCTAAATGTGAACATACATTTTTTTTTAAATTAAGAGCAAACGAATTAATTTTGTAAACTAAAGCTATGGAGAAATTATTAGCAACATTAATTTATATTTTAGGATAAAACATTTTTTGGTTATTGATAAGTGACTAAATTTAGACAGAAGAGGTAAAAATAGTGATGACAATGTGGCAGAGTTTTCACTACCAGGTTGTACTACACTTTAGTTGACAAGAAAAAGAAAATATGTTGAATTAGTTTTGCAATATGGACTTACTTCTAATAATGATGATGGTGTGGAAAAACCTCTTTGCTTAATTTGTAATGAAGTTTTGGCTGTGGAGAGCATGAAACCAGCCAAACTAAAATGATATCTTAATAACAACCATGCAGCATACTGCAGTAAACCAAAAGAATATTTTGAATGACTTTTAAAATCTTCAAATAAAGAAAAAAATATTTTGAGAAATTTGTAATTGTCATTAAAAAGTATTTACTTGTATCTTACAGAGCTTCTCATTTAATTGCAAAAACTAAAAAGCTCTATGAAATAGGAGAAGATCTTGTGTTACCTGCTGCTATTAAAATGTCAGAAATCATTCATGGGAAAAAGTGTGAGGATGAAATTTGTAAAATTCCTTTATCAAATTGTACTGTTTCCAAAAGAATTTCTAAAATTAGTAATGCCAAATTCCAGCAGCTTATCACCATCCTTAAGGGCAGCCCAAAGTTTGGAATTCAGTTAGATGAAACAACTGATATTTCTAACATGGCACAGTTGTTACTTTATTTAAGGTAAGTCTATGAAGGAAGCATAGATGAGGAATTATTGTTTTGTCACCCTTTGGAAGGGCACACAAGAAAGGAAGATTATATATACATACACACACACATACATATACATACATACATATATTCATCGACTTTAAGATATTTTATATATGCAGATATAAAGTCGATGAATTTTTCACAAATGAAGGTTTACAATGGAAAAATTGCATTAGAGTCTTTACTGACCATGCTGGAGCAGTGATGGGCAAGAATGCTAGATTTGTAGTAACAGTTAAAGTTGGCGGCAAAGAACATATCACTTTTCCTCACTGCATGATCCATCAGGAGACACTGGAAGCCAAATAAATATCACCAGAGTTAGATGGTGTGCTTTGTGATACTATCAAAATCATTGACTTCATTAGAAGCCATGCCCTTAACAGTCATTTGTTTTCAAACCTTTGGAAAGACGTGAACTCTGACTACAAAAGCTGATTACTACGTGCAGAGGTAGGGTGGTTTTCAAATGGGCAAAGTTTAAAGATATTATTGAAATTGAAAGATGAAGTTGTTATATTTTTTACTGAGCAAAAATCTGATTTTGTTAATTTTTTTATAATAACTCATGCCTTTTAAAACTGTTATTTGTTGGATATTTAAAAAAACTTAATGATTTAAACATGTCACTTCAAGGAAAAATATAATTTATTTATGTTAAAAGAACAAGAATAGGGTGGAAAATGGTTCTTTAGAAATGTTTACAGCTACAGATGATTTTTTATAATTGAAAATAACTCTCTGAAAGATTTTTTTTGTAAGAGTCATAATTCATCATCTGAAATGTCTGGAGATACAGTTTCAGAAATACTTGCCTTCAAATTTTGATTTCAGATTCTAGAAAACTAAATTTCAATTGAAATTTTAAAAAAATGCCAGTCATCTGCCATTAAAAATTCAAGAAGAATTTGCCAAGTTATCAAGCAACACAGGTTTAAAACTTGAGTTTCCTAAAAAAATCATTAAATGAGTTTTGGCTTGGGATTAGGACAGAATTTCCAACAATTTCTGAAATGGCCCTAAACATACTTCTTCCATTTTGTAGTGTGCATTTATGCAAAGCAGCATTCTCAGAATTGATGATTATAAAATCAAAATAGCAATCAGTTCTGAAAAAATGTTGAAGATGATCATCATCCTGCAGTATTAAATATTCTGCCAAGATTTCATTCTTTATGTAAAAATAAACAAGCACATCCATCTCATTAGTATGCAAATTTGCTTTCATCTTTAATAAATGGTAAAATTATATGTGTACCAAAGAATTGTTTTAAAATGAATTTCTTTATGATTTTTATTCAGTAAATGTTTTATTTCTACACTTGTTATACCCAGGGTTGCATAAAATTTCTCAGGCAAAAAGTGATTGTGAGTGAAAAAGTTTAAGAATCCCTGTCCTACAGCACAACAGGCATTTAATAAGTGAATAAATACTTGTTCCTCTCCCTTCCCTTCCTCTTTCTCATTTGTCACGTTCTCTTTCAGTTTCCAAATTTTCTTAAGCTATGATAATTTAATAAGTTTTCTCACAGCTTAGTCTTACAGACTGAACTCTATCCTTTCTTATCATGGATACTGAATGAAAAAAATATAATGTGTTTTTTCAGGGAATTTGAGGGAGTAGATCTTTTTACTGTAGCACCATGGAAATCTTAATTTGGGTTTGTTTTTTTTTGTGAGGCAATCAAATTTAAGTGACTTGCCCAGGGTCACATAGCTAGTAAGTAGCGTCAAGTGTCTGAGGCTGAATTTCAGGTCAGGTCTTCCTGATTCCAAGGCTGGAGCTCTATCCTCTGCACCACCTAGTTGCCCCTGAAATCTTCATTTTCTAAACATCAAAAATAAAGCACAGTGCTAATCTTTGATGAGATCTTCTATTTTCCTGTGTTGATTTGGCTATTTTATGCCCATTGAAGATTTTTCCTGCCAATTTTCCAGTGATAGAGGTGGATATATTGTTATCTATGTTGTACAAATGAGAAAAATGAGATTAAGAGAGAAATGACTTGCCTAAGTTTACACAGCTATGAAGCATCAGTGCCAGTGCTTAAAGAAGTCTTCAGGAAACCCCTATTAAAACATAAAAATTCAATGAAGAATACTACCTTAAGCCTTTTTACCTAAGTTCCTAGTTACCCATTTATACATTAATGAGGATTTTCAGAAATAAGAAAAGGAGGAAATAGAAAAAAGAAAGGGGAAAGGAGAAGGATGGTACCAGAAGGGAAAAAAAGGGGGCATTCATTGAAAGAGATATGGGAGGGCAACAAGAACATTCACTCCTTCTATGTGTTTGCCTCAGGCCAACCCTGCTCTCAAGTTCTTAACAAGATTTTCTGTCGATGTCCAAATTTCTGGCCCTTATTTTCTAACATATTTGCTTTGTGCCAATGGTTTTTTGACAGGAGAAAGAGATAGTCACTCAAATGAAAGGAAAAAAGATTTTTGTAGGAGATATTTTGAATGAAGCCTTTGTATTTTCTCTTATGGTTTATATGCTATTTCATGTTTTCATCCTTGCAAATTGTTCTGTTTCTATCTCCTTTATATAACTTTGATTCCCACCCCCCCTCAAAAAAGTTAGTATCAATGACAAAAGTGGTGATTAAATTCAAGTTTCCATTATAATACCATAGGACAGTAAATACAGAGTCTAGAAAATCCAAATATTAGCATTCAATGGTTTGTTATTCATATCTGCCATGCCCTATCCCATTAAGAGCAATGGAAATAATCAGTTTGTTTTCCTTGCTTTCTTCTAAGACTTTTCCATCTGTAAAGAAATGTATAATTTCCCTTCCTTTTGTTACTACTTGTTACTGTACTTCTACTTCTTATATATTTCAATATTTTCCAATGCAACAAGCTTCAGCATGTGGCAATAGAGTCAGACTCCTATTCATCTCTTCCCTGAAGAGATTCTCAATGATATTTCTAAAGCAATTGATAGCAGTGTGTAATTGTGAGGAAAATCTATAAATGTGTATTGACTACTGTTATTGGCACACAGGTTCACTATTGATATTTGGTGTTTGCAATAATGGTAGTGAAATGCTGAATAAAATATAAAGCAAAAATGACCATCAAATACCCATACAAAGGGAGTGTCTGAAATACTTGTATTATATAAACTTGGTGTTTATAGTACCTTGGGATGGAAGGAGTTATATATTTTGTCCTAATTTCCAAAATGTTTCTTATTTATACCCAAGGGAGGCTGTCATAGAGGTAATATATAGGTGAATTTTCTGTGCTCTATTTATGGGTGTCAGAAACAATTTCCTGAATATCTCACTTGGCTGCCTCAAAGTAAGTCATTTAAAATTATTCCCAAACTTTCTAAATTTAACACATACTTCTTAAGCACATACAGTATGCATAACATTGGCAGAAGAGTATAAGATTTAGACAAGTCATGTGCCTGCCCTCAAGAAGCTTACAATTCAGTAGGGATATGCATATGCTTGCATTGTAATATTTCAAGTTTCAACTCCTTTCCAGCTTGATAGATGATGTAGCCAACTATATATACAACAAGCTTCTCTGAACTTACATAGGTTGATACTCAGGAGACAGATAAGTGGTCCATTGTTGCACCCATATTTCAAGTGTCTCCACCTTGGAAGACCATTCAGAGGTTTTATTCAATTAGTTTATTCTTGATTAATCCCCAGTCACCTCCACACCATAAAGGGGCACAGGACAAAGGCTTTAAGGATCATTGTGGCAAAAATTATTGCCTTGCAGCCAACCTGCAGATATGCCTCTTGCAATGTAGCTGACTTCATCCTTACACAGCAGACAGAAATTAAGACCCACATAACACCATACTTGTACTTATAAGTGCAGTAGAGTAGTAGAAGGCAAGTCACATGATATACTTTGAGGGTGAAAAAGTCGTTTCTGATTGATGATATTAGGAAGATGTTATAAAAAATACAACATTTAAATTAGGCCTTAAATATGAGTAAAATTCAATAGGCAACAAGAGGGATGGAGAGAATTTGGACACAGAGAATATTGTAAGGTAAGTCATGGAGACTGGAAGTTATTGCACGTTATTGTGGGCAGCAAGTGATGTGATCTTACTAGATCAAAGCATCTAAAAGGGAACAATATACAGTAAGATGGAAATGTATGGTGGTACCAAATTGTAGGAGGCCTGGAAGGCTAATGGAGATTAAATCTCATTCACTAGGCAACAGTAAACCACTACAGAATTTTGACTAGAGGAAAGGAGATTCCCAGCTCTATGAGAAGGAAGAATAGTTTATCAGCAGTACAGATGATGGAATACATAGGAAGTGAAAGAAATCGCAGGTGGTTTTGTAAATAAACAATTATAATAGTACAGATAGGAGGAGTAATGAGAGTTTTTACCAGAGTGATAGCAGTAGGAATAGAAGTAACAGGGTAGCCACTGGAAGTATCGCAGAAATAGAATGAACCAGGTCCTGGTTGCTAATTGGATATGAGAGAAGTGAGAGATGGAAGAATAAAAATTAATACTCAAATCCTCAAGATGGGAAACTAAGGGCACTTTAGACAGTGGAGACAGAAGGAGTATATTTAGAAGGGACAACAATAATCTCAAAGGGTAGAAAAATAAATTTAAGCATTCAAATCCCAGATCAGCAGCTGGGCATTATAAAAAATAAGAAAGTTTAAGGAAGGAAAATAAAAGAAAGAGAAAATAAACTCTCCTCACACCTCTCTATTTGCCCCCCCACAGGATGCTGGGTCTCTAGGTAATGAATGTGATTGAGTGGTGATAGGTTGATTACCTGGCTGGTGTGGTTGTTTCAGGGCACTAACGAATCCTTTGCCATTTTTACCATCTTAGGCCAGTGTTGCTAGAGAGGACAAGAAAGACCCATAAAGATGACATGTTTGCTTGCCTGCTCCCTGATGGGGCTTCAATGTATTACTTGGATCTAATTATCTCATCTCCAGCTGACAGAGAGGGTTCCATAGAACCCTTTCCATCACTGGAAGCTTCAGCCAAGCTTCCAGTGGGCTGTCTAATAGCTTGATATATTTTTGGATCTCCTGCTCATTGGATGAACAAGCTGAAGCAAATCATATATTGACCTCAAAGCATTTATAAACTGTAGAACATTATATTCTCATCATAGCCATAGGGGCAGTAAACTATAGTTTCTCTGCTGTGAAACATGGTTTTGGTTATGCACTGTGTTACTAGAGCCATACCTAAACAATAATACATCATTTGTGGCACATGTCGCCTTCTTTATTGAAAGGCAAAACAAAGAGTTGAGGACAAAAATCATTACTTCTTTAGCAATTTTTCACAAAATGCTTTTCTTTTGTACTTGACACACAGATGGGACATTGTACTGCAGTGGAGATGATGTATGGCAGCATGACAAACTTCATTTCCGTTATAAACCAAGAATCAGAAGGGTGCACACATTTGGGAAAGTTGTGTTACTTTAAAAAAATAAGAATAAAATAAGCTTTTAAAAAAATGACTCGAAAACTCCTGTGGGACCTTCAGAGAAAATGTTTGTCTGCTTTAATTGACTTGTCAGGTATTGATCAAAGTGCTTAAATGAAAATATTGGAAACAATAAACTGGTTCCATGTAAGGGCTTTTGTATCACCTTGGCAATGATAATCCATGACAGAACGATGAATTAATATGAGCTGAGACAATGGAATAGGAGCAGGAGAGACCGAAGGAAAAAAGGAAGATCTGGATTTATTTTCTCCGGTGGTGTCAGGAAGGCCCTGATTGCGCTCTCCGGAGTGTGAAAGAGACACAAGTTACTCTTAGCCTCTTCCTTCTTTTTCTTTCTCCTCTTTCTCCAGCCTTCCTCCAACTGTTAATGACAATGGTAATAATTGTGAACCCCTTCAGATAACGTGTTACTTTAAACAGTGAACTTTTAGCCTTTAAGCCAAAGGCATAAGTAACATTTTAGTCACTGAGTCATTGTGAGATATATATATATATATATATATATATATATATATATATATATATATGTGTGTGTGTGTGTGTGTGTATATATATGTATATATGTATATGTATGTATGTATATATATCTATCTATACACACACATATATATACATACATATGTGTGTATGCATATATGCATACATATGTATGTATATATACAGATATGCTAGAACTTCCCAATTAAAAATTAACATATGTTATCTGACAGAGTTCACAATGAAGCAGTAGTTATCATTAACAGTTAGAGGAAGGTTGGAGAAAGAGAAAGTAGGGGCTGAGTAACTTGTCAGGCTTTCTTGACCCTGCAGGAGAGAGTAAATGTGGATCTTCTTTATCTACTTTGGCCTTTTGTTTTTATCTATATGTATATAATACACACACATATACTATGTATGCATACATATGTGTATCTATGTGCATATACCTATGTATGCATTTATACACATCTATGTATGTGTGTATACATATCTATGTATGCATATTCACATTTATCTATATCTATCTATCTATCATCTATCTGTCTATCTAATCTGTCTATCAATCTCCTATTTGTCCTATCAGCCTATCTTTTTTCTTTCTACCACTACCAACTCATTGAGGCCATCATTGTCACTCACCTGAGATATTGTGATAGCTTCCTAACAGATCCCTCCAATTCTATTCTATCCTTGCCTCCAAGCCAGCCTTCATCCTGAAGACAGATTTACCTTCTTTATGCATAGATCTAGTCACTTAGCTCCTCTACTCAAAAAGACTTCCATGACTCCCTTTTACCTGATGATGAAATTTAAATCTCTTTTATCTCAAATTTAAAGCATAAGTAATATGGTAGAATCTGACTTTCCAAGTATTATTTCCTCCTACTACCTTGCATATATTCCTAGTCAAATTAAACACCTTGCCATCTTTCTATGCATGCCTGCCCTGCATTTTCTAATGCCACATGACATGATGGATTGTTAGACGTGAAAAGGTGTTTAGAAATCATTTAGTTCAGGGGTGGGGCACCAGCAACCTAAAGGCCACATGTGGCCCTCTAGGTCCTCAAGTGTTATCCTTTGAATGAAACCAAACTTCACAGAACAAATCCCCTTAGTAAAATGATTTGTTCTGTAAACTTGGACTCAGTCAAAAGGCTTCACCTGAGGACCTAGAAGGTCACATATGGCCTCAAGGCCCCAGGTTCCCCACTCCTGATCTGGTTTAGTCTCTTTATTTTATTCACTTTTTTTTGATCAGGCAATTGGGGTTAAGTGACTTGCCCAGGGTCACACAACTAATAAGTTTCAAGTATTTGAGACCGGATTTGAGCTCAGGTCCTCCTGATTTCAGAGCCCATGCTTTATCCATCGCACTACCAAGCTGCCCCATATAGTTCGTTTGTTTTGGTTTTTAGGAGGCAGACTCTTTTTTTTTCTTTTTTTTGGTTAGGCAATCAGGGTTAAGTGACTTGCCCAGGGTCACACAGCTCGTAAGTTACAAGTGTCAGAATTTGAACTCGGGTCCTTTTGACTCCAAGACTGGAGCTCTATCCACTGTGCCACCTAGCTGCCCCTCCCTTATTTTATACATTAGGAAACAAGTCCAGAGTAGTTAAATGTTATTTTCTTTATATTTTGCTTTATTATTTCTTAGTTTCATAACTTCGCTCATTTCCCCTTGCTCAATTCTAATTTTCAAGGAGTTGTTTTCTTCCTTAAGATTCTGGATCTCCTTTTCCAGTTGGTTAACTTTCTTTTCATAATATTATTGTTTTTCTTGGATTGTTCTTATTTTTTTTATTTTTCCTCAATCTTTCTTATTTGATTTTTAAAGTTTTTTTTAAAAGTTCTTCTATGCATTATTTTTGGGCAGGTGACCATTTGACAATGTATTCTATGAATTATTTTTGAGCAGGTGACCATTTAACAGTGACTCTTTGGGACAGGACAGGGTTTTTTTTTTTTTGCTTCAGTATCCTCCTCTGAGGATGAACCCTGGTCTTCTCTATTCCCATAGTAACTTTCTATGGTTAGGTTCTTTCTCCCTTGCCTGCTCTTTTTTTACATTTTTTTATTTATAGTATCTTGTAATCACCACCACTAGTCCTGGGGCATGTGGAATGGTGCTTCTGGCCTCAGGTCCTTCTTCAGTTCTCTCCTCTGGCCTGGAATGGAAATCAATAACTCCATCCTCCTGTAAGTGTCCACAGCCTCTCCTCACTGCTTCTATACTCACCAGGCATGTGCTGGTTCTTTCTTGCCCAGGGCTGCATCTTGGCAGCATAGCTGGGCCTGGCATCTCTTATCAGCTGAAGTTCCCTCAGTCTTCCCCCATTCAGACTCCTGACTCCCCACACTGTCCAGGAAGTGAAAATTCTTGTGGCTGTGGCCAAGGCTATCTCCCAACCCAGCTAGTGCCAGGGCTTGTAGCTTGTTCTTTCAGCAGAACTGGCTTGGAGGTATTTATACTTCATGAAACCTCAATCCTCGGATTTTTCTTCTGTGCTTCTCCTTGTCCCAGGAGGAACACTGTTCTGCCCCAACTCTTGTTTATTTTTACTGCTCTACATTCACCCTGTGACACTATTTAGTCTTCTTTGGGGGAAAAGCTTGGAATTTTCTGACCTACTCCACCATCTTCCCAGAATCCTCTCCTTTAAATTTTGAAAGTCATGTGCTAGTAGTCACATAACTGTTCAGATCTCCTGATTCTAAGCACAATTATTTCTGTTTAATTAAGCCTTAGCTTAAGTTATTTCTGATGACTGAGTTGGCCACTGTCTTTTTTCTCCTTTATCTTTTGAATTTCTATTCATTTTTTAAAACCAAGTATCGTGTCATAAATCCTATCCCAACTCCTACCCCTACTCCTGATCTTGTTGTTTTGTGTGCTCATCATATATTATTGTAATAACAATAATTACTAGTATTTATATACTACTTCAATGTTTGTAAAACACTTTATGAATATTATCTCATTTGATCATCAGACCAACCCTAGCAGGTAGGTATTATTATTTTCCCCATTTTACAGATAAGAAAATTGAGTCAGACAGGTTAAATGACTTCTCCAGGGTTCGAGAGCTAGTAAGTGTCTGAGGATGGACTTGAATTCAGGTCTTTCTGAGCCCAAGTCCAGAGTTCTATCCACTGTGTCACTTAGCTATCTTATATGCTAACTACAAAGGTTCATGAGTGGCATAACTTTATATGGCCTATTTTTTAACCTCCCTTAGCTACTAGCATTTAACAAATTTCTAATAAAATCAATTAGGTAATGATATGACTAGAGCCCAATCACATTTAATGTACTCTTTGGGATTTTTATGAAATTACTAAACAGGTGTAAATAATGAATGACTCATACACTTGTTTTAGTTAAAGTTGAAATTTTTGCAAATGTATTATCTTTTTAGCCTGGGCCATTTGCATTCTACTCATCTCTATTAAAACTGATTGTGTGCATTTTCCCCACCAAATTCTAATAAACTGCTCATAATTTACTTATGTTACTGTACAAGCATATTTTTTAATTATTAAGTTTCATACTATAGTTGGTGTTATTGCTTCTTCTGGTGCATGCTACAGTACTGTTTGAAGCACTATATGTAATCTTTATCCAAGGTCTTAATTACTTTGGTGGCGTATTTCACTTTAGGACTATGCAAATCTCATCAGAAAATCTTACTCATTCTTCTCTTCTATCATACACCCCACAAATTAATTTACTTTATGTGTTGACCAGGTATTTCTGGAGCTTTACTGGTAAAATTCCATATGCAGTCTTACTTCTAGCTTAGTTTTTCATAACATAGCTAAGTAAGCCATTGGTACAGGGTTTGTTATATGGAAAAGAGGTGGCAAATTGTTGCTTGTAATGACATTGAATACAACTCTTTACCCTTCATTCTTAATCTCACTTTGATGACTAGATTGGATCATAGACATTATAAATTATGTCTTGTTACCAGGCAATGACATAGTCTACACCTACTACCATCACTTTTGGACAAATCAATCAAGTTGCTTCTGCTTCCAGAACAATTAGAAACACCCCATCAATAATGTTGGCAGTGATAGCTAACATTACTTGCAGATGGACCATGCTGATCCACTTGAAAATTATGGTTTTGGAATGCTTTTGGAAATCATAGTGTAGATACAGCCTTAAATGGATTAAAAAAATAGATCTCATTATTCTGTAATACTTTATAGTACAACTGAGGTCAGAAAGCTGTATATAATTTGTCCTAAGTGAAACCTAAGTGAAAGAGAAATCATGTACTCAGAATAGTAAAGTATGATGTGATTCTTTTTTTTTTAATTAAGAACCTACAATGTGCAAGGTATTATGTTACAGAAATGCTACTATCAAGCCCTTAAAGAGGCTGCAGAAATTAAACAGGCTGCAGTCCCTACTGTCATGTAGCTCACACTTTAGAATGGGGGTGGGATGCATAAGCAAATAAATAGAATGCAACAAAACATAGTAAGTGGATACAAATTTCTAACTATGTTGCCTATAAGCTCTGATGAGGGGATGAGAATTTATAACACTGGAGATTGTGGAAACTATATTGGAATATTACATGCCCTTTGTACTGCAGATAAATCTCTCCACAATGTACATCTAAAGTTCCCTCTAAAAAGTATGTCCCGAAGTATGCTTTTCACTAATGAAATGAAGAATTCATTGAGGTTCATCTAGATTTTAATATAATAGATTCTTTTCTTTCAAATGAGGACTTTAAAATGGTGGCATGAACAGCCAAATGTGCTGTATCACCTTTGACATTTTTTTTAATTTGAATTTTTAAAATCATATTGAGATGCTTTTATGTATTGCAGGTTGCTGCCACAGCAGTAATTATAGGAGTCTATTGTTTTACAAGATTAAAAGATTTGGGAGTAATTCATGTCAGGAGACCTGGGTTTTATTGATGGCTTTTACTAGGCATAAGACCTTGTTTAAGTCACTTCCTTTCTCTAAGCCTCAGTTTCCCTCATTGTAAAATGAGGAAGTAAGATCAGATGATATCCAAGGTCATATCTAGCTCTAACATTCTGTTTCTAAGATTTCTCCTCCTTCCATTTCACAGATTTCATCTACCAGGCTTACATTTTTCCCTCAGGAATTTTCCTTTCCTGTTCCTCTCCCCATGCTTAACTTTGAGGGAGAAATAAAAGATTTCTTTTTCTCTGTATAATTTTCCCTCTGGCAGCCTGCTGTCACCAACAGCATCAGTCCTATAACCTCTGAAGGTTTGCTAAGACTAGTGGTTGAAACCTCAAGGTAGGATCTTTAGACTTTCACATTATAAATTCTGGCAGTGATCGCCTTTATTGACCATTCCTGTTGTATTTGCAGGGCCAAAAAATTGTATGTCCACCCTTGCAATATTTGGGATACAGAGGTTTTTCTGCTGGTTTGATACCATTTTAATTCATGGCAATGTTATATTAGAAGCATTTTTTTCTGTGTTTTACTCTGGGGTTTATTTTAAGGCACAGAGACAGATGGGGTGTTCCTTTGTGCTCTTGCTGTTACCTGGAAGGGATTGGGTTTTTTCTTTTTTTCTTTTTCTCCTATAGGAATAAAAATAAAAACAGAAAAAAAATCCTAGCTTTTTCTGGTATGTCTGAGCTTGTAACTAAAAAGTTACAGGCCATCCATAATAGTTGAAGATGGCTGTTCTTTTCTTAATTATCTATCTGAAAAGAACAGTGATTTATATATATATATATATATATATATATATATATATATATATATACACATATATATATATATATATATATACACATATATATATATGTATGTATGTATGTATGTATGTATGTGTAAAATCCTTTAATATTTACAGCTTTATCAGAGCACTTTGAAATCCATTGTGATTTTGTATTCTCCTGGGGGCTGTTGCCAAAGAGTTCTCCTGGCCAGTGGGCTGATAAAGGGAAGAGGACTTATGCTGTCAGCTAGCACTATCCCAAAGCGGAATGAGCTTCCTTAGGCAAAAATGACCTTCCACACTATGGAGATCATCAACCAGAAACTGTGTGAGGACATGTCAGGTATATTCTAGAGATGGTTCCCATTCAGGGATGATTAGACTGGAGTTCCTTCTAATTCTCAGAATCTGAGATTCTCTGCCCACCTGCCATAATTCACTGCTGTTGGAGAAGGAACAAAACCTGCTATTATCCCTTTTTTTTAGGAATGAAAACCATTTAGATAGGAGATAGGAAATAAATAGACTTGGACTGTAACTTAGTAGATCATTGTAGATTTTTATACTCAGAGCAAGTAACTAGACTAGAACTTATGAAGCTGCTAGAAGATTAGACTTAGATCTACTACTAACTCCTTGAAGTTTGTGTGGAAAAGAGGAAAGGGTACTTGGAGTCAGAAAAGAGAGTTTGAATCTCACCTCTGTCACTTAATAACTGTGTAACCTATATGGGCAAATCATTCTATGGACCTCTGTTTCCTCATCTATAAATTGAATGGATTGGGCTAAAAGGCCCCTTGCAGCTCTAGGTTAATGATGCAATGATTTAGGAGATGATTTACTTAGTTTTAAAGTGACCAAACATAAGGTGTTAGCCTTAAAATGAGAAATGGTTATTACACTAATTTGTTTTTTACCTAAAACAACCAGATGTGTATCAGTTCATTTGCCTCTCCTAACAAAATGGATGATGTGAATCTTTGTGATTATCCAAGTTCCAGATGTAGACTTGGCATGAGGTAGAAGTGAGAGGTGGAAGGGACTGTAGAGAAGATTTAATCTAATTCCCTTCACTTTTTAGTTGAGGGAATTAAGGTTCAGAAAGGTGAATTAACTTGTCACACAGTTAATTAGGGATCCAAAGGAGATTAGATCTCAGGTATTCTAATGCCCAGTCCAATAGATTACATATATTTGATGGCTTTTAATAAATTAAGTGACAAACTCTTTGCCACTAAAATGTTTTATCACTTCTAGGTCGATCAGCTACATGGCTAACACTTTATGTCCAATCATGTTCTCCTTTCCCTCTTTCCCTCCACCATGTATTTTCCAAAGCAGCTTAGTCATAGATGTCATGAGGCATCAGTCTCTGAGAGAAAAAAAAATCTGATGTTCATATATGTATATTTCATCTGAATCTTTGGCTATTGAAGGCAGGCATCTAGTCGCACGAACTTACCTAAGCTTATAAGCCTTTACTTACCCCAAAATAAAAACCAAAAAAAACCTATTACTTTCTTGGCTCATTTAGACATGAATGTCTCTAGGAATAGAATGGTAAAAGGTGTCAAATATACGCTTAACTGCAGTGTAACGGTACATGCAAGATCACTAGGACTCTTTGTTGTCACTTTCTAGGTCCACAATCAGCCTGTTAATCTCTCTTGTTTTTGTCCCAGCTCAGCTGAAGTCCTTAATGCACTTGAAGACTACTTTTGGAACTGTGATCTAATGTAAGTGAAAGAAAAAGGAGATTTCATAAATTCTCATTTCATAGCAAAAGAAGGGACGCCATATTATAAGAATACATCTAGGCAAAAACATATGAACTTGAGATTATTTTTGACTACAGCAACACAAATTGTATTTATAAAGTTAATGAAAATATTAAGTGGTTGTGTGCATAAGACCTACAGTGTTTTCACAAAATATAAGAAATTCCTTCTTTGAATTTTTTAATGTGCAAACTTTTTTTGTTCTTGTCATAGTCCAGCTAGGGAACTATTTTGGTTCGGTTAAGATAAAAATGTATGCTTATTGTTCTTTTATACATCAGTTAATAAAAAATTAAACTCATTAGGAATATAGCATTTAGACTGAACTGAATGACATTTTTTTCATGTCACACTCAAAACCACATTTCTTTTAATCAGCATCTGCTCTGTGTTAAGCTGCCTATAAAATCTGGTGCACTGTTGACAATGGAAGATGAAAACAAACAAACAGGAAAACTACAAAAGACACGGTATTAACATCAAAGTACAATAACCCTGTTCTCTTTCCTTGGCATTTGAAAAACGTCTTTATTTTGACCCCAAACAATTGGATTTTCTTTCCACCAATCTTGATTTTTGAGTGCTGGATTAAGAAGAATTGCATGTGAACTGAAACATGAGAGTAAGGAAATAGGAGAATGAGCAACAGCACAGTTTGAACAAATTAAGACATTTGCAATTGTAAAATTTCTTTCATTGTTTGGGACAGTCAGAAAATAGCACCACATTTGTTAGTGGATTAAACTCATGCTTTTCAGCTGTGTACACAGGTGTAGCATACAGGGCAAACTGTTCCCAACTGTAGGCCTATATTCTAGAAAATATAGTCGTTCAATGACTTAGGGCTCTGAGAAATAGAAACCAGCTCTCTTGGAATACTTATGTAAACTGGAGCCTGGAAGCTCCATTCACTTTTTAATGAGCTGAATGATCTAGATTGCCTTTGCCACTCGATGTAGAGAACTGTGAGCATGGGCTCCAGTAATAGGAGATTGTGGAAAGAGTGTGTGGGACAACTCTGGTTGGTCCTGAATGTGGGGAGTCTGTCAGCAACTACAAAAATGATAAATCCTGCAGCCATCATTGTCCCAGAGGCAGCAATTTGCTACATTTTGGCCAAGTGCATTGTTTCCCAGAGGGTTTTGTACTCTCCCTATACTACTATACATTTGATAGATTGATAATCTATGGTATATTACTAAGATAAATAAATCACTAAGGGAAGCAAAGTGGAAAGGGCAATTTTCTCTTTCCAACAACATTTCAATAACCTTTTTCAATAATGTACATCTGGACTGATGATCACTGTGTGCTTTAACATAGAGGCATGACAACAGTACTTCATCTAGCCATTTGGCTATTGGCCTTCAATTTCAGAATGCCCCCTAAAAGCAACTATTCAGAGTTCTTCTCAACTTGCCTTTTTAATTTGTGCTAAAGGCTAAGAACATCTTGTCAACTGCATCTTTTTCAAAATATCCTCTCTAAAACCTTATGTCTGTTTTCAATGGAAAATTTGTGATGATTTCAAGAGTTAGTATTTGCTTAGTAGATATTTCTCTTTTACAAATTCTATTTTTTTTTCAATGATCAGGCATTCAACTTTCACCTCCCTATCATTTCTCCCACCCATAGGAAGGAAGGAAGGAAAGAAGGAAGGAAGGGAAGGAAGGAAGGAAGGAAGGAAGGAAGGAAGGAAGAAGGAAGGAAGAAGGAAGGAAGGAAGAGAGGGAAGGTTTACTTTGGAACTATCAAGCAAACCAAATTGCTACACTGGTTATGTCCAAAAATTCATTTCTTATTCTGCGTATTGGTATATCATCTTTCTGTGGTGAGATGGATATTACTTTTCAGTCTTCCGGAAATCGCATTTTATTTTATCTGAATTTGTAATTCTTTCAAAATTATCCATTGCTATTTCTATTATGGTATTAATTATTCTTGTTGAGTCTACTCATTTCATTCTTCATCAGTTCAAACAAGTGTTTCCATGTGTATTTGACACCTTTTTCTTTATTTCTTACAGCACAATAGTATTCCATTACATTAATGTATCACGATTTGCACAGATATTTCTGTATCCAAAGAAACTCTTTGGTTGAGTTGTCTGCAGTAGTGCTGTGAGATGTGTATGTGTGTGCATGTGTGTGAAAATCTTAAAAGAAATAATTAGGATAAAAAAATCTCATATTCCTTATTTCATTTGTTTTTTGAATGCTCTTGGCTGTCCTAATAACCTAATAACACCTAATAACCAATCGCATAAGTAATTGAGACAAGTTATCACCATAAATTTGCCCTTGTTCTTTTTAACTCCTTCATCCAGTGAGGCCTGGAGAGATCAGATAAGGAGAGTGAAGGGTTATTTGTTGCCCTGAGCCCTTAAGAACTATAGGAATGGTTCCATAATATACCTAGAGCAATGGCCAAGTATCCATACCAATCTCTTTGGATCTATCAGCTACTTTTTGAAATCCCTGACCTTGAGGTCTATTGACTTAGGGGGCCTTATGGAGTCATGCTTCAGTGATTGCATTTATGTTGCTCTAGGAGGGGGAGACTGAGGAGTTGCTCATCTACACGATGGGATTGCTCTTGTCAGGTGTTTATTTGCTTTTAGGCCAATTCCTTCTTGCTCACTTAAAGCTCCTAGTCTGAATACAAAAGTACAGGAATTTAATTGAAAGTTAGTATTTTACAGAGATATTTTATACTGTTCAGAACTATAAATTATGTTCATCTACACATTGTATATTACAGATATACAAATACACATATGTAAATATGCAAACATAAAATTGAATACTCAGGTGGTGGATTTATATTAAAAGTCATAATTACTTCCAAAGAAGGATAGTATTACATATTTAGACATAAGTCAAAACATCAATAGCAATACATACTACTCACTTCTTTCATTTTGAAACTTAAAGTAATCCAGTCTAATCTTTGAAACTACATTTTCCTACCTTTTCTCTTTGCTTCCTTCTCCCTTTTTGTTCCCTTTCCCTCTTTCCCCCCTCATTCCTTCTTTTCTTCTCCCTCTCCTTTATTCATCCCCCTTCCTTTCCCCTTCCCTCTTTCCTCATGTTCTATTCACTCTTTTGGCAATTAGTATCCATGGGCAGTAGGAAGCATAACTAAAGTGAATGGATAATATTGTTTTAAAAGCAACTACTGTAATCTATGATGCTAAATTGATTCATTATATGTAAAGCTCAGTGGGGTAAACAATATAAATTACAGGCAAGGAACCATACACACTAGCTGAGAACCATATAGAAGATTGTACTGTGCAATGCACAGATTCACGTGAGAGGTTGTACATTTAATGGTCATCCATAATAAAACCGGTTCCTGTTTTAAACCATTCTTTCCTATCCCACTTGAAAATAAAACACAGTACATTTTAAAATTATACAAGCAAAACTGCTTGTAATTCATAGGGGATTTCTGTGATCTACCCTGCCATTGCTATTCCTGCCCTCACTCTGCAGTACAAGAAAACACAGTTATTTACCCTGGGACACAGGTGACTGAACTTATAAAAATCACTACAAGACAAGATGTATTGAGGCTTGGCATAGAATGACAAATTCTGGTGAGGTTCACCATGAAGAGACATATTGATTCTTAAATGATTAATAAGGAGAATATAATTGTATTTCATTAAGATGGATGGGATTTCATTTAGTCTGTCTTCTCCCTTTCCACTTCAGATGCGAAAGGAAATCAAGTCATCATCAATGGCACCTCATGTTAGCCTGCCATGGCAACAAGGTCATTGATTGAGTAAAAGAAGTTTCAGATAGACTAGCTAGTCTTTAACAGGGCTGTTTCTGGCACAGATAATATAGCCAAGAGAGCAAACTAAGTTTTATATGTATATATGTCTATATACATCTATGCATATATGCATACATATGCATATACACACACACACACATGTGAGAGAGACAGAGTGATACACACAGAGACACGGATGGACACAGAGACAGAGAGACTAAAAATTGACAGTGAAGGTTTTTGTTCAGCTTTGGACCCACTAGAATCCTGCTGGGGTAGTGATGGGGGAGGAATGTACCAACTTTAAAGGTGTTCTGTGATATGCTGTGGGTTTGCTGGGGTGGAACTTGATTTGGCCTGGAGAAAAGTGTTTTAGCACAGAATTTTTTACCCCAGTAAACCAGCTACAGTCATCTCCAATTGTTGATTCTCTTATATAGCTGGGGAATGAAACATTCTGATCAATCAAATATTCTAGTTAACAGAAAGCATATTATCAACTCAATTCAAATTAGAATACAAATATCCTTAATGCAAAAATGATATGCCACATAGTTTTATCTATTTAATGATTCAGAAGACACTTCAGAATTTTCCATAATATCATCATCATCATCCAATAAAATGAAAGCTTAGTAAGGCCAAGAACTTCTTTTATTTTTGTCTTTGTGTATGAAAACAATTGAATTAAGCTGAATATATGTTCATTATATAGAATCTTAGTTGATAAGATGTCAGGAAAACCTATTTTTCTCAGTATTTCTGTTTTAGTTTCATATGAACTAAAAACACTATATGATGATGATGTTGACTATATATATATATATACATATACATATATACACACATCATATATATACACAATATGTATAAACATATATAGATATATTCATATATAAATGGAAAAAATTATACAAATGTAAGGGATTGTTAATACTATTATTATTATTACAGCACACAATAAGGTCTTATAAGATGTCTTCAAAACAAATTAGGTAAGCAGGGATGAGACAGATGACATTTAAATAATGGGAAAATTGAGGCACATTAGAAGCTAAAGGAATCCTTCAGACCACAGTGGCACTGAATCCAAATAGTTACCAGTCTCTAACTCTAAGTGCTGAGCCATACTCCCATTCTTATGCACGCCTTCAGCAGCATCTTATCCACAGGTAAGATCAATGGGAACACTGGAGTGCATGTGATTACTGCTTTTGCTATACATCCAAATCACTTTAGATAAACAATTCACTCATCTGAGCCTCTGGGTTGTGAAAGGAGTAAGAGGCAGCAGTAGTTCAGCATTCTAAGATCCTAGCCCCAAGGTATGGAGGGTTGGATCTTGGCAGAGATAATGGGTTCTTTAGCATTCACTGTGCCAAGGCATCCCTGCAGGTCTCTTCAGGAAGTGCTTTAGTAACTTACTGGAGCGGCAACCACACAGTCTAACTCCCAAGAGAAAGTGAACAACACTGGGTGTTTATCAAAGAGTGAAGGATGTATCTGTGTTAATGTCTAGGGAAACGAAGACAAAAGAATGAGTTAAAAATTAGCTGTTAGTTCCCTGGATGGGAAAGAGTCATTTACCTGCCAAGTGTGGGGACAATGTATACCATGGGAAGTTGGTGCTAGCATGGAGTTAAGGCTATGGTTCTTCAGACTTTCTGGGAATGGGTCAGAGAGCCTGCTTTTCTGAGTGTTCTGAACCCATTTGTATGGCAATGGGGAACCCAATAGAAACCTTCCAGATTTATTTACATTAAGAAGCACAGAGTATGCTTTCTAATAAAATAAAGAGAAATTTAAAAGGCTCAGGAGTCTGCTTAGATTTAAATAGCTCTTATAAAATAATATTTTGATGATTTAAATATAAATGGATCAGAACATACAGATTAAATTTCCCAGGAAATATACATTGAATTTTGTATATTTTTTATTACGTTTTCATTTCCAATATCTTGAAATAGGGTCCAGAAAAAAAGATGAAAAAGAAAGGAAGAATAGCAAAAACATGTATTCAGCTCTGAGCATGTTATGTTTCATAATATTTTCAGTAAACAAGATAAATAGAAAAAAAGGAAGCTGGTGTCTAGGGCTTACACAGTTGTACATAAAGCAGCTATCCTGTCCCTGCAAATCCACATGGAGTTGAGAGCTAACAGAACAAATGCATGGAAAGAAAATGGATTGGGGATTTGCTGAAATCTCAAAATATTGTTTTAAAAAGATAACGCAGGATACTTTTCCCATTTATTAGTGACATATTCCAAATGCCCTTCATATTGGGAGATCTTTGAATACTTCCATGCTTTTGGGGTAGGTATAGGAGTACTTTTAATATGGAGCCAAAATTAAGTACAAATGGTTAGAAATTAGAGAGGCATAACTGCTTGTGCAAGTCTCTTTTGCCAAAGTCATCAGAAGCTGGGGAGAGCAAATACAAAGAGGGAGCTAAGGAAGAAAGTTTGGTTGATTGTCTGCAGAAATGGTTCCCTGCAGCATTGCTTCCAGGGCTTATCTGGTGAACCTCAATTATTCCAACCTGCAAATATTTGAAACCACAGATCAAGAAAGTAGAAATAAGCTGACAGTCTGTCAAACCAAGTAAGTCTGAGATCACCGGCTAATCATTTAAATAAAATAAAAATGAAAAATGTTGATATTTAGCAAGGATATTAAAAACCTCTTCCTTCTAACAAGGATTCTGGATTGAGGGGGTGGAGTTTCTTCTTTTCCAAAGGTCTCAATCTACCACTGTAAAAGCATTGCTATTCAATCAATTAAAAATATAACCTCCCCACCAAAAAAAGCAGGCCAGATCCAATGAAGAGAATGTATCAATTGATTTATCATATCTTTAGTTACGTAGGCTAGATAATTTAAAAGTTAAGGTGGGAGACCTTAGAAAAAGAATATCCTGGTACCCATTCAATATTGTCATTGAAATTCAGAGCAGCAAATTATAGAATCATAAATCTAGAGCTGAGAAGGATGTCAGAAGTGATTTGGTCCAAGTTCCTGATTTCCAATTGAGGAAATTTGGGTCTAGGGAGGTTAATCACTTGCCCAACAGGTGTTGTGTCCAAAGTGAGATTTGAACACAGATGGAAAACCAAAAGTCTTAAATGTTCAGATAACTTGCATTCGCTCAAAATAGCCCATCTACTGCCCTTATTAAAACAGGTACTCTCAGATCAGATACTCTTTAGAAAGGCAAAGAAAAAAATCAATTGCCTTCCATATTCAATATCATTTAAGCCTTCTCATTCATTTCAACATATTTTATGTTATCACCATTCCAAACATATTGTTACAATGCTGAATTTCAATTAATTTCCCTTCATTTCCCACAATTTGCCCTCATTTTCTTTAGAAATGATTATAACTGCCCACCATTTGCAATTAAACTAGTCCTGAAGAATAGCCAGAGGGTCCTAAAGAAATACCTGGAGGGATACCTAGCTATGCTGTAGCAATCACAGAGACAGGTTTCTCCCCAAAAACATTTTGGTAGAATTTTTCAGAGATGCCTTTTTGGAGTAACAATGAGAAGTGGTAATTATCTTTCTGTTGAGAAGACTCTTCAAGCTGCATTGAATCACAGACATTGAGTTAAAAAAGACTTTAGAGATCATCTGCTCAAACCTCATTTTGGAAATTAGGAAGACTGAGATCCTATGACTTGCTTAAGTCTACCATGGTAGTAAGTAGCTGAGTAAGAATTTGAATCCAGGTCCTCAAATTCAAAATCTAAGATGCCATACAGGATCCTTACCTGAATAGGTGGAGCTATAGGAAGCTGGCAGGTAGAGTTCAGTGTGGGCTGGAATCATTAGGAAAGGCTTTGTGCAGGAGGTGAGATTTAAACCAAATCAAATTTGCTAGGGTTTGGACCATATCAAATTAACTCTGGTGAATTTCAGTCACAGTTTTCAGAAATAAACCAGGACTCCATTTTCAGAAAGTAAATTTTGAACAGTACTAAGCATTAGATCTACCTGGGAGGTATATTGATGGGGAGGAGAAGGGCTTTTCACATCTTTTATTCATATTTTCTATCAGCCAAGTGTCTTTGCTTATGTAGTATCTGAGAAGCAGTTTCAATATGTCTGTTTATCCACATTTAGTTTCCTGAAAACTGCATAGGAAAGAAAGGGGTCAGTTCAGTATTCTCCTCAGCAGAGCCTCACAGTTTACCAGCCAGGTTACCCAAGTCCCAGAGAAGTATACCCATTTGCTGAGTTGTTGCTGAGATCACTTCCCCTAGATTTTCTGAATTTCCACCAAAAGGATCTGGGCTCGGGGAACATTACACCATCACTTGTCTTACCCTTTCCTCTGCTTCCTGATTCAATTCAATTCAACAAACATTTATTAAGGCCTACCAATTTCAGATATTTTAAAGGGGTTTTACTACAAAGCAAGAGAGGGGAAATCTGATAGCAATTGGAGGTGGAATGCTGTAAGAGATGAAAAGGAAAGCATTTTCACAAATTGTAAAGGTTTTTATAGCTTAATATTCCTCCCTGGCACCAACCATAGGACATTTAGCCCAGTGTCTTACCCAGACTTAGCCCTTTAAGTTTAACCCTCAGTTTTAGTTCCCTCACTGTGGATTTGGTTGGCAAGGCTGATAAAACTCAACCCATCAGAATATGCTTCTTTATCACTCAGTTGGGAGTCTAGTCTATAAGGCAGTCTAGGATTTAGGACTAGTGCTCCTTACTCTGCTCCCTTATCCCTCTCTGGGCTGCAAAATTATCCTCCTACTTATCTCTAGGCTTCTTTCATCTTCATACTTCAGATTAATTTACTTGAATTCGCATCTACTGGCCAGCCTTTTCCAAAGTCTGAGTTAGACCATGATGGTGAAATTATTCCCTTTTTTGGGGGCCTTTTTGGCTAGGTAGTTGGGGTTAAGTGACTTGCCCAGGGTCACACAGCTAGTAAGTATCAAATGTCTGAGACCACATTTGAACTCAGGTCTTCCTGACTTCAGAGCCTGTGCTCTATCCACTGCACCACTCAGCTGCCCCTAAATTATTTCTTTCAACTGTATTACAGAAACCCTTGGGTCTGGATATTCCTTTATGGATTTTAATATAACTTTTCTAGATTAAATTTAGTTTTTCTTTCAACTTACCGCCCCAGTGACTCTGCCCTAGTTCCCCACGCAAATCAAGTTGACCTGACAGATACAAACTCGGGTAAAGAATATTTTAAATTTTGGATTGTTCTGAAATACAAGAACCAATCACTTCCTTACTTCAAGTTGCCAAGTCCCTAGTCACCCTAGGTGTTTCTCATATAAAGTCCATGTTCTTCTAGTCTTTTTTACTGATCCTTTAGCATTTTAATATGTAGCAATTTTAACATCTCTCATTTCCTCCAACTGCTATTCCCTGTCTGCCCTAACTAGTAATCAATCAGTGGGCATCATCACATCACTACCTCTTATCACTAGATCCTATCAGTGTTTGTTATGTGCTGCGACATTCAAACTGATGAAGTACTTTTGAGGAGAGTTATAGGGAACATAGAAGAAACCAATTTTAAGGAGCTCAGCAAGGAAAGAAAGATACTTGCAGCAAAGGGGGGGGAAGAGTTGGTTGGACTTTGTGAGGGATGCATGTCACTTTTCCTGAGCTTCTGTTGCTTTTGACCTTATGCCTCAGTGTTTCAATGGATCTGAGAAAACATTGATATGGGCACTGTCTCCAATAAGGTGGATCACCTTTTTCTGTTTAAGTATATTTCTTTTGGGCACTACATTGATTTCTAAAATAGATTCTAGCTCAAAAATTCTGTGATTCTATACATGGAAATTCCTAGACTACTATCTTATAACATTGGCTCCATAGGGAGATGTATTCAGTCTTTAGGACAAGTGGAAAATTAATCATTTTATTAGTTTGGAAGAAAATGGTACTCGTGTTAGACAATGCACCATCTGCAGATATGAGAAAGAGAATTTAGTATGCTACTAAGTTACAGAGTAGCAAGATCTAATAAGTGACCTGTACAAGCCGAGGAATCCAGAGATAGGGTTTCAGCATTGCCTCTGGATGGACTTTTTGCTTTTTTATTTCAAGTGCTTTTTCCTCTCAGGGCCCTCCTTTAGTCATCTGTGAAATTGGGATGATAATACTTGCCCTCTCCTTGCCTCAAAGGTATTCTGAAAGGATTAATTAGATTGAAACAAAGTCACTGAATGGGCAATATAAGTAGAAGGTTCAATTACTTTTTAACAACCTGTTTACTGATCTTTCAGTGTTTAGCATTTTTCTAGTTTGTGAGGTTTATTATTGATGACCACAGGCAACAAACAAAACAATGCCAGAATCAGGGTTCTTTGGGTAAGTGGACCATATTCAGGCCCTGAGTACCTACCACCTCTAAGTCTCAAAGAGTTTTAAGCCCACAAAATGAACCTCCTGCTTGTCTTAGCAATAGAAAGAGCTCATCTGGACAACATGCTGTTTTCAAGAATTGACATGAGTTTGGATCTAGCTGATATGACACAGAAAGTAACTATTAAATTCCTAGCTAACCTTGCTCAGGAAGCCATCAGTCATGTAAATGTCTCTACCATTGAGACATTTTATTCTTTTTCAAAAAAATTCTTAAGAAATATGATTGTATTCTTAAGAAATTAAACTGTTTAGAAGACTTTAATAAACAAAAAAAAACAGGCACTGGATGTGCTGAATGAGTCCACATATTAATTTTCTTGGCAATAAAAATGATTTTTTAAAATATTAACTAGCTCCTTTATTTAGAGAAGCTCAAAATATTTCCCAGAAATAGTTATGTGTTCTATCAATATATCTTTCAGGTGAATAGAAGGTTTTGAGAACCAAATTTTATAAATGAAAGACAAGAATTAAACTTTTTTTTCAGCATTAGATGCATTTAGATATCGAAACGGAAATAGAATATAATCTGTACATAAAATAATACATAGGTCATTAAAGTCAACGTTCTTGGCTCCCACTCAAATACTTTTTGTAAATGTTCATACTGAACTATGGTTGATTCTGGAAATTATAAAAGAGAAAGGGAAGAGACTTTGATTTTCTAAAAGTGGTTTTGCTAATATGTGGATTTTATGAGCTGTCAACTCCGGATTTTTCTGAAATTTAGGTGTGTACCAAGGAGAAGTTCAAAGGAGCTTTGACTCAAATTTTGCTCCCGAGGAACATGCTTGCTTCTGGGATGACCACCTTTCTACTGTTGTCGCTTGAGGCATGAACAGTCTCTGTTTAGGGATTCTAAGAAATGGGCCACATCTTCCAAAAATGACTGTACTCACAGGAGATTGTCTGTGTCCCCTCAGGACCTCCTAACCAGCTGAATTCACCCCAGGCACAATATGGGCTCCATATAGTTCCTCTGAAATTGATTATTGAAACTTTGGATTGTGGAGATAAACTCTTTGTTACTATCATCCATTGCCTCCCCGCTTCTATTTTGCTGTGTGGCTTTCGGTTTATTTTAATATTTAATGGCAAAGTCCAGAGAAGAGTGGGGAAGGGGGAATATATCCAAATGTGTTCATCTTGCTAATCTCTAGTAGCTGCAATAACATATTTCTTTGTGATTCTCTGATCAACAATTGGGATTTGGATTAAAGAAAAGAACAAAGAGCTAAAGCTGTTTACTATAATGATAGATTTGGTGATTATTTCTGGATCTTAATTATTTCTACCACAGTTACATAACCTTTTAAGGGAAATGATATATTTTGGACAGTGTTCTTAGATATGTTTTTGAAAATTTATGTTAAATTTTAAACATTTTAGGATTTTATTTTTCCACCAAACTGTTATTCCAGTGCTTCAGTGTGATGTGGAGGTGACTGGGTTTTCAAAGGCTATGCAAACAGACTATGCAAGACTGCAGTCATTTCTACCAAACTGGAAAGGCATAATATTCAATGATGGCAGATGTTGTCTACTGTCTGAAAACCAGCCTGGGTGAATGTGAAGAGGTCCATCAAGTTAATGATTTTCTTTGGTTCCTTCCTTCCTTCCTTCCTTCCTTCCTTCCTTCCTTCCTTCCTTCCTTCCTGACTTCCTGCCTTCCTGCCTTCCTGCCTTCTTGCCTGCCTTCCTTCCTTCCTTCCTTCCTTCCTTCCTTCCTTCCTGCCTTCCTGCCTTCCTGCCTTCTTGCCTGCCTTCCTTCCTTCCTTCCTTCCTTCCTTCTCCTTCCTTCCTTCTTCTCTCCTTCCTTCCTTCCTTCTTCCCCTCCTTTCTTTCTTTCTTTCTTTCTTTCTTTCTTTCTTTCTTTCTTTCTTTCTTTCTTTCTTTCTTTCTTTCTTTCTTTCTTTCTTTCTTTCTTTCTTTCTTTCTTTCTTTCTTCCTGCCTTCTTTCCTCTCTTTCTCCTCATCCTCTTTTCTTCTTCTTCTTCTTCTTCTCCTTTTTCTTCTTCTTCTTCTTCTTTCTTCTTCTTCTTCTTCTTCTTCTTCTTCTTCTTCTTCTTCTTCTCCTCCTCCTCCTCCTCCTCTTCTTCCTCCTTCTCCTCTTCTTCTACCACCTCCTGCTCTTTCTTCTTCTTCTATAACAATACATAAAACTGATAAAATTACAAAATGAAAATGACTTCAACTGTGTATAGTCATCTTTCACAATGCTAATAGCAGATTGGCAGAAAAGGAGAATGAAGATGTTACCAATAAGTAATATTAGATGATCTCAAATAGTTTGATTCTGGGTATTCTATACAGCAACAAATGAGTGAAAAACACTAAAAGCAAAAGTGAACCACATCTATATTGAAACTTTTATATAAAAAACCCCCCATAAAGAAATCAAAACAAATGGGTGGCTATCTCATAGAATTTCATTGGAGAGAGAAATGAAGGGACTGGTTTTGTTGTATATGCAAATGTAAAAAGAAATTCAATTGGTTTGACTCACCTTGCAGTTGATCACAATGAATATAAACAAATAGAAAATCATGAAGATAATAGTAGCTTATACACTAAAACCTGTTGTAAAAGATAATAAGTAGAAAGATCCTATGAAAAACTTAAAAGATTCTCCAAACTAAGTCAATTTTTCTGTTAATAAACAGCACCCTCAAAGGTATTATGAGCACAGAGTAGTGTAGAAAATCATATGAAAAATATACCTTGGCATCTAGAAGTGGATAAAAAAGGTAAATGCTTAAATATAACTATAATATGTATATAAAAATTTATATACACATATGTATATGTATAAGTATATTTGTATATATCAATTTATATGTATATATGTATATGTGTATGAATATTTGTGTGCATGTATATACATACATACATACATATATATGCATATATATACATGTATTTGTATGGGTGTACCCATTACTGTGTACTATGTATATTTCCTTCAAAAAAGCTGGAAGATTCATGATGTAGTAAATACTAAACATCATGAAAAAATAAAATTTACTGTGCTTTAACAAAATAAAAGAAATTATTGGTTATCAATGTAGAACTAATTTCATAATCAGCTGCCCATGTGAAATTAGATGATTAAAATTGAGCCAATGTCAAAATCAATAACAAATTTTAAAAAAAGGATTAACATAACTATTACCATGTTCAGAGAATTTTGAATGATATAAACATCATCAAAAGGACAAGGAAACTTAAAATTCAGTCATACCCAGAAAATATGTGAACTGAAACAGACATTAGTTGTTTGATGTTAACTTGAAAAGAATTGTGCTATGTGAATGAATAAAAATATATGTATTTATATATACCTATTTGTGTCTAATGGTAGCCATCTATAGGGTGGGGGGGGAAGGGAAGAAAAATGAAAAAAATGGAATTTACATGATAACTTTATTATATATTTAAAAGGAATAGCAAGTTGTATAAAATAGATTTACAGTTTCATATGCAATCATCTTTGTTATTATACTAAATAAAATTTAAAAATATATGTATTAATCACATACTCTGTTTCAGGTTATCGTGCTAAGTGCTGGTGTCACAAACAAAAAAAATAATTTCTACCCTCAAGGAGCTTACATTCTAATGGGGGAAAATACACACACACACACAGGAGAGTAGTGGGGGAAGCAAATATATAGGTGAGTTGACCCACAGGGCAGTTGGTCAATTGACACAACCTCTTAAGAAGCAGTAGTACTTTTGATTTGATTATCATGCCCAGAGTAAGAGGTAGAAAGTGGAAGATTAGAAGATGAGGTGTATTCCATCAGGGCAAATGTCAAAATGGCCTATTTGGTTGAATGGACAGCTGAATAGGATGTGAAACATGGACTGGGAAGCTGGTTTGCTATCTTGTGATGAGTGAATTTATACTCATATGGTCTCTAATAAATATGGCTCAGTAATAAGATGAATTATACAAAGATTAATAGATTGAATTTCCCAGGTAATCAGTAATGAATTCTGGAGATCTGGTGAAAAGAAAATTGTTCCTGGTGGAAAGAAGTAGTCAATGGCAGTAGGATAGATGGCAAGAAAGCTCAGGTGGAAAGCCAGAGAACTAGATGGCATGTTCCGGAGAAGTGCTGCAAGGAGTTGTGCTTGTTACCATGCATACATACATACATACACACGCATATACACACACATACACACACACATATATGTACACACACACATACACACACACATATATATATATTATATATAATATATGTATATATATATATGTATATATATATATATACATATACACATATGTATATAGTATAGAGGAAACACTTATTTGATCTGAATCTTCAGATCAAACACAAAGCTGGGGGCCATAGGCAATAACACCAGGCAACATGGTACAAAACAATCTTAAAAAGTTAAAGCTCTGAAAAAAAGTTAGAGCACTGAGATAAATCCAATTAGAGATATTTAAAATGGAATACACAGATTTTTTTTGTAAAATCAGATTCAGAAGTTCAAGATGTGGGAGGGGGAGCATGGCTAAATAACAGTTTATCTGAATATATATATATATACACACACACACACACACACACATACATATATATATATATATATATATATATATATACACATAAATTTACATATATATAAATATATATATACATATATATACATATAAATTTATATGGTTTGGCAGAGCAATGAGGTAACCAAAAAAAAAAGGTAATACAATTTTGGGCCACATCAAAAAAAAACCAAACAAACATAATTTCTAGGTATCAGATTATGTCTGGAGTATTGTGGTTTAATTCACTGTTCAGGAAAGACAGGATAATAAAGTTCCCTGAATCCATACAATTTCAGGAGTGGTTGAGAGAAATGGACAAATTTAGCCTGTTATCACAGGAAGAACACAAATGAGGTCTTCAAGAATTTAAAGGTCTGTCATGTGGAACAGGGATTGAACTTGTTCTTTTTGGCCGCATAAGGGAGAAACAAGAGCATTAAGAAAAAGTCACAATGAGACAAATTTAGGCTTGATGTTAGCAAAAAAATTATCTTTGTACTTATTCAAAGGTACAAAAGGCTGCTTCATAAGGGCATGGGTTTCCCCTCCTTTGAGGTCTTCAGGAAGATGATGCACAAGACCACTTATCAGGTATATTTTGATGGAGATTCCTGTCACATCTTGGTTGGAGTAAAAGGATTTCGAGGTATCTTCCAACTCTAAAATCTTATGACTCTAGTGCTTGCTTAGCAGAGAGGTGTGAGAATTCAGGTGGATGCCAATTTAGAATACAAACTCATTTTCAAATCATCAACGGTGTGGTATGGCCCTATAAAATAATAATAAAGTGGTTGAGGAGAAATCTTGGCTAATAACCTTTTTAACCATATCATTTTATTAGCTTTTATAAATGAAACTGAAATAAAAAAAATATGAAATAGGATGGATCTGCAGGTCATTTCTATAGTGGAGTAAGCTTAAGTGATAACTGGAACCACTGCCTGCCCAATATACAATAGAAGGAAAGGACAATGGAGATGAAGTGGAAAATGTAGTACCCAGATATTCAAATGAGGACTTTGATGTGCTTATTTCTAATTTCTAAGGAAAGAACCAAAAGCAAGAGATATTGTGAGTTTAGACTTACACAGCTAGTTAGTATGGAGCTGGAAATTATCCACAGGACCCAGGGCTCCAGGCCTTTGCCTTAACCACTGAATCATCCATGCTTCTACTGTCAATTATGAAGAAAACCATAACATGGTTTGTTTTCCAAGGTTCTGTTCCTTGAGAGTAAATGCGTCTTTTAATCCTGCTCTGGATTTCCCTTCCCTTCCCACACACGCTTTCCCCTTTGGTCAATAATTCTTTTTATTGGTTACAGTGAGAATGCACTACTTCGGGCTTTTCCACAGCTGAGCACAGCTGCTAATGTTGGCTATTGATTCCACATGTTAGCTCAAAAGTGTATAATAATCTGCTTTAATAGTTGCCTTTGGCTTTTCCTCTCTCCACTCTGAGCAATGCCCTCTGCCCCTGGCCTGGCATGCCAATAACCAGAAACGGATTCTAATTATATCAAACCATTCTCTGCCAAAATGTCCAAATAGCCATCACATGTTCAAATAACTAACTACAGCTTTAGTATATGGATTTTTATGCCACTCTATGGAAAACACTTCAAATTATCTGCTGTGAATATGTTGGCAAGAGAGACTGTTGTGGTCAAGATAGAAGGCTCAGTTACTTCTAACCCACAAGGGAATTTCCTTGTAGCACAGCTGTATTGCAATTTAAGTCCTCTTACTTCCTAGCTCTCCTCAATTGCTACCTCTTTCTCTCCTACTCCTCTTCATCCCCATTTCTTCCAAATGTCTATAGCTCTGAGGAATCTCCAGATTGAAATAGTATTCAAAGGGGAAAGGCATATAATCAGCCCTTATGAAATCAACTTGAACAGGACCAAGTAAATCCCAGCCCTAATTATATTACTGAGGTTGCAAGGGACTGCACACATCTGCAATACTAAAAAACAGTCCAATGTTGGTGCCATCCCACAGAGTCCCTGGGCAACAGTGCTTTGGAAGTCATCCAGAAGCACACCAAAGCATGGTCACAAAGATCATAGAATCCCACAACTAGAAGGGATTTTGGAGGTCATCTAGGACAACTCATGCCTGAAAATGAATCCTTCTGCAAAATTCCCAACAAGGGGTCAACCAGCCTTTGCTTGAAGACTTTCATTGAAGGGGAATGCATGACCTTCAGGGGCATCCCCTTACACTTTAGACATTTCTAATAGAGAAGTTTCTTACATCTCCATCCCCACCCCGCCCCTCATCTTTCTGGGTCCATCTACATCTTTTTGTAGGCTAAATATCACTCATTCTTTCTATTAATACTCATAACATCTAATCTTCAGGTTCTTCAACAACCTAGTTTCCCTCCTTTGGATGTTGTCCAGCTTATCAATATGCTTCTTGAACTGTGCTGCCCAGAAGTAAGCACATTGCATCAATAATTACCTCCCTAATGCTATTGTATATCGTGGCCATCTTATTGCAGTCTAAGGTCATATTAGCTTCTTTGTCTTTCATATCATACTAGTGACAGGATGAAATCTTCTTCAGATGAACTAGTGTCTTACCATGGCTCCCCAATCATCAAGGTGTCTGGGTGGCCAAATGACTTGTACATCGATACAAAAGCCACTTCTTTCTACTTCCAGAATACCCTCTATCACTGACCTTTGCAAGGACAGCTTTTATAAAAGAAAAAAAATAATCCAGAGATATAAAGAAGTCATTAACAGTTCTCATTGTTTTTGGGTGGGCAAGCACTCATTGAGCACTCAGGCACTGAAAAGAAAATATCCAGAGCACTTCCAAATGGTCATTGAATGCCCAGTGGGATTAAATTTTCCTAGCAGACTTAACATCTGGACTAGACTCCAAAGTAGAGAATCTGTGAGTTTCCAGTGACTAGGCTCTAAATCTTGGTTCCACTTTGACTCTCCTCACTCCCTCAGGCCTTTTGCCTATCAGTTATCAAACCTTGTCCATTTTTCCCTTTTCCAATACCTCTCAAAGCAATCCTTTCCTTTTCGTCCTGACATCACTGTAATTCTAGACCTTATTATCCCATACTCAAATTATTTCAGCAAACTATAAAAATGCTCCCTAACCCCAAGACCACCTCACCAGATTAATTTGACTAAGGCATAGTTTGAACTGTGTCACTGTCTGGGTCAAGAACCTTTAATGGTTCCTCATTATCTGTAGGATAATAATGTAAAAAAAGATGTCCCAAAAATCTAAGTGAAGTTTTAAGCTTTCTAAGAGCTTGTAAAACTACACTAAGACTTTTGGGGCTTCCTACGTAATAGTAGAATGTACAAATACTTCACTGAGTACTCATGGCCCTTTAATATGTGGTACCCAGCTCTCTTTCCTACTTTATTTATTTTTATCTATTTGTATTTGTTAGTTTAATTATTTATTCATTCATTTATTTACTTATCCACCCATCCATTCATTTGTGTATTTGTTTATCCATTCATCTATTTATTCATTTGCTCACTTATTCATCCACGTATTAATTTACTCATTTATTTCTATATTTATTCATTTACCTATCTCTATTCATTCAGCAATCATTTACTTATTTATCCATTCATTCATTCATTCATCCCTTCATTCATTTATCTATCTACCTATTGATTGGCTTTACTTAACCCTCCTTTATACAGTTCCCAAAATATGGAATTTGGCTTTATCCTAACCTGTCCATTTGCTGCTCCCAAAATGTTCCTTCTGTTTTGCAGCTTCCATGCCTTTGCTCTCATTGCATACCCCTTCTCCTCTCAGATCCTTGATACTGGCATTTCTTTCCTTTTCCTCTTGGAATACTTGAAGCATCTGTGATTTTTGTCATTATGGGAACTCTATGCATTGATGCAGATCATAACCTTTCTCTGATTCCTGAGATGCTGTGGACTGCAGTTTCATGATGTTGTAGTTAATCTGTCTGCTTCTTAGGCTGATCATCAGATGGCAGTCACCTAGTCTGTCACTGGGCTTACAGCTGAAGCCTCTCCTCCTTGAGAGACCTGATCAAAACTTGTGTTCCAGGGTTTTCAACTTCAAGAACCCATAGTCATCTCACTGCCATATTGAGAACTTTAACAAAATATCCTTCTCTTTTCATTTTGTTAAAAGTTTATCTGTCCTTTGAGATCAGCTTAAATTCCACCTAAGCCATGAATCTTTTCCTGACTACCCCAACCCTCAGTAATCTCTTCTTTCCCTGAACTGTTCTAGTCCTTCCTGACTGTATCATTCACCCAGAATTTTGATTATCTCATAGGGAAGGGAGAGGGAATAAATATTTATGCAGTGCCTACCATGTTTCAGGCACTGTACTAAACGGTTCACAAATAGTATCTCATTTTATTCCTCATGACAACTCTATCAGGTAGGAGTTATTATGATCCCATTTTATAGTTGAGGAAACTGAGGTAGAGGTTTAGTGACTTACTCAGGGTCACATGACTAAAAAGCATCTGAGACCGGATTTGAACTCAGACCTCCTTGAGTCCAGACCCAGGGCTCAATTCACTTTGCCACCTAGCTGCCTGTGTATTGTTAGTTATCTTTTTTCCCCCCTCTTACTTTTCTCTGGCCAACCATCTCCAGTATGGACAACTGAGCCTTATATGGCAGGAGCTTAAGGATATTTTGGTTGTCCTCTTCTGGATATTCTTCACCTGATCATCCTTCTTTACAAGACATGATGCCTAGCAGTAAATACTATACTTCAGATGTTATCTGACTGGGGAAAAGTATAGCAGGGCTATCATCAACTACTTATTCTAGGAAGCTATAACTCTATTAATATAGCAGATTCCCATGAGGCCCCTGAAATGTGAATGTTGCTGTTATTGCCCTTGGTATAGCCATGCTATAAAATTGGGCAAGAATTTAGTACTTCAAAAAGAAAGAAAATACACCAAATATTGTATTTTTCATGGGGAGAATGAACCCATGGGACACACTGGTAAACATGTTTGCAATGTAAAATATTAACCTCCGTTCTTATAGTCCCATTTTTAAAATATATTATCTTGGCCTTATATATTATTTTCCTTTTTGTTCTTTTAGTCTTTTTATTTATTTTAACATTTTTTAAAAGAAAATCAGTTCCAAATTCTTTCCTTCCCTCCAGCCCCTTCCCCACCCACTGAGAAGGCAAGCAATATGATATCAATTATACATGAGAAATTATACAAAACATATTTCCGTATTATCCATGTTGCAGAAAAAAAAGAAAAACAAAGAAAGTGAAAAAATATACTTTTATTTGCACTCAGAATTCATATGTTCTTTCTCTAGAGGTGAAAGTTCCAGTTATAAGATAGACAGAGATAATGCAATAAATAGCTACTTATATGCTATACACTGAATCACATGAGATGTGACCTTAATTTAAGTGTGTCAGAGAACTTCTAACACAAAGAGGTCACCAATGAGGAGGCTGTTTTGAGGATACAGTGTTAGGTCAGGTTAGGGAGAAGATCACTTGATATGCACCCTCTTAGGGCAGGAATGGAGCCACCATCTGGTAGCTTCCTATGTTAATTGTGTACTTTCACAAACTAGGTGATAAGCTCATTCATTTTTATACTTCAGAAGCTAGCTAGCAGTACTCTTTTAAATGTTAACACCCTAGGGCAAAAGTCTTCTCACCCCACTCTAGTTAAGGCTCTGGGAATTGTGGATCTGTGAAGATATATTTAGGACAAAGTTCAAAGAAGTGGATCTAAGGGTGATTTTCTTTATCTTTAATGGAGAATTTTTCTCTGCAGAAATTTCTATCTTCTGTGGATCCACCTTCTCCCTTTCTCCCTCTTTTTTTTCACTTTTCACACTCATACTTTCCATGGGTTTTTGTATCTCTAGAATCCTGTCTTCCCCTTGCTCCTTTCCTTCTTTCATCTTTTTCCTTTAATATCACAGAGCTTCCAGACCCTTCACTTTTGTTTACCCTTCCTATGATGTACTTTATCTTATCAATGTTCCATCCTAAATATGGCACATCACCCAGAAGGTGATAAGGGACCCCTGATGCAATCTTTTTTATATAGGCAAGAGTGGAACTATTGCAAATGTGTTTGTTTTGGACACCACAGGAGTTCAGCCTAGAGTGCTGCAAAGAGCACTTGATATGAAGTCCCAAGAATCAGGTTCAAGTTGCAGCTCTCCCCTTCTAGATATGTGACTCTGGACAGGACCTAACCACTTTGAGTTTCAATTATCTCAGTTTTAAGGTAAAGATGATGATATTTGAGTTATCTACCTTACCATTTTGGCAGGGAAGGAGGATTATCATCATCATCATCATAGCAGTTCACATTTGCTTTGATATTTACAAAATTTCTAATACCAATCTGTGAAGTTGGTAGGGTAAATCTTATTATCCGTATTGTAAAGATGAAGAAGCTAAGGCCTCGAAAGTTGAGATAATGTTCATGATCACACAGCTAAGATCTAGTTAGGTAATGTACTTTCAGCTTTTTTCCTATGCTTTGGTTGGTTCTTCAAGGCTATGCCAACAGAATTTAAGTCTGGCAAATCCAGAAAACTGGGAAGATTTCAAATATGGATGAGATGATGGATTATGTGTTTTTGTTTGCTTGTTTGCTTGGTTTTTGTCCGAGAAGCAGCCAAGTTATGTTTGGAGGTTATAAAAAAGAATTGACTTCTATATAACTCTTTAATATTTGTACATTATCATCATAATAACCCCGAGAGGTGGACATTATTGTTCTCATGTAAAAAATGAAGCTCAGAAAATTTAAATGAATTCTCCATGATCCAACAGCTAGTTAGTGTCAGAGACTGGATTTTAATCCAAATTTCTGTTGACCTAAAGTACAGCACTCTTTCACAGAATTATCGGAAAGGCTGCTTCCTCATCTTTAAGAAGGAGAAAGTGACCAGAAAGACTTGTTGATCTCCTGCCTGAGCTTTGAAGAGATGTCTAGGGAACTTGGTATAGCAGAGAGGATCATAATGATGATGATGATGATGATAAATGATGTTCTTTCATAGAATCTTAAGATTTTCAGAGCACTTTATGGACATTGCTTCATGAGGAAAAATACAGCATTCCTGCTTTAAAAAGCAGAATCATCACAGGAAGCATATTCATGTCTTGACTTGGAGCATTCCTTTCTTGCTAATCTACCCAAAGTTTTCAGACTGGTAGACTAGTAGAGCTGGTGGTCTGATTATTTTAAAGGCTGAATCAAGAGTAATTTATTCCTAGCAACATGAAATTTAATGTTACTGAACAATGACAAATTAACAAATGGACTGGACCATTTCTGTAGAAGAAGTAGAGGTTTTGGTCTTACTCATTTGGAACAAAACCATTTTTGTCTTTAGCTTCACTCACCAGCCTCAGTTCATTATGAGTTTTAGATCTCCTGAAATTATTTGTACAAATACATATACATACAAATACACATATACATATATATGTACATCTATACATACACATACACACATATGTATAATATATATACACATACATATATACACATACATATATACACACATACATATATACATATATATACATAAATATACACACACACATAGTTAAAGTCAAGCTCATTAGCCTATAACTTCAAGATTTTATTTCTTCCCTTTTATGACCATCATGACCACATTTGCTCTTCTCAATGGGGATTTGAAGAGCAAAGATATATATGTATATATACACACACACATATATACATATGTGTATACATATATGTGTGTGTGTATATATATATGCATATGTGTATATATATACATATATATGTGTGTGTATATATATACATATATATGTGTGTGTATATATATACATATATATGTGTGTGTGTATATATATATATACATATATGTGTATATGTGTGTATATATATACACACACATATATATGTATATATATACACACACATATATATGTATATATATACATATATATGTGTGTGTATATATATATACATATATATGTGTGTGTATATATATACATATATATGTGTGTGTATATATATATATATATATATATACATATATGTGTATATGTGTGTATATATATATATACTTCTTTTAAAAAGAAAGGCCAGTATCACTTTATAAGAAGAATGGGCTCTATTCTTGTAATATATTACACTATTACTAACAAACCTGATAGAGGGCTCTGCGCTTGTTTATGTACCAAGTACTCTGTGACCCTTTGAGTCTTAAATGAAACCATTAATGGCCTAGTTTGACTCTTACAAATGTTATAACATCTATACTTTTGGACTGATACTATGGGAAGTGTCTAAGCACATGGTAGGCAATGAACAAATTGATTTCACAATACCTGTTTGAGGGGTCTTAACCGTCTTTGAGTTGTCTTCGAGTTGAGCTTTCTTCACCATGTGTTGAGTTATGGAACTCATCACCTTATACCTGGGTTACTATAATAGTCTGTTTCCTGATCACTCTGTCCTCAGTTTCTCTATTTTTTTTTTGTTTTTGGCTAGGCAATGGGATTAAGTGACTTGCCCAGGGTCACACAGCTAGTAAGTGTTATGTGTCTGAGGCCAGATTTGAACTCAGGTCCTCCTGAATCCAGGGCCAGTGCTCTATCCACTGCGCCACCTAGCTGTCCCCAGTTTCTCTATTTCCCCATTCTATCTTGTACATTGGTGCTAGGCCAGTATTCTGAAAACAATGATTTTATCAAAAAACACTACTTAAAAAAACCTTAATAATGATGTCTGTTATTTATAAAATCAAGTACAAATACCCACTTTAAGACCTGGGTTTCTAAACTTAGTTTTGATCCTGGGCAAATCATTGAACTCTCTGTTTTTCAGTGTTCTCAACTAGTAAATGAAGGGGTAGGATAAGATGATTCCTAAATTTCCTTCCAGCTTTATACTTTTATGAATCAATTATATTATACTATTGTACCTGGGTGTTCCCTAGCCTTCATAATTTTGTGGTTCAAGAATAGCTGTCCATTCAATTGCATTGGACTACCCTGTACATTTTAGTTTTAAGGCTTGAAAACCTGCATTCTAAAACAAAAACAAAACAAAACATACAAAAAAACCCAAATACCTGACTGACTTTCAATAATCTTACCTCATTCTGCCAAAGTAACTTTCACTAGACAACTGTCTGACTTAGGGAAATCGTTTACTGTTCTTTGTATATTGTGTACATTCCTAGTTCCAAGTCTTTGCATATACTTGTTTTGAGCTAGATATATCATTGGAAAGCTCCCTTCAAAATCATGTCAATCCATTATTCATTATTCTTTGAGCTAGTCACTATCTATAATGGGTAATTTTTCTCTGTAATTTTGATCACCTGATTTTTGGAGTTAAGTTCATGGGAGTATCCTTGTGGAAAAGCTGAGGTCAGTGAAGTAGACTAATCCCCAGTTCCAAAAAGAAGTAAAGTGGACAGGTTTGGCAAAGTATGGATCCTGGAGAACAAACAAGGAGAGAAAGGAGGAGACCAGAAATGTGCTGCTGAATAAAATTAATGTAGCATAGGAAGAACAAGAATGCCAATAGGAAGAGGAAGATAAGGGTGATGAAGTGACCCAAATGGAAATCTATTGGAGCAAAACTTTCAGCAGTATCCTTGGTGACCTTTCCCTTACCCTCTTCACAATCAGCTCCTGGGGCTTGGTCTAAGGAGTGAACATAATTTACAGACAGAACAAGAAGTAGAGCCCAGAGGACTAGAGATTAGGACTCATAAAGTCAGAGAGTAGGTATTATTATAGTGAAGCAGTGACCCAACTGGTCTCCTTCACCAGCTGAGTGAAATAAACTTTATTTAACACTAGGGGTATCATAGAACATAGAACAAGGCAGCAATAGCTGGAGGATATCATGATTGTTCTGGGGAGGGAAGGGAAATGAAAAGACTGGTAGTAAGTACACTTTTAGCAAAGACACAAAAGAAAAATTAGTAGAATTATCAGGACAGACAAAACTCCAGGAAGAGTAATGAGCAAGCATTCTAAGAAAAGCTACTTACAGTACTAATTTCAATGGACAAGTACATGAAACAAAGTAAATTGAGTCAAATCTCTTGAGGAAGGTGGAATTGACACAACAAATTTTTCAAAGTCCCCTGAAATGAACTTGGAGCAACTCAACTTCCAGAATGGTTGAGAAGAGCCATCAAAGAAATAATGGAAGTTATCAAAGAAAGAAGTGTGAAAATGAAACTTTAAAGGGAAGAAATCATAGTCTGTCTTGACATTAGCAACTGGGTATGCTTCATGGTGTCTGTAGGGGGCAGGGAGTCCCTGGTAAACTGAATTTTTTGTAAGTAAAACATTTGAAAGAATATATGAGAACTCTGTAAAATAAGAATACACAATGAGATTATATTCTCTAAAGATTATAATAATAGCAAGCATTTACATAGTACTTTATGGTTTGCAAAAAACTGCGCAAATATCACATTTTATCCTCACAACAACCTTGTGAGGTAGGTACCATTGTCCCCATTTTGCAGTTGAGGAAATTGAGACAAACAAAGGTCAAGTGACTTCCCAACCATCTTATAATTAATAAGTGTCAAAAGTCAGATATAAATGCAGGGTTTCCTGATTCTAGGTCCAGCACTCTGTCCACTGTGCCACTGAAGCTGTTATTATAAGTTTTCCAGGAAAATTTAAAAAAAATATGGAAAAAGAAGACAGTGATATACTTAAAGAAATGATTTAGATAATTGTTCAGTAGTATTAAAAACAGATAACAAAGCAGAGATTGAGACAGTTGTTAGAACATCAGTAGAAAGAAACTTCAGATTGCTCTCACCAAGAAGCATAATAGTCAAATTTCAGAAGTACAACATCAAAGAAAAAAAATCTTGCAGTTATCAAAAAAAATCTTGTAAATTTCAAGTAGAAATCATGACAAAGTACCAGATTACTCTGTGGTTACAAATAAAAAAAAAAAAAAAGAATACGATATGCTGAAGAACAAAAGACGCAGGCTGGCAGCCTCAAATAACATATCTTGCAAAACTGAATCTGAACCCAAGAGAAAAAGTATACACAAAAGGATAACCTAGAGTTATCCCCTTAGCATGAATAGGCATCAAAATTAGACTTTGAGAAGAGTTTGGCTGCTCATCTTATTCCCAGAGAAATCTTCCTATTATTCCCTGAACTACCATACTATCATGGAAGATTAAGGAATTGAAGAAACATGACAACCTCAAATATTGTTGCTGTTGCTGTTCTTGTTCTTATTTTCTTCCCCTTCCCTCTGTTCTCCTCCTTCCTCCTCCATCCTCCTCCTCCTCCTCTTTCTCCTCCTACTCCACCTTCTTCTCCCTCTTCTTTCTATCCTCAGAACAATATCTTAAATGCATAAAATATATATGATTGAAAAGGAAATAAATTATTCTGAAACATAGCTATTAAAATAAAAAAAGTTCAAAGGGCCTAGGTTAACATTCTGTGTTTAAGATTGTGAACAGTTAGCACTTTTGTCACACTTTTCCGGTTAAAGTTAAAATTCTGGTCATGAGGCAAGGAGAAAGTGTATTTTTGTGTCTATTTATATATATACATATATATGTACATAAATATCTCTATCCACATCTATATATCTTTGTGTGTGTGTGCGTGTGTGCACGTGTGCGTGTATGTGTGTGCAGTTTGTTTCCTCATAAGAATGACAAAAATGAAAAGTTTGAGAATGAATATTGTAGATTGTAATTACTTCATAGAATTTGAAGTAGAAAATAGTTTAATTTTTTTTCTCCCAAACCAGCAAAAGACTTAAAGTCTATTATGGTAGCTATTAACAATATCTTTTAATATGTACCAAGTGTCTAGTCCACATTTATTGCATGTACCACATAACAGCTTAAAGAGCCTCGTAACACATTCTAAGGCAACATTCACTTTCTGTACAAGGTAAAATCCATTCACACTTCTCATTTAGTTGAACAAAAATGAGTCATTTGCTTAATGGATAATTTTAACTTGACTTCTAATAACTGGATTAAGTAATTGAAGAACTACAATTCAAGGCAGGATATTTATTGAGATACTTAGAGAAGAACACAGAACCCAACCTTTTAGAAACACAAGTTGGGCTATTTCCATTAGTCTCCTTATCAATAAGGGTCCACTCTAAACTAATTTTCTAATGGCTTGGTTTCCTTTGCTGGCATGCTGCAGGCATTTGCAATGTAATACCAGGGTTGCAGGCTATCTGGATAGGCCTCATGCTGTTAGTCCACTTTGTTAAATAGAAGCTGATTTTATATTTAGTTGTGCATGGAGTGTACAGATGAAACAAATCACTTCTATAAGCCCAGCAAGATGAATAGTGCCTGTTGAAAACTAGCAAGCGGGCTGGATGTAAGATTAATATGCAGTCCCAAGTTACGCTTCCCACAATTTTTATTGATTGTGTGAGAAAGTACTAAAACTCATGATTTCTTTGGTGAGTTAGATTGAAACTCGTGCATAGCCTTAGTAGATGTAATTTTTCTGAAAGGCACCATTTGTCTACAAGCATAGCTTTTCATTTTCAGCCACGTGCAATGAATTCCATGCTGATATCAAAGCCTTTCTAGCTGAGGTCTTTGTTGGGAATATGCCCCATTTCTGACTGCAGCTTCCTTGTCCTCTTTAGCCCTTGTGCAATGGCGTAGTTGGGAGAAATTTCCAAATGCCACCTCTTCTTGTGGTTCACAATTCCACGGCTTATTTTGTGTTTTCTTTTTCCATTCCCACAGACTACGACAAATTGCATGTTTCTATTTCATAGACATTAATTAAGATCCTTCCTTTAACATCTATTGTTCCAGTTGATCTGACACAATGTTCTGTAGGCACTAGATAGAAATGAGAATTCAGTAAGTTGATTTTGCATTGCCTTTCGTAGTTTTTGACCTGTATTTTAATTGAATGAAATATTAGCTTTTTTCAAGTTAGTTTTGGGAAACTCTGTTCAAGTTTGGATTTGGTTTAATCAATAATGTTTTTTACCCTGTCCCATCACCTCCTGCCTCCATCCTCTTCTCAATGAGGAGAGAATGGAAAAAGGGTCGGAAGGAATCATGGAAAAGCAAGATAGCTTTGAAAGTTACATGTTGAATTTATTATATACTTAAAAAGCAAGTCCAACCTAATAGAGATTTATAGTTTCATATACAATTTTATCTTGTTCTATGATAAATACAGAAGTGCTTATATTATTTGTTGTATTTATGTTTAGAATAAAAGATAAGACAGAAAACAAAGAAAATATAGAGAAGGAATACAAAGTAATTGAGATGATTTTTCAGTGTTAAAAATCATTGTTTCAACATTTATTTGCATTCAATTCAAATTTCAGGAAGTTAGTGAGGTAGTACCCCCAAGACAAGAACTACTGAAGTAAGGACTTCAAGTCAATACAAACTTCCGGGAAGAAACAGAAGGCAAAATGGCAGAAATTAGTTTCAGGATGACATCTTACACCCTAAGCCACAAAAAGATCCAAGAGGATGTGTTGCCTAAATATAAAAGGTCCCAGCAAATTCATTAGAGAACAATGGAAGGAGATTGTTTGTCACAACTGTGGATTGGGGAGGGGATTCTTGACTAAACAAGGGAAGAAATAATGATAAAGATAAAGAGGACGATTTTGTCTGCATCAAATTGGAAAACTTTTGCACACACAAAATTCATGCACTTAGAATTAAAGGGAAACAATGAGCTGGGGAAAATTTTTGACAGCATAGTTCTCCAGTAAAAGTCTGAAATCTAAGATGTATGTAGAATTAATTAAAAAATATAAGAATAAGAATCATTCCCCAATGGATAAATAGTCAAATCATATGGAAAGCTTGTTTTCAAAAGCTATCAATAACTACATAAAAATGCTCAAAATCAGAAGAAATCCAAGTAAAAACAACTCCAAAGTTCCACCTTAAATTCTTCAGATGAAAAAAGGAAACTTTCAATAATTTTAGAATGGCTATAGAGTTGTGAATTAATTCTACCCAATGGAAAACAATTTGGAATTGTATGTTACAAAATCACTTAATTGTCCAAATCTTTTTGACTCAATGGTACCATTAATAGACATAGAGGTCAAAGACAGAGGGAAAGGAAGGACCTTTAAGTACCTAATATAAGTAGGTACTTATTAACTGGAGAATGGCAGATTAAATTATTGTATATGATTGAAATTGACTATTACTTCATCATAAGATATAAATATTATGGATTCAGAGAGACCTCGGAAACTTTCTATTAACTATTGCAGAGTGAAAGAAGCAGAACCTGGAGAACAGTTTACACAATAATGCCATGATAACTAGAAACAAAACAACTTTGAAAGAGTTCAAAGTCTGATCAATGAGGTATTTAAATCATGCCTCTGAAGCATGCCTCTTACCTCTTGGGAGAGTGCTCATAATGTATAATTATAGACAGACAGATAGATATAAAATTCTATTATATATAATATTCTATATGCTTATTTGTTTAGTTTAAATATCTATTATAATATCTATTAGTTTAAATATCTATAAATATCTATTAGTTTAAATATCTATTATAAAGTATAATTCTATGGATGGAGTAATTATGGAAATAGAAATAACAGAAGAAAGAATGTCAGACATATACACACAAGAGAGCAGAAAGAAATTCAAAAGTGTGACATCTTTGGCATTCAAAGAACAGAGTTGTGGATGGGTGGAATAAAATACGTTCACAAAAGTTAATAATAAAATATTTACCAAATAAAATTAAAATGATTAGAGAATCATCAGTGGCACTTGAACCAATCCTTTTGGAGAGTGACAGGATCCAAGTGGAAAAGGTGAAGTCGGTGAGCATTCTGGACTTTGGGAGATGTCATAAGGAGAGTTGAAATATCATGTACTGGGACTAGCAAACAAATCAGAGGTTTGACTAGCATATCAGGTTCAAGAAAGAGAATACTATAGTAATTAGTTCATTCAGAATAGTGTAATCAGCCTGGAAAGGTAGGGGAGATCTAAACCAGGATTCATTACCTTTTGGGGGCATGAGGGTTATGGGCAATCTGAGGAAGCCGATGGACTCTTCAGAAGCATGTTTTTAAATAAATAAAATAAAATACATAGGATTACAAAGGAAACTGATTACATTGAAACATTGGTACCAAAATGCTAAAACAAGAAACAAGCAAACAAATTAGTTCCCAGCCCCCAGGTTAAGGACTTTGATCTAGATTATGAAAGGTTTTAAATGCCAAAATGAAAGATTAATAAATGTTTGTTAATTGAATTATTTGCTGGGTATAAAGGAGAGCCACTGATGATTAGTTTTTTTTTTTTGCTTTGTTGTTTTGTTTTGTGTTTGGCCAGAAGAGTGACATAGTTACGCCTATGTTCTAGAAATAGAAATTTGGCAGCTTTGTGGAGATTAGATTGGAGATGGGAGCAACCAGATGCTAAGTAACTGTGAGTCAGTGAAAGAGAAGTGACAGGCACAAAGTCACAGAAGTATTAAGTGGCAGAGCTGGAATTTGAACCAACTACCAACATAGCACTCATTCCTCTGAGCCATGGTGTCTGACTTTGGTTTGCACACACATCATCAGTAATGTGCACACACTTTCACATTTAATATGGATGCACTTTGATGGCGAGCATAAGCCGCACACAAGAAAACTCCTCCAGGAGAAGTCTGATTTGTCCAATAGACACAGTCATTAAAAATAACTCATCGAGCACTCTGAATAGGGCAGCATTGACATTTGATAGTTGAGTGTTAACAGCATGCTGCTTTTCAGTGTTGATTGACATTATATTATTGCTTCCGGTTGTAATTATATGTGTGTTTATTAATTTTAAGATACCATACAACATTGATTTTGGGTAGAATAATTATAAAGATAATATTTTAAATAAATAATACTGAATTCAGTAATAACCACATGAATTGAAGCAAATATTGATTATTTTATGAAATTTGTGAAATGTAGTGGTTTTATTCTACATCCTGTTAACAGAAAATCCCTGCATATATAAAGTTCTTGTAAATTCCTTCCATTCTTTCTCATACCATTTCTTTCTAGAACTCTGGCAGGTATGATGGGAGATGACATAGTCAATGAAAAATGAGCAGACTCTCTGGTGTGGCTGAAGGGTGCTACATTGACAGCCATCAGGGTAACTGGGAGAGATATCCTGTCTGGCTTTATAACCTGATGGTAACCTTTAAACTTAGGGTAAAAGGACTGCTCTCTGAGGAGTCTACTCTGAAGCCCTTTTGGTAACTGCCCAAAGTGACAAGAACCTGTTCATGTGTGTGTGTGTGTGTGTGTGTGTGTGTGTGTGTGTGTGTGTGTGTGTGAGAGAGAGTGGGAGAGAAAGAGAGAAAGATAGATAGATAGATAGATAGATAGAGAAATAAACAGAAGAGATGCAAAGACAAAGCCAAAGAGAGAAAAAGAGAGACAGAGCTAGACATCAAGAGACAGAAAAACAGACAGAGCTAGCAACAGCCCTTCTGCTACATAAAATTTAGCAGCCATTAAACAAATAATTGCTTTATTTGGAAGCTTGTTCTAATTAAACATTAGTCACACACTCTCTCTTGCCCCCTGCTTCCTGCATTAAAAATCACCATCTTAAAAAGCTTACTTTATGCATTCCATAATTACAAAAAAAGTTCCCACAAGTATGCAGTGGTGGTAGTGGTGGTGGTGGTAGGGTGAGGGGGGGAGTTAATGCATGCACATGTGTATGATATCTATGCATGCATGCATAGCTATGTGAATATATGTTCACAACCTATTTTCAAGAATATTCCAAAAAACACTATAAGCAATGGGAAAGAGTATGGGTGATGTTGGGGAGGAGAAGAGGGAGGAAGGAAAACAATAGGTACAAATTTCTCCCTGTTTCCTCAGGCACCCACAGCAGCTGCTTAATGACACATGTATCATTATATCCTAGAGTAGTTGGAGGGCACACACAGACTTGATTACACTACAGACAATTGTTTCACAATAATTCTGGGCCATTTTTCATTAGCTGTCTCCCCTCCCAGCAAAACAAGGGGTAATTTTTTTAAAAGAAAAAAAATACAAAGAAAACAAAACAAAGCACCCTTATACCTCTGGAAGGTTGTCCAGCAGTTAAAGATTTTTAATAATTCATCAGGTGGAACATCTCGGACTAAATGCTAAATTTCCAACAATAACAATGAAAGATGAATGAGCAGAGCCCAGCTTAACTTGCTCTGTGAGAAACAAAAGGGGTAAATAAAAGGCATTGTGTACTCACTTTCCAAGATTTGTTTGTGTGTTTTTTATTACCCTGCTCCTGTCTGACAGGTACTGTCATTCAGTCTGTAGAGTAGGAACAGTTTGTTTGGGGGCAAATTGATTTAGTAACTGATTTAGTAATTTGCTTTAAAAAGCAAGCAAAGTGTCTTATCAAAAGCCTTTAGTCACATGCAGACCATTGCTGAAAAGCATCATATGAAGCTCTCTTTTTCTTAACAGAAAGACAGGAGATTTTAATCCATATGTCTGTCATGGTGAGGGCAACATTAGGTAAATTGGGTCACAGCCTTTCCTAATAAAAAAGCTCAGTGCTTCTGTTCTGACTATTAATAATGTTAATAAGGATTTCTAGCAATTAATAATACTTTAATGTTTGCAAAGTTCTTTACATACAATATATCGCTAACAACAGCAGCAACAGCATCAATAACACCACCATCAACACTAATAGCACATATTTAGTGTTTTAAGGTTTGCAAAGTGATTTACATATATTATCTCATTTCATCCTAAAAAACAATTCTGTTAGTTGTAGGTTATTTTTATCCCCATTTAACAGCTAAGGTTGATAGAAGTTAAGTGACTTGCCCAAGGTCACACAGCTAGCTAGCGTTTAATCAGGATTCAAATTCAGAACACACTGTTTCCTAGTCCAGCCTTCTGTCCATGATGTTATCAAGAGAAGATAACTATATCGTTCTTGCGTCTCTTTTCAGCATAAACGTGGAACAGAATAGTCTGGGTTTTACTTTACCACTCTAAAACATCTGGGTTGTACTAGATGTAACTCAATATTGGAAACTTTTTTAAAGTGTTGATCATTTTCCTGGTACTTTACTACAGACTGGCTACAAAGAAAAATGCAATCATTCTTGCCCTCACAAAGCTTACATTTGAGTGATCTTGAAGATACCTTCTCATCCTAATCTTCTGTGAGTTTGAAATATCTTGTCTTCATCTTAGCACTTAAAGGTCTTTGGCCCATTGTACCACTTATACTTTATGTCTCCCTCTCTAGCTGGATTTCGTTGCTCACAACCATTTCATCTTTATAGATCTCACTTCTACATTTGCTTATACTATTTCTCCACATTTCTAGAACCATTATTGAAAGTTAGGCTGACTCAGTGACCCACTGCTTCCAGACATGCTTGTCAATGAGTATTGGGGGTCTGCCTCACTCAGTCTGCATGTCTGTCTTATTCCTCTCTTGGTAAGTCTTCACCCCATCTGTTTCTGTTTGTATGTGGAAATTGTCACATACTTGCTGCCTTGGGGGGGAACTGAGATGCAATGGCCTATCCCCTTTTGCGACGTGAACTTCTCTGAATTGTCTTTATCTCATTCTGAAAGTTATCGATAAAATCTGACTCCATCTTGAAATCATTGCTCATCCCATATATTGCTACTTTGATGTACTTTCAATAGACTCTCTTAATTCTCTTTGCCCTGAGTTTTGTCTCCTTACTCAGGAGAAAGCCTGAACAAAGAATTTTCCTTTTAACATCATTCTGCACTGGTTCAAATCATTCCATTCCTTCAAAGACTATTTGTAGTATCAATCATTTTCCTTGCATCTTTTCCTATCTCTCACTTTCATGACCTCCCATAATACTATCGGTACTATCTACAGATGGGCTCATAGGATCATTGGTTTTGAGTCAGTGGGATCTTACTGTGCATCTATTCCAATTTCCTCGGTGCTTAGATAAGTAGGTAAGAAAGTAAATGACAGGTACAAAGTCACAGCAGTAGCAAGTGGCTGAGTAAGATTCAAACTAAAGCTCTCTGACTCCAAATTCATGATTCTTTCCAATCCATCAAGGATTTTTGTTAACATTATTTTATGTGTTTCTGTCTTGTATTTTAAGCCCCTTTGCAGGGACTTAAAAGAATAATGAGAGGAGCAAGTTAATGCTTAAAGCAGTAGGCTCTGCTACTTGATAAGTTTAAAGGGAGGTTATCATGTAGTTTGTCTAGATCTATCCCAGGGATTGTAGAGGACAAAAAGAAAGGGTCCTAGGGCAGTCTCTTAGTACTGGGGCTAATGATTCCAAAATAGAACACAGAAAGAATAGGAAAGAAATATAACCATGGATATCATTAAGAATAGGGAAGAAATAAAAACATAGGGATTATTAGGAGGCCTTGGATAAAATTGGAAGAAGTTATAACCTTGCTTCCTGAACCCAGTTGAACAAACTCTTATGAGGACTCCTCAGTGTTCCTCTAGGGCAACTCTGGGATCATTATCAATTCAAGTTTTTAATAAAGATGAATGAAGCCACGCTGAGGTGGATCCTCCTACTTATCCATCTTAACTGGAGTCTAAAAGTCCTCACTGAACTGATTTAGATTGAATCCCATTTCCCTTTTCCCATTTCAGGATGCTGGTGGTGCACCTTCTACATGGCCATCCTGGAGGAGAGATGAAGCTGAGAAAGAAAGGCTGTTTCAAACATACATAGATTTTTTTTTTATTCCTAATTCCTTCTTTTTGAGAATAGAAGCAATGTCAGATATTTCCTGAGCGCCTGGCATAGTACCTCATAGATTCTCATTAAATTTGGATTGAATTAATAAGCTTTCTTCATTATTTTCTCAACTCCTCCAATACATTATTTTCTCAACTCCTCCAATATATGTGCATATTTTTGCCATGAAATTGTCTTAACCAGTCCAAAGATATGGGGATATGACATAATTAGTTATTAGAGATTCAGACCTCAAGGTGTTGAAGGTTTTTCATTCCTATAGAGTTTTGTCATTAATGCCATGAGGTAGCTGGGTGGTACAGTGGCTAGAGTAGTAGGCTTAAAGTATCCAGCCTCATGACACTTATGGTGGGACCCTGGAAAAATCACTTAACTTCTGCTTGCCTCAGTTTCTTCAAGTGTAAAATGGAGATAACAATAACATTTACCTCACAGGATTGTTGTGAGAGTCAAATGGGAATATTTGTAAAGAGCTTAGCTAACACCTGGTACATAGTAGGTGCTTAAGAGATATTCTTTACCTTCCTTTTTCCCTATACCTTCTTCTTGCCAGCACCTCTCCCCATACTGTGCTGGACCCAGAGTCAGAAAGACTGATCTTCCTGACTCAAATCTGGCCTCTAACACTTATTAACTATGTGACCTTGGGCAAGTCACTTAACCCTTTTTGCCTCAGTCTCCACATCTGTAAAATGAGCTGGAAAAGAAAAAGACAAACCACTCCAGTATCTTTCCCAAGAAGACCCCAAACAGGGTCACAAAGAGTCAGACACACCTGAAAAATGACTGAACAACAAATTTCTATATTCCAGGAGCTAAAAAAAAAAACGTAAACCCTTTTCACCAAGTATAATTATAGCTATTGCTATAGATAAGGGCTTAATGCCACAATGAAAAAGGAACAAGATCATGGGCTGATAGGTCAGATTTGAAAGTGAGCTCAAACATCCTCTGGTCCAAACTCCTCAATTTACATAAAAGGATATGGAGGCTGGAGAGGTTAAGAGGTTATACTGTTAATAAGCTGTGATTCAAACTAAGGTTCCATGACAATAGATGCAGGTTCTTAACCTGTGAACTCACTTTTAAAAATTATATTTTTATAACTGTATTTCAATATGCATGATTTCCTTTGTAATTCAATATATTTTATTTTATGCATGTAAAACCATTTTGAGGAATCCAGAGATTTCCCCAGACTTCTAAAGGGGTCTATGCCACATACGAAAAAGAAACCTTGTATCATATCTTTCCTTTGCACTACATGAGCTAACAGATTTTCAGATTTGAGCTAGACTTTTTTATGTTAATGAATCAAAAATAAAATTAATAAACCAAAAAAAGAAACTTTTTTTTAAAGTTTAATATCAGTAGATTAGTTGAAGAGAAGTCCCACTACCTTCCTAAAAAACAATTTTTCCAAATCCCATTGTGACCCCCTCTCTAGATCATAGGCAGGTCAGAATTAAATGATTTCATTGGCCACTTTGGCCTCCCTGAAACTGCAACACACAGGCTATTGTGATATACAGGGCATGCATGGTTCAACAAAATAACAAAGAACAAATATTCAAATACTTATTAAGCACCCACTATGTGTCCCCTCCTCTCCCCCCAGAATAAAACAAAGAAAAGTCCAATAATCCCTTTCAAGACCTTATGTCCTATCTTTAAAAGTAGTTTGGACACCAGTCTTGCCATGATTTTTCTTCCTTTTTCAGGAAAAGATAATAATTCTACTCAATTCAATTCATTAATTATGAAACAGCTACTATATCCTAGGTATTGTGGTAGGTACCACATTTACCTGAAATTGTGTAAAGCCATAGTTGCCCAAATGAAGACAATAACAACCTCCAGAACATAATGTAGTGAAAACACCACATCTCTTATCTCACAGTTAAGGTATCTTCTCCCCCCTCTCCCCCTTTTTTTCCCCAAGGCAATCAGAGTTAAGTGACTTGGCCAGAATCACACAGCTAGTAAGTGTCTGAGGCTGGATTTGAACTCAGGTCCTCCTGATTCCAAAACTGGTGCTATAACCACTGCATCACCTAGATGTTCCCGCAGCAAGGCATTTTCATGTGATACTAGTACCTGAATCAGCCAACTTTTCCAGCTCATGAATGAATCATAATTCTGGTAATTCAGTGCCTGGCTGGAGTCAGCAGCTGCCTGTTGAACAACAGCTTTTATCTCTTTTGCATGGTATAACATTTCTTGTATGGCCTTGGAGGCCTTGTAGGTTAATAGAGTTGGGGAGAGAAGAGGGTAGCACCAGTATGAAAACAGTGACATAGCATAGCCAAAAATATGGGGGTCCAGGCTCAATTTGAATGTCCTCAAAGAAGTTTCTTGGATGCTAATTATTCACAAAAAATAAATAGTTAATCTTGGTTTCAAGGAACTGAACAGGAAAACTATTCTTGGGAAACAGTCTTCAAAACTTCAATAAGAAAAGCTGATTCACAAAGAAAATACAAGCTATGCCAGAGGCTTTGGAATGTGAGAGATGATAGGATGAAAAGAGAGAATAATTCCTAACTTCATTCATTCACTGAGTCTTGGCAGACATGGTTCAGATATTAAGATACTGATATCTTCCAAAAAAGAAAAAAGAAACAAAAGATTGAAAATTATCCAGGATAGTCACTAGATATACTGGGGATTGCAGGAAATGGAAATTTTGTGCACTTTGCCCTTACATACCTAAAAATAGTCACAGCTAAATGAGTCACTCAAGCCACCCCGACCTTGAAAGGAACTATGGATGGATGAGCAGAGGGAATCAATTAATCCAAAGAGGCTGGGTCATGTTCTTTAACAGATACCTACCTAGGCATTTGAGGCCATCTCCACTCATCCTGGTCTATATCTTGCCACTGGACCCAGATGGCTCTAGAGGAGAAAGTGAGGCTGGTGACTTAGCACAGCCCTCCCTCACTTAAATTCAATTCACTTGCAAGTCATGGCAGCACCTTCCTGATGTCATGGTCCTCTTGGAGAACGAAGGACAAACAACACCTAGGTATTTAGTAAACCTTTAATCCCTTTTCTAATCATCTCTTCTGAATGAGCCCCATTGGTATCAATGCCAGCCTCACCATCTTCGTCTACAGGATTTTAAGCTGGAAGAGGCTTTAGAGATCACCTTAGTCTAACTCCATTCTGTAAATGAGGAAACCAAAGAGTCTAGGGAAGTGGAGCTAATTTCTCCTAGTTACCCAGGAAATAAAGGGTAGAATGAGAATGGAAATCAGGTCCTCTTTCTAAATTAAGCAGTTGTTCTATGAGGTTATCTATAAGATGCAAGTTTGATGATGTTCATGACGTTTACCTGGGTTTCAAGGAAAAATGGATTCCCCAAGCTCCCATTTCTGCCCTGAGTTTTCAGAACTTCATCAAAGGAAAATTCTTGTCCACGAAACTCCGGGAGAAGGAAAACTGCATAATAAGGTACCAATATTGCAGATTAGTAGGAAAGAGAACTCAGAAAACAGAATGTACACTCTTCCACATAAAATTGAGCAGGTAAGAAGCTCTGTTCTTACAGAGCTTCTATAAGAAAGAATGGGAGTTTGGAGATCCAGAGGAGAAGTATTGGAAAAAATAAAGTTCTAGTTCATTGCTAGAATGAGTCACAGAGACAGGGAAACTGCTGGAGGAGATACAAAAGTGAACCATAAGATATTGTTGCCTCCATCCTAGCAATGTTCAGCCTAGCAATGTTAGCAATAGTAGCAAAGGTATTTGATCCAATTTCCAGAAACTATTTTCACACTTTTTTAAGCAGGAATTAACAAATCTCATAATCCTTTCCAAAAAAAGTAAGAATCTCTTATAATTTTAGTAAACATTAGATAATAGGGACTGATGATAAGATACTTTTAGACAGAGAAGTAAGGGAATCTAAGTATGGAATGGAACATGTATTTTTTTTTTCCAACGTGGCCATTATGAAAGTTTGTGTTATCTGACAATGTGTATCTGTTATGTCAGTGTTGATTTTTCTTTTCTTTGTTTTTATGGGGGGAAAGGAATAGTAGTCAGTCAGATAGCATTTACTATGCACTTATTATGTTCCAGGAACTATGTTAAGTTCTGGGTACACAACAAAAAGAAGAGAAAACTGATTTTTGATGATTAAAAAAGAAATAAAAATGTTGAAGTTGGAGATAGAACTGATATTCCTAAAACCTTTTCCCTACTTTCTTAAAGTACTAGTCGTATTTTTACATGACTAATTGGGAAACAGACATGGTGTCTGGGCACTAAGCTTGAAGTCAAAAGATTTAATTTTGAGGCCAGGTTTTGACTCTTACTTGCTGTGTGGTCATGTCAGTTTCTTAATATGATAAATAGAGGTAAGAATACTTGTACAATCTATTTCACAGTTATTGCCAGAAATGTACTTTGCAAATTATGAAATTGTAATATTTACATTGAACTACTTGTATTATCAGAGATAAATAATATTTGTGATTTCTACCTTGCCTTTTATCTAACTTAATCATAAACATAAACAAAAACAACTGCTTGAATTTTGAGAGATCAAAGATGAAGGAGAAAGAGGTGATAATTCATGGAACAAGGTCACAGAGAAATGGGAAGAGTGGATTGGAGGAACTAAATTAACAGGTTAATATTGACAGGGATGAAGGCTACCCCAATCTCTGAGATCAAGTAGAAAGAGAAACAGATGTGTAAGGTCATAAAGTTGTTTAGAATGAAGTCAGGACTTATGTTTAATCAAACAGTGAGTCTGTTCGAAAAACTCAAGAGCACAAACTACTGGGGAAAGGATGCCCTTTTTGACAAGAACTCCTGGGAAAGTGGTTCGGTAGAAATATCATCACATATATCAAAATAAGCCCCAAATATAAAGGCCATTTCATTAAAAAACAAAACAAAACAAAACATTAATTTAAAGGGGAATTGAAGGGAAGTTTCCTTTTTGTTCTACAGCTTAGCAAAAATTCCTCAGCAAGCAAAAGGTGCAGGAGATCACAAAACAGGCAATTTTTGGTTACATACGGTTTTAAAATGACTTTAATGGACAAAATCAGAATTAATATAAACAAAAACTATAAGTTTTGGGGGAAAATTCTCTTCAAATATCTCTAATAAAGAAATAAGAACTTTGATATCCAAAGAATTGGTGAAAAAAAAACTAACTCTGTGGTTTCACCTCATGCACATCACATTGAAAAAGATGATAAAATACAGAAATAATCAATGTTAGGTGAGCTGTGGTAAGACGGGGACATTAAAAAACTGTTGGTGGAGCTGTGAGCTGGTCTATCATTTTGTAAAACAGTTTGAAACTTGTGTTTAAAAAGTGAAAAAAAAGAAAGACTCCTTTTCTACTCATGTCTCTGCCAAGAGAGTTAGGAGCACCTATGTGCCCCAAGAAGTCTCAATGCAGAAGGAAAGGTGTTATTTACCAGCTATCTATAGAAGCATTTTTTTTGTAGGAACAAATAACTGGAATCAAAGTGGGTGTCTCTCTATCATGGAATGGCTGCACAAAGTGTAGTATATAAAATAGAATATTACATAAGAAAAGTGATTATGAAGAATTCAGAAAAGGTTAGAAGACTTGATTTCTCATCTTTGCCTACTGGCTTCCTTGGTTTCTTTTAAATCCCAACTAAAATCCTATGCTCTACAAGAAGCCTTTCCTAAATCCTCTTAATTCTAATGTCATTTGTCTTTTAATTATTTTCTATTTCCTCTGTATACAGCTTATTTGTGCATGTTTGTTTGTTGTTCCCCTCACTAGATTGTGAGGTCTTTGAGGACAGGGAATGTCTTTTGCATCTTTTTGTAACCCCAGCTCTTAGAACAGTGCCTGGCACAGAGTAGGTGCTTTACAAGTGTTTTTGACTGACTTATATGAACCGAAGCACATCAAAGTAAGGAGAAGAAAGGGAACAATATGTATATAAGTACAACAGTAATCTAAAGTAAGCAATACTAAAAACATGCCAATACTGTGATCAATACAGTAACTACTTCAGAGGACTGAAGATCCTACATACCTATCCTTTCTTGACAGAGAGATAGTGTACTGTAAGTGCAGAATTATGCATGCATAGACTGTCAGGAATGATCAATACGGGTTTTTTGTTTATTTTGCTTAATGAAACTCTAGTACAAAAAAAGGGCTCTATGGGGAAGGAGTTGAGAAATGATATGTTGTAAGAAATAGAATTAATAATTTTTTTAACAGTAGAAAATTGAAGAAGCTCATATCAGATAGTATAATCACAGGAACATACAATATCATATCATCTACTGAGAGTGACATAGGATTTGGGGTTTAAGGTGAGAGGAAATGAGGTCTTTAAAATGAAAGTTGTAAGCAAGGGACCTTAAATATCCCCAATATTAGCCATTTAATTTAATGTTAAAGTAATTTAACAAATTAATAAATTTACAAATGGTCTGACATGTATAGCAGTAAAATGAGTATACTGTTTATGAATACACAACTAGTTAATGACTGGAAACTAAAGTCTCCAACTTTAGAGCCTAAATACTTTCATACCAGAAAGTGTATATCTTTACACATACATATGTGTAGTTATACATATTTATAAAATATGCATACATTATATAAATATATATATAAAATAGGTGCATATTACACAATTTAAATATATGTCATATGAATACATTATATTATAAATGCACTTAGTCTGTGATGTATTATAGTTCTATAATAAATGTTATAGTGTAATACATATTATGTATGATAGTTGAAGTATGTTCTCATTTCACCACTTTTTGGTAAGTAAGCTTCTCAATAGATAAGATTTGATATTTAAATCATTACGATATTCACTTTTTAAAAATTTCTAATGATTTGACTGCAAGAGATAGGAACTAATGGCTGGTATCAGTATTGGGTGTGGTAGTATGGTATACTGGAAGGGATACTGTGCTTAAAGACAAGGAACTTGAGTTCTAGTCTTGAATCTAGTGCTAACAAGCTGTGGGATCTCATAATCTTTGCAGACCTCTGCTTCTTGGTGTGTAAAATGAAGGAATTGTTCTCTGTTATCTTTTTTAGCTCTAATATCCTATGTATATTACCTTTCTGGCTACCATTTCTATTCAGAAAATGTGACATGAATAGGACATAATTGGTCTGCTTTAGTTTCCCAAGACCATGCCTGAAAAGATATTTTACAGCTTAAGTATATTATGATGAATAATTAATTCATAATCACATATGTTTTAAGAACATACAATTCTAATGGTTATTATTGCAATCTTTTTCTCACATTTAACCTAAGTAAAAATGCCACACATAGAGACTAAAATCTTAGCAATACATGAATCAGCAATTGGTATTTTCAAGGAAACAACTCATTTTTTTTCTGAAGAAACTCTCATGATTCAAAGTTAATTTGCTCCAACAAAGGAACTAGAATTGGTTACTGACAAGCAATAATTCATTTCTTATTTTACCAACAGTAATTAAATTGCTGGAACTGTTGTCATTTAGCAGCCTATTAATTGACTAATGTGCATTGCTTGCACACAAGCTATAGGTAAAATCCAGGGATTAAGCAAGCAAGCAAGAGATTTACAAACTCTCCCAGCCACCCTAGAAAGTGGTACATTTCCCTCCCATTTGAGGATAATGTATGAAAAAAAGGTAGTTTGTATTTCAGAAAGGGAAAGTATTTCCTTCTGAAATCAATGAAGCCCTAATAATCCCAGAGACTTCCTGCAAACTTGCTTTCTTGTGGCTTTTCTCATTTCATTCAACAAAATTACCTTATGTTAATCTTGTATATATGCTTTATGTACTAATATGGTTTATGCTGACTCCCTCATTAGAATAAGAGCTCTTTTTGGACAGAGACTGTTTAACTTTGGTTTTTGGTGGCCCCAGCATTTAGCAGAATGTTGCCTTAAAAATCAAATAACATTTAATAATTTGTTTTTGTTTTGAATAAATATTTATTAAACATATTATTTGCAAAGGTACAATATCAGGCATGAATAAGAAATTATTATCATAATATAATATAAAAAGAAGTTATAATAATTAGAAAAATGAAGCAGTTCCTATCATCAGAACCTTATATTCTACTGCTATATGACAATATAAAATTTACACAACAAGTAAAAATACTTGGAATCAGAAGATGGAGCATCATGTGCAAGGAATAGTAAGGAGACAAGTGTTACTGAAGTGCAAAATATGCTTTTTGGCAGAGTAGGGGTGGAAGGTCTAAGAAGACTGGATAGGTAGGAAGTAAATATTGTTTTATATTTGATCCCAGAGGCAATAGGAAGCCACTGGATTTGATTGAGTATAGACATGGTTAGACTTGTGTTTTAGGAAGTTCAATTTGACAGCTGAGTGGAGGACAGATTGGAATGTGGAGGTGAAGAGGTGTATATGAGAGTAAACACCTAGACTGTGATCTTGGGAAATTTGAAGGATGGTGGAACTCTTTTCAGTAAAGGGGAAGTTAAGAAGAGGGATGTATTTTAGGGAAAAGATAATGAGTGTTTTCTGAGGCATCTTGAATTTAAAATATCTATCAGAAATTGAGTTCAAAATGTCTTATATGCAGTTGGAGATGCACAGCTACTCAGTGTCTATGGCAGGATTTGAACTCAGTTCTTCCTGAATTTCTGCCCAACACTCTGGAACTACTATACCATTTAGTCGCCTCAATCTGTCTTATCTGGATCTAGATAAACTCTATATTCAAGTTGCTTTTAACTTTTTTTAGTTGCTTTTTTAGTTGCTTTTAACAAATGCTCCAAATTTCTGGCTATACTCCTTCATGACTTTTCTTTGACTTCTTTATACTTCCACTGTATGTCACAGTCTCTTTCTACTATATACCCGAGACCATCCACGGAGAAAAACTGGGACCAAAGATTTCACAATAACATCTCATGATCTTCCCTCAAATGAGAGGTCCCAGAAGGGATTTATCAAACACAGGTTTAAGAATTCAACAAATTCAAATGGCATTCAAAAAAAATAACACTATTTCTGGCTCTGTGGTATGCTCTAGGAGTATTTTAGGTTTTACTTACTAGTTTTTAACTATGATATCACATTTAACCCACCCAATGTCCTACTCTAATTACTTATCATAATGTCAAATGATCCTAGCCCTTCTCTGACGGATTCTACAGTATCACAAAGATTCAAATTACATCTGGCTAACTATAAAGATCTCCATTAAGTGTAATACTTAGTGGCCAACTTAAAGGAATGAGTAAATTTAATTCAAATGATCATTGCATATGCTACTGTAGGCAAGAATCTCTTAGAAGATATGAAGTAGCCCTCATAGTCAAAAAAAGGATGAGAAAACCAGTACTGAGGTATAATCTCAAAAGGTATGGAATGATATCTTTTCTAATCCTAGGCAAACTGTCCTGCATCACAGTAATGCAAGTCTATGCTCCAACTACTGATGCCAAAGAGGTCAAAATTGATCAGTTCCATGAGGACCTACAACATCTTCCAGAAATAACAGCCCCCCCCATGTCACATTTATAATAGGGGATTGGAATGCTAATGTAGGAAATCAAAAGAAAATTGGAATAATAGGCAAGTTTGGCCTTGCAGTACAAAATGAAGCAACATAGAGACTAACAGAGTTTAGTCAAGATAACTCACTGGTCATAACAAATACGCTTTTTCAACAACCCAAAAGGCAACTCTATATATACATGGGTGTCACCAGATGATCAATATAAAAATTGAATTGGTTATATACTTTGCAGCCAAAGGTAGAGAAGCTGTATATGGTCAGTTAAAATAAGACTTGGAGAGATGTGACTCAGATCATAGACTCCTTATTGAAAAATTCAGACTTAAATTGAAGAAAGTAGGAAAAACCATTTGACCATATAGGTATGACCTAAATAACAGCCATTATGAATATGAAGTAGAAGTGATGAATAGATTTAAGGGATTAGATCTATTAGACAGATTGCTTTAAAAGCTATGGACAGAAGTTCACAATTTTTATAGAAGGAAATGACAAAAAAAATTCCAAAGGGGGAAAAAAGAGCAAAAAAAATAGCTGTTTTATGAGGCTTTACAAATGCTGAGGAAAGAAGGAAAAAGAAAAGGAAAGAAGGGGAAAGATCTACCCAGCTGAATGCAGAATTCCAGAGAATAGCAAGGAGAGATGAAGTTTTTTTAAATGAGCAATACAAAGAAATAGAAGAAAACGATAGAATAAAAAAAGGCAAAAGATCAAGAAAAGTAGAGATATCAAGAAGGTGTTTCATGGGGCAGCTAGGTAGCACAGTGGATAGAGCACTTGCCCGGGAATCAGAAGGACCTGGGTTCAAATCGGCCTCAAACACATGATATTCACTAGCTGTGTGACCCTGGGCACGTTACTTAATCTCATTGCTGAAAGAAAGAAAGAAAGAAAGAAAGAAAGAAAGAAAGAAAGAAAGAAAGAAAGAAAGAAAGAAAGAAAAAGAGAAAGGAAGGAAGGAAGGAAGAAAGAAAAAAAGAAAAAATGTTTCATGCAAAAATGGGCCTCATAAAAGACAAAAGTGATAGGGACTTAACTGAAGCAGAAGAAATTAAGAAGTTGCAAGAATACATGAAAGAACTACAGAAGATCTTAACATCATCGATAACCACAATCATGTGGTCACTGATCCAGAACCAGATACTCCAGTGAATGAAGACAAGTGGTCCTTAGTAAGCATTGCTAACAATAAGGCTAGTAGAAGTTATGGAATTCCAGCTGAGCTATTTAAAATCCTGAAAGATAATGCTGCTTCAGTGCTATGTTCAACATACCAGCAAATTTGGAAAACTCAACTGCAACCACCGTATTAGAAAATACCAATTTACATCTCAGTCCTAAAGAAGGGAAATGCCAAGGAATGTTCAAATTACTGAATAGTTGTGTTTATTTCACACACCAGCAAGGTGAAAGATTCTGAAAGCTAGGCTTCAGTAATATGTGAATGTAGAATTATCATAAGTACAGGGTGGTTTTTGAAGAGGCAGAGGAAATAGAGACCAAATTGCCAACATTTGCTGGATTATGGAGAAAACAAAGGAGTTCCAGGAAAAAAAAATCAACTTTTGTTTTATTGACTACATTAAAGCCTTTTACTGTGGATCACAACAAAGTTCAGCAAATCCTCAAAACAAGGGAATAATAGATCATGTTACTTATCTTCTGGGGAACCTGTATGCTGCTCAAAAAGCAAGTTAGAATGGTACAATGAACAACTTATTGGTTTAAGATTGGAAAAGGGATATGATAAGGCTGTATATTGTTGCTTTATTTATTTAACTTATATTCAGAGTACATCATGCAAAATTCCAGGATGGATGAATAAAAATTAGGATTAAGTTTGCCAGGAGAATATCAACAATCTCAGATATGCAGACAATACCACTCTACTGGCAGGAAGTGAAGAAGAATCAAGAAGCCTTTTGATGAGGATGAAAGAGGGAGTGTAAAAGATGTCTTGGAGCTTAACATTAAAAAAAATGAAGCAAAACTAAGATTGTGGCAACTGGTCCCATCACTTCCTGTCAAAAATAGGGAGAAGAAATGGAAGCAGTGCCAAATTTTATATTCTTGAGCTCAAAGATCACTGCAGACAGTGACTGCAGCCATGAAATGAAAAGATGTTTATGAACAATAGAATGAAAAGCAGAGCAATCACCTTGCTGACAAATGTCAGTATAGCCAAAGATATGGTTTTTCCAGCAGCAACGTAAGGCTGTGAGAATTGAATTATTAGGAAAGCTGAGCACCAAAAAATTAATGCTTTCAACTTGTGTTGCTGGAGAAGACTTTCAGGAGTTCTGTGGACAGCAAGAAGATCAAAAAAGTCAATTCTTAAAGACATTAATTCAGGCTATTCACTGGAATGTAAAATACTGAAGCTGAACTTAAATACTTTGGCCACATAATGAGAAGATAGGAGTGATTGGAAAAGATACAGATGTTGGAAAAGGTAGAAGGCAAAAGTAGAATGGGACAGCAGAGGATGAGATGAATAGATAGTGTCATGGAAAAATGAACACAAACTTTGACATACTTTGACAGGTAATGGAGGATAGAAAAGCCTAGCATGCTATGGTCCATGGAATCATGAAGGATCAGACATGACTGAATGAACAAGAACTTAGTGGTCAGTTGTTGGTGAATTCTTTGTGCATATCAATGCCCAAATAAAGGGATAACATCAAATGAACAGCTTCCACCCCTTCAAAGATAGGGACAGAGGGGTGGAAAAAATGGACAGAGGTTACTAAAATCAGTTAAGACTAGAAATAACTATGAACTTTGCTGTTGGTTCCCTAGATGCAGGGTCCTTGTCCAGTGATAAATAAATGAGCATACTACTGGAGGAAGTGAACTATATTAATTTTGACATTCCTAATATAAATTAAATGAAAAGACAAAATGAATTTTCAAGTTAAAGGAAAGGTGGAGGTTCAAGGGTTTTCCTTGGAGAGATAAATAAAGGAGTTGAAAGAGACATTAAAAAATTGTACCTAAAGGCAACAAGAACCATTATTTCATGAGATGTTGAATCATCTTGAATTGTGGTGTGCATAGTAAGTATCTACAATAGGAGTACCATGAAAAGAGTTGAAGCTTATACTCCAGCAACTGCAGAGAATGCAGAGGTAGAGAAATTGTACAAAGAACTGATCAATGATTATTGATGCCTAAAAGTGAGAATGGTATGGAGGAACACATATCAATACTGATTACAGAAATTTTATATGGAAGAATATTTGAGATAAGTTAATTGCCATAAAAAGAGACTAAATGTCCTTAAATACCACTATAATCTTTAAACACTTCCCAAATTGTGAAATATGATAGCCAAGAACAGCACTAGTTTAAAATATAGATAATTTGTTAGATAATATTGAAGAAGATGGTAGAGGATTATGAAGAGTACCACCTCATAAAATAGGGAAAAATTTTGGAATTAAAATTGTTTAGAGAACATTTAACTACCAATCAATCTAAGTCATCCTGAGGACATTTAAGAAGGAAACTAGGCCAACAAACAAGTGAAAGATGGGAAAAGTGTGCCAAAATCGTCATAATAGGCTCTTATCATAAATAAGAATGAAACATGGGCAATTGGCTCATAATTTTGAGGGGATTAAGCAATTAATTCTTAATTTATCCTAAGAAGATACCAAAGATGTTCAAAACATCTCAGATCATATTATCACCAAAAAAAGTAACCAAGCAAGAACATCAAAAGCTATCAGTCAATACATCCATCTGACAATCTATAGAAATAAGTTTATGTGAAAAAATGCTTTAAACATTCTCTTCCAACAGAGTGTCTACTATGCACAACTCAAAATTATGAGGTTCCTTGAAAGATATAAGAAATATATTAACATTTTAATAAGACTCTGATTATTACTATCCAGTGAGAAATAAAATTAGGGAGATGTGTATTGGTCAAAGATGTTAACCATTATTGTAATGATATCCAGCACAGAGTCCAAGTCAAAGACAGATTCCCGGTAGATGGTAAAATTCTCACTCTTCTCCTGGTGAGTTTTATGTAGCTGAATAGTCACACACATATTTGTTCATACATACATACATATACATATATTTGTTGATACACACACACACACACACACACACATATATATACATATATATATACATATATATACATATATATATATATATATGTATATATATATATATATATACACACACACCTACATATACACAAAAATACAAGTTCAACTACCTTTCCCTTCATATTCAGCAGAATCCAGTGGCTCTCTATTGCCTCCAGGATCAAATATAAAATCTTCTTTTTGGTGTGTAATGTCCCCCGTAACCTGGCCCCTTCCTGCTTTGTCCGGCCTTCTTATACCTTGTACCTTCTCATCACATACTCTGCAATCCAGAGACATAGGCTGCTTTGCAGTTCCTCAGATAAGGAACTCCCTATCCCCTGTCTTTTCATACATTCCTTCTATGTGGAAATCTATCTCTGATCATTTTCATCTCTTGGTTTCCCTGGCTTTGTTCACATCTCAGCTAACATCTAACCTTTCTCAAGAAGACTTTCCTGATTTCCCTTAATGCTAATAATGCCTTCACTTTGTTGCTTATTTTCAATTTACCCAGTATATTTTGCTTGTACATAGGCCAGAAACTCTGAGGATCTTCCCCTCCCAGACTGATTTTTTTTTTTGTGAAGGCAAACTAGGTTATATTTTGCCTCAATTCTTACCTAGCCTTTAATTACTGAATGAGCATTGCCTCAAACAAAGTGAGGCCTGGGAAAGACATTAGCTTAAAAAGGCCAAGATCTCTCACTGCATGCTGGGCCATTGCCAATCACCTTGACCTATATCTTGCCACTGGAAACTAAGGATTCTGGAGGAGAGAGTGAGGTTGATGATTCTGAATGGCTCCGCCTCACTGAAATCCGATCCACTTGCAAGTCACCCTGCTAATGTCATTGGCCCTCTTCAAGAATGAAGGATGAATACAAACAACAATCTGTGAGATGTTTGCATAGCGTCTCCTCCATTAGACACTTATTAGCTGTGTGATCCTGGGCATATCACTTAACCTCTGTTTAACTCAATATGTCCAACTCTAAAATAGGAATACTAGCAACAGCTACCCCAAATGATTGTTATGAGGATCAAATGAGATGATTATAAAGTGCTTAGCGTAGTGCCTGGCATATAGTAGGTGCTATAAGTGCTTATCCTCTTCCTCTTCTCTCCCCTGTCCTTCCATTACACAGTGAACTTTTTGACAGGAAGAGCTTTTTTTGTCTTTCTTTGTACTCCCAGTGCATAACACAGCATCTGGTGCATAGTAGGTGTTTAATGCTAATTGACTGTCTTTCAGTCATTCATTTCATTCTGTACCTATGGAATAATAAGTGACCCCTTCCCAAAGACAAATTCATTTGATGCTTAATAACACTGCCTATCTGAAAAAAATATGAATATAAATATCTGCTTTTTAAAGGGAGTACTACAGGGAGTCATATTTTCACATATTATAGAAAAGGAACCTTAGATAGCAGGTGTCAATTCAATTCAATCAAAAGCTTTAGTTAGGTATCCATTATATATAAGGCAGTGAATTAGATTCTGAGGACAAAAAGATGAATTCAAACTAGTCCTTGTTCTCAAAGAGGCAATAATTTATACTGAGACAGTGTGTGTGTGTGTGTGTGTGTGTGTGTGTGTGTGTGTATGTCTGGGGCAGGGGAAGAGGAGAAGGCAATACAACATGTGGGCAAACAAAAGAATTTTAGAATCATTAATCACCATATAAATGTGAGTTGTAATAATGATTATACAGGGTGTGATTTTTTAGTCACCTGAACAATAAGATAAATATACCTCTTCCATTTCAAAATTTGTACTTTATTCTCATTAAAATATTTGTATCATCCTCTGGAATAAAGACTGAGCCCATATGTCTCTGATCTAAAGACAGAAGTAGAGCCCAGATAGTTGCCACTCAGCCAAATGGTTATGATTCTGTGCTTCCCAAGTTCCTCAGGCTAAGAGAACAAACCAGGGGGCAGCCTGAGACAAGAAAACCACACAGTCCAGAGACAAGGGCATAGCCTACTCATGGGGACAACAGCACATCCACCAAGGGGAGATTAAATCTCCAAAAGGCAGCCTGGGGCATATTGAAGCACTCCTCCAATGACAACATGCAGCTACACCCAGCCTCCCTAAGTGCTGTGGATGTTCTTCTCAATTTGCAGGTCTATTGCTACATACTAGACCCAGCTATTTCGGAAGTTCCTTCCTTTGTTAGCCACCTCACCCATTTATGTATAGAACCCACTCACCATCTTCAGGACATTTGTCCTATGCCTTTCCGATCCTATCAGAACAAACCACAACAACCATGTACAGTGTCAATCATGTTTTTGCCCTCTCTCCCCCAAGACCCAACTAGCCACTGGTTTTGCAGTTCTCTTACATCCAATGTAGGATGCCTGATAGCTGTGTTTCTGACAGAAACACAAATCTAAAACCTGATTTTCCTAACTCAAGTTTCAATGCGATGTCTACCATATTGCGTCTCTTTCCATAATGGGGAGATCTATCCTCTTTCCTCACACATGTGTGGGTTGAGACAAGTAAATGTCCTCATTTCTATAAAGGTCTTGGTGTTCTATATGTGGATTGGGGAAAGATAAGCTAGAGTATTATCCCACTCTTTTTTGGGCATGTTTGGCAATCATCCTTTACTGTTTCCTTTCTTGTTAAAATCCATTGCTACAGATAAACAATCCCACTTATTTCTCCAAGAGAACAAATAAGCCATCCATCCCACATGTTTTGTTTTGTTTTTCTTCTCCCAGGATTGGATTTTTGTTGATTGATGATATATAAATACAAGACAAGGCATGAGATTAAATTCCAGACCCTCAAGCAAGACATTGAGAACAGACCTGCTTACCCTAAGTTAATTGCAAAATAAACAGGTGTCCAGTGGAGAGGGGCCCCTGTGTCACAAGTGGGCTCCTTGGGTGGCATTTATATTTAGGAATATGAGGCATTTTAAGCATATGTGTGACCCTGAGCAAGTCACATAAGCTTACTATATGTCAGTTTGCACATTTGTAAAATGAGGGAGTTGGAGTAGTTTAAGATGCCTCTGAGCTTCTGTGATCCTTTGTAAATAAAAAATGCATTCATATTTAGGGAAAAACTGTAATTTATGAAACGAGAATTCAGTTATGTCTGGGAGTTTTCTTGAAAAAAAAAGACTAGCCCTAGACAAAATCATGAAGTACAATGGGATGCTTCCCACCACCCAAAACCCTATCCAACTGATTTAGAGAGGGTCTCCCTTCCCTTTGTGGCTCTAAACTCCCTTTATCCATTCTTAAAAGATTTGTCATCTGTCACGTTTTCCCAAGGGGTCTGCCATTAGCTAGTTGTCAACTTTTACAAGGAAAGGCTAAAGTAATTTGTTCTCAGGTATAAATAACTAATAGCTATTTAATATTACTCTGTTAGAGGTATTGGGATTTTAGTAAGATATGGTATATTTTACCCAGAGGGTGAATCCATAGCAGCGGAATTTCAGGTATATTATGGAATTACGTAGATCATATCAATGTACACAAATGTCTACATGCAAACAGATATCACCTGAAAACATAGTTAACATTTTATTGTATTGGTGCATTTTGGGTATCATGGAATTTCATGCAAAATGCATTTTTCCAAATGTTGTACATAAATTTAACTTCAGCAAATTAAATAATAACATAAATATACCAGGGGATCTTTTATTCAAAAGAAAATCTATGGTGAACTCTGCTCTAAGTGATGAATCCTACATTACTTACATTATCCATTTGCATTGTACACTAAGGTGTTTTTTTTTTTTTGGCAAATATAAAGTGTCAACTTTGAGGACAAAGGACTGTGCCCCATTTACCATTAGGTCTTTGGCAGTGCACAACACACTGTCATGATTCATAGAAGGAATTAAAGTAGTGTTTGTTGAATTGAATCTGTTACTGGTGACCATAGGCAAGTCACTTCTATAGACCTTGTTTTCCTTATCTGTAAGTTTGATAGAGTTGGATTAAATCATCTGTACCTGTATAGTCAATAAAATTGGCTTGTTCATGGCTATTTTTATGTGAAATTGATCAAGACATTATTTATTAAGGTCTTACTTTATGCCAGGCACCAGGTTAGGCACTTGTGATACTCAGTAAAAAACCAAAACATCCTTTTTGGGGAAGACAATTTGTTCATATGTGAAAATATTTGCAATAGGAAATTCTGGGGAGAAGGGAAGTAGCAGCTGAAGGATCAGAAATAAAATTAGTAGGTACCATATAATTAAGAATTAGAAAGGACTTTTGAGATCTATTTATTTTCCCCTTTCATTTTTACATTTGAAGAAATTGTAGTGCCACAAATTTAAATGACTTGGCCAATTTTACAAAGATGGTACATGGAGCAGTATAGTGATAAATCTAGGACTCTTTCCATCACATTACAGCTGCCTCTTTCCAAGGTCTGTGAAGAACTTCATATACATTATCCAATTTGACTTTCTCAACAAGCCCATGAAGTAGGCAATGCAAGTATCAGCATTCCCATGTTATAAAAGGGGAAAACTGAGGGTCTTAGTGAAATTAATTAATTTTTTGTCTGAAGTCATATGGTTCATAAATGCCAGAAGAAAAATGAAAGATATTATCCCATGATAAGGGTTTCAGAACTCAGTGAGAAGACATATAGTAGAGGAAAAGGGTCTTTCTTCAGATCCCTGAAATCACTTGTGGTAGTTTCCTATTCTATGTAAAAGATCACCTTTGATCTGAAATATAATGTGATTAAGTCTCCTTCAAACTTTTCACTTCACTAAAAGAATATGTCCTCCTAATGGGTTAAAACTATGAACTTTATATTCAAAAGAGAACATCCTGGATATTTATAAAAAGCTACCAATCTCAAGATTTTCTAAAGAAATTTTTTCTTTGCTAGAACATAATGGTTAAAATAATGCTATTGTGGAGAATTGTGGATAGAATTGCTACATATCTTTGGCTTACAAATTGTAACATTATTTCTTGTAAGTCTCTAACATTCTTGATTTTGTTCCAGCACAACAGTAATTTAAACAAAGCCTAAGTGTGTAAAAAGAATATATTGGAAGGCTATGAACAATTTATTAATAATGGTAAGACATTTTCTGCACTGCTTTTAATGCATCACTTAGGACCGTATTGATTCAGCATCAAAGTTCTTGGAAACAAGCCTCTTACCAATATCTAAGATCCTGATGTTGTAATTGAACTAGAAAATGTAAGATTTCCAGTGTTCCTGCTGAGAATTCTTCCCAATAAATGTATGTTTTCCATTGGGGCTGAAACCACCACTGCTTATGTTTTTAATTTTTTTCTCCTATTTCTTTTTCATATCACTCACTTTTCTTTTTTTCTTACACTTTACGAGCAGAGCAGACATATTAGAGAATATTTATTCCTCTAAGACAACTTACACTTAAGGGGGCCATTTGAATGATAAACTTTGTTATAACTTATAACCAAAAACTAGCAGTAGGATATAATTGGAAAACACACACACACACACACGCACACACACAGGAATGTTTTTCCACCAGTCCACAAGGTATTCAGTTAAAACTATGGTCTAGTGATGATCAATCAAACATGGGCTATGCTCTTTCTGTGTGCCTAGAATTGTGCTTTGTATAATGAGGCATCAAATACACCCCCACCTTCATATGTATGATATTTCCTTTACTCAAAAGTAACTAATAACATATTTCAGGAAAGCGGGGATTAGGCTGTTTTGCTTGACCTCAAAGGCAGAACAAGGACACTGCAGAATGGTAGAGTTTGGCTTAAGATAAAGGAAAAAAAAATCTAACAATTAAAACCATCCCAAAGTGGAATGCCCTTCCTTAAGAGATAGGAAAAGTTCTCTTTCAGGAGAGCTTTAAGGAGAAGTTAGATCACTTATTATGAGAGAGAGAGAGAGAGAGAGAGAGAGAGAGAGAGAGAGAGAGAGAGAAAGAGAGAGACAGAGACAGAGAGACAGAGAGAGAGAGAGAGAGAGAGACAGAGAGAGACAGCCAGAGACAGAGACACAGAGAGAGAGAAACAAAGAGACAGAGACAGAGACAGAGAAATGGAGTCAGAGACAGAGAGACAAAGAGACGCAGAGAGAGAAACAAAGAGAGAGAGGGACAGAGAGAGACGGGAGAGAGAGAGAGAGAGAGAGAGAGAGAGAGAGAGAGAGGAGGGCAGATTGACTCTTCAGGAATGAATTAAATAAAATGATATAGAGAATAGAAGCTCCTTGAGGGCAGAGACTCAAAAAAAGCTGTTTCGGTGTCCTTAATGCTTAGTACAGTGCCTTATATATAGTAGAAACAATACATGCTTGAGGAATTAATTGAATTGTAATCACAAAATCTCGTGGTCGCATAGCTTCTAAGTATCAGAGGTCACATTTGAATTCAGGTCTTTCTAGCTCATTCACCAGCACTACCATGTCACATAATCACTAAGGCACCAATTGTACATTGTAGACAAGATATGGAAAAATTAAGAAGAGATGGAGGTGGGCTGGAGCAGTTAGAATCATTACATTCAAGGAAAAGGGGAGATTTCAGATTGACTCTGAAGAACGGACAGGAAGAAGTGAGGGGCAAAATTCCAGTTATGGAGAATATGAGCAAATGCATATATGAAAGAAGATCTAAGTCAGTAAATGTACACAATATTGCTTGCCCTCCAACCATAATCCCTATCTCTCAGGTCCCTTTGAATCTTGGGTACTTCCTCGGGGACTCTGAGCTCTGATAGATAATTTTTCATTTTATCTTGCTCAAAAACTGTCTTCCACACAATTTCCTGACCACTTCCCAATGTAGTGCCTTTCTTTCCAGCTCCCTTTTATCCATTGTTTTCTCCTGTTAGAAAGTAAGCTCATTGAGGGCAGTGACTTTCTTACCCTCTTTAAAAAATCCATTTAGTCACAACAAATTTATCAGATCCCTTTCTTCCCAATAGGAAAGATCGTTGTTGTTGTTCAGTTGTGTCTAACTTTTCCTGACCCCATTTAAGGTTCTCTTGGCAAAGATATTAAATGGCTTGCCATTTCCTTCTCCAGCTCATTTACAGATGAATAAACTGAGGCAAACACGGTTGAATGGCTTGCCCAAGGGCACACAGCTGGTAAGCTTCTGAACCTGGATTTGGGGTGTACAGGGAGGACTGACACCTCTGCTGTGAGGGCTTGCCAAGTCCTGTTCAAGGCTGTTCATCCACCTTTGGTGTCTACCTGCCACTCAACTCTCACTTGAGGCTCCAAGAAGCTGTATCATGCTCGGTGGCCACGCTCCAGTAAAACTGTCTTGACAGTTGGGCTAAACCAGCTTGAGGGTAACTAATGGGTGTCCCAGTGGTGACTTAGAGGGATGTCTAACCCAGAGGGTTTCACTCCACAGAATGGGCAGATGAGAACAACTTGTTCCAACAGCCATGAAGGTAGCTAAAACAGGCACTACGGAGGTTGGTCAGACATAAAAAATTCCAAGGTCCTCTAATGCATCCGGGATATCACCAGTTTTTCTCGATTTTTGTTCTGCCCCTGGACGTTGATGACTCTAAAAGAGAGATCAAGGTCAACCTTGACTTTGTTCAACTCTGCCTCACTTAAATCCAATTTACACCCAAGTCAAGATGTCATCTCTGATGTCGTTGGTCCTCTTCAAAAATGAAGGACAAACAATAATAATAATAATAATAATAGTAATAAATAATTTAGCACCTTGGCACATACCTGGTAAGCACATACTTCTTTCTGTGTGTCTCTGTCTCTCCCTCTGTCTCTCCTTCTTTCTGTCTCTCTTGTTCTCATTCTCATTTTCTTACTCTGTATTGCTGTGTGAGTTTGAACAATTTTTTCTTCCCTGGACTTCAATTTACTTATCTGTAGAATGTAGGAGCTAGGTATAATGACCTCAAGGCTATGTTCTGAGACTTTTTTTTTTGACCAGATGGGTTGGATGGCCTGGGCTGCTGTGTGAAGGAGTAGCTCTCTTCTGTCCTCCATATTAATTCTGTATGGATGGATATAAGGTCATCCTCAAATAGCTGATTATCAGATAGCACCAAAGGGTCCGAAGAGATCTACTTGTTTCTGGATGCAGAATTTCAGTAAGAAAGGAGGGGCATTTATCCATTCAAAAGCATCATTCAGGAGAAAGTTAAATTATTTTAGCAGGAAAAATGGAGTGTCATAAGGATTCAGTTCTCCCAAAGACTAAATTAATGAGATTTTTTTTAAAAATCCTGAATTGTTTGTTCTGAAATGGAAATCTTTTCTTTTTTTCCTTTTTCTTCTTTACTTCCATTCTCCACTCTTGTCTAGGGACCCTATTTAGGATTAAAATAAATGGACCATTTCAGCATAAATGTAGCAGTGCAGGAAAGAGTGTGGAAAGTGCTTACTGCATAAAACACATCCCTTTCTGATTCATTACATTCCTTTTCTGCTGTGGATAAGTGGATACCTTTCACTAACTCACTACAGGGGAGCTGGGCACATGCATTGAGAAGGGGAAGGAGCCAACTTCCAAAGTATATATGGCCAAACCAGAAATCGATCAGCCTCATCAAAGACAATTAACAAAGGGATCATTGAAAATATATAGGAAACAATGATTGGTCCATCCAGAAACTTGGAAATAAATGCCATTTGCTGATTACCACCTTTCCTCATCTTTCTTTAATGGAGGAAAGGTTTACTTCATATCCAAAAGAAATTTCTAGTTCCTAGAAGCCAATCTTCTACTGAAAACTAGAACAAGTAGGAAGAATAACTCATGGAGTAATTTTGTGAATTAACATTTGAAAGCCTGAAATAAAGGCAGCAATTGAAGAATGAACTAGAATTGAGCTCTTGAGTGAAGTTATCATGATTGTTTCAAGCTTTAATCTTCTATAAATGTATAGTCAGAGTTCATGTTCTTGTGGGCATTTAATATATTGTTGGCCAGCTCAGTAGTGCAGTGGATAGGGTACTGGACCTGGGGTCAGAAAGACTCACCTTCCTTATTTCAAATTTGCCCTCAGACACTAGCTGTGTGACCCTGGGCAAGTCACTTAACCCTGTCGGCCTCAGTTTCCTCAACTGTAAAAATAATGAGCTGGAGAAGGAAATTGCAAACCACTCCAGTGTCTTTGCCAAGAAAATCCCAAATGGAATCATGAAGAGTTAGGCAATACTGAAACAATAACAATCTATTGCTTCCTTACCTTCCTCATTAGAAAAAAGGAAAACCTTAAAGTTTTCAAAAACTACTAGCTTCAGTCAGACAAAATGTTATTTGAAGAGGTGAATAAATAAATAAATTAAATACTTTGAAGCTCATTTGCATATTTAATACTTATGACTTACAACTCAAAATGGCCAGATGTGAAAGGGTAAAGTTATAGGGACAGGGTCTGGAAAATAATGGCTACAACAACAACAACAGAATAATCAGTAGTGAATAGCCATTTATTAGGTGCTTACTATGTGCCAGGTACTGTGCTGAAATGGACATGAAAATTTGAAAAAAAAAGACAGTGCCTGCCCTCAGGGAGCTTACAGTCCAATGGGGAAAGACAACACACAAGAGGAAGCTCAAAAGGGGAAGGGAGAATTCCCATATAAGGTGGGAGTCATGCTAGAGAGGTCTGAGACGACCCCAAGTAGTGCAGTCAAGTGAGAAATGAGCTGTCTGATTGGAGCTTCTTCATTAAAAGGAGGTTTTGGAGTTCATGGATGCATTCTCCAATTAGAAGGGCAGAGGGTATTGATGAAGTAGAGTATCAAGGCTGATGGGAATCTTGAGATTGATGAGAATATTTTCACACCCACACAGGGTGAATCAACTTCATTTCACTTAATTCAAGAAACACTGATTAAGTTCCTACTTTGTGGAAGACACTGCTATGTGTTAGGAAGATAAAAGTGGGAAAGGATAGGAAAGTAAAGCTTACATATTATCGTGCAAAGGGGAAAAAATAGACCTCAGATCTAAGCCTGTTTCTGCAACTTGTAACCTGTATAAGCCTGGGCTTTACCTTTCTGACACTCATTTTCTACCCTGCTACCCTTGGGGCTGCCTAAATCTTTTGTCTTACCCCTTTACCCATTCTCCCACCCTCTGGCTTGTGTAGCCTCATTCACCCAGAGCAAAGCTACATTGACCCCTCAGGGTTCTGGGGATACCCTTGAAGGGTTTCTTGTTTTGGTTGTTCAGTCCTTTCAGTTATGTCTGACTCTTTGTGACTCCACTTGGAGTTTTATTAGCAAAGATACTGGAGTGGTTTGCAATTTCCTTTTCCAGCTCATTTTTTTTTTTTACAGATGAGGTAACTGAGGCAAGTTGGGTTAAATGACTTGTCCAGGGTCACACAGCTAGTAAGTGTCTGAGGCCAGATTTGAAATCAGGAAGATGAGTCTTCAATTTAACCGATTACCATCAATTAGTTTTTACAATGGAATATTTACAGATAAAGCAAGAACAAAGATATTGTCCTGAATCACCTTGGAGGCACATTCTCCCCTAAGTCACCTTGGTTTCTAGGGAGAGTGGGTTTATACTTAATTAGATTTTCTATAGAGCATTTGTCCTACCAAGTTCGTCTCTAAATGCGGTGTCACTGCTAGATGAATCTTTGTTTCAACTACAGCTGGATTTAATAACAAATGTTGCTCCTCAGTCCTCAGAATATCAATATTGGGCTAGCTGCAAAACCCTGCCTAGATTCTATTTTGAGACCACTGGACTTTGGGTGGCTCACTCTGCTGACTTTTTTTTTGAAACTCACAAGGTTATATTTTCCAGATTGAGTGCGCTCATTTAAAATTAAAGAATAAACTCTTCATTCCTTTCTGCATTTTGCTACCATGCTTTAGCTGTCTTTCACCCTAGAATTTTCCTCAGCACCTGAGGAGGGGTCTCCTAAACTGGAATACCTATACACCTCCACAGTCTTTTCACCTTGGAATACCCCTCCACTATTCTGTCCCCTTTTCTCATGGGTGAATTCCTTCCATTTTGGGGAGGGGCCAAGGGTGTCTAGCCTTCGTTCCCCTTCTGGCTGTGCTCCTGGGAACTTCCTTCAGTGCCTGTGGGCTCCTCACCCTACAACTTTCATCCATCCCTACAAGACTTCTCACCTTAGAAGATTCTTCTGCCATTTGAGCTCCCCTTTTTCAATTTCTGATTTTCTCCTGGGGGCTTCTATTTTGAGGAAGGCCCCAGGCCAGTCAACCTTCATTCCAACCTGGCTCTGCTTCTGACTTTTCAGACTTTAATCATGTCCCCATGCAGGTACCTCCTTTCCCCACTACAAACACTTTTTTCAGTTCCCTTTTGTGGGTTGTATTCCCTCATTAGAATTCTTGAGGACAAGAACTGTATTCATATTCTCTGCACTTATCACCTGCCTCTTTACCTTTTACCTTTTAGTCCTTAGCATCACATTGCCTGGCGTATAGTAGACCCAATGAATGCTGTTTCGTTGCCTTGAAAACATGCTAGGGTAACGAACTGGGGCCTGTACTCATAGGCAATATGTTGTTCTTAGGTGGGGAGAGTCCAAGGCTTTTCCCCTTAACTATGTCTCTCTGTCACTGGAAAGCCATACTTCTAGTAGTCAGTAAAATAAGAGCCAAAGCTATGCAGTCAATCATAAAGACCCCTGTCCATTGTGGGATAAGCAGATGAAAATTAATTACAGAATGTCTACACGTCTCAAAGTCTTTAGAGTGCACTTTCATTCTAGAAGTAGGCTTTCCAGTCTCTTCCTTATGGGGGATTGTATCAGAAGCACTCTGCATGTGCTAGTTTTAGTGACCAGAACCCCATTACACTTGGATGAGGGCAGAGTCATCAGCTCTATAGATTCCAGTGAAATGGGAGACCACCAGGCATTACCATCTGCCCTACCTCTATAACTCGCAATCCCAGGCTCTGCTAAATCACTGAGGGATTTAATCTGAGGATCCCTGGGCCTTACAGATTCTCCACCTCATGCTTAGTTCTCTCACCTTTTTCATCTGCCCTACAGCCAAACTTTTTTCTTTTTTTTCAATGTATCTCCCCTAATTAGAGTGTGACTAAGAACTATCTAGCTTTTCTGTTCTTATCAACACTCACCACAGAACCTGGCACAAAAAAAGTGCTTGATAAGTACTTTTTCATCCATTCATTTCACATCTATAGATTGAAAGGACTCTACTAGAAGATGGCTATATCCTTTGAAATGTGGAGAGATCAAAGCTTACCATACACATCAGAAAATGTATATCACTTTTTCATATTTTTTTTTTAGTGAGGCAATTGGGGTTAAGTGACTGGTCCAGGGTCTCACAGCTTGTTCGGTCAAGTGTCTGGTCAGAGACTAGGTTTAATTCAGGTCCTCCTGACTCTAGGGTCACTGCTCTATCCACTGCACCATCTGGCTGCTGCTACTTTTTCGTATTTTAACATGATGATTTGTAAATATTTTATTTTATTAACCATCAAGGGATTTCTTCAAATGGAAAATGCTACTTTCATTTTCATTTCTATTTGCACATGAACACACCAGTCAACTAATGTTTAGATATAACTTGGCTATGTGCAGAAAGGAGATAAGGCTATTTATAAATATAAAAGGTTTATAAAAATTGGAGAAAGTATTCTTAGTCATGCTAATATCAAGTCATGGACCCATGAGAAAATCCATAAGAAATATTAAAGCTATGACAATCTTTCTTCAGCAGGAGAAGGCAAAAGATGGAGTTTAAATATGGAAAGAAAATAAGGTGGTAGTTTTATCTTTCTTTTTTTAAAATCTGAAAGCAGAACTAACAATACTAGTAGTTTTTACAATATCCATAAAGAATTTTCTGAATTTTGGATGTTGTGATTGTTTGTAGGAAGATGTATCTGCCCATTGGCAAAGACAAAGATTTTCACATGAGGGCCATAACACAAATGTAAAAAGCAGAATATAACAAACCATATTCAAATGTGAAGGACATCGTTATGTGCCTTAGACTACCTAATCCTTAGGAATCATAACTAACAACAACAATAGTAATAGATATCACTTATATAGCTCTTTAAAGTTTGCAAAACACGTTTCTCCTTTCAAGATTGTCATGGACTTCATCATTAACTCCTAAATAATAGGATCTCACTCAGAATCTAAAATATATAAATACCATGTACTCCAGTATTCTACACAAAGTAGATACTTAATAAATGTTTGTTGAATGAATTAGATTCATTCTGAGGTTTCAGGTAGAGTATTAGGGTCCTTGGTTTCTAAAAATTCTATTTCAGAATAGCAAATTTCTGTAGTTTATGTCCCATCTGTTCAAGATCCTCAATTGCATGGTGAGCTGTTCTAGTTCATTTAAAAGTCAATGAATTCTCTAAGAATAGGAAGAGGTCATCTAGTACAGTATCTTGCCTCCAGGCACTACTGCCCTTATCCTGTCCCACAAATATAGTGCACTTTTTGTCTTATGTGACTATATTAGAAAAATAGCAATATTTGTGTGTGTGTAATATTTTTACTGAGAATAAAACATAAATGTAGATGAGTAGCTAAGTGGCTCCACTGAAATCATCCTCTAATATTTTACTGTGGCATGGAGGAGGCCTTGAGTTTTTGTGGGATGACAATGGGGTCCAAAGTGTGGCAGATTCTGGCAAGTTGAAATGGGTTCTTGTATTTGTTGCATGATGGATTCTATGGCTCCTGTCTGAGGACCAGCCTGGACAGGTCTTAAGCAAGTCATTGCCAGGGTGGCCACAAGTGATGGATTGTTTTGAACATAGCCATTCTTGAAGATCATTTACTTGAGACAATGTTTTAGCATATGAGATACGAAGGCAATTTTACCTTTAAAAAAAGAAAGAGAAAGTAAAGAAAACAATACATTTTTCCTGGACTTCATAGGTTAGAGCTGTTTTGCTCAGCAAGAGAAAGAGTTGATAACGTTCTTTCCAGGTCTCTGTTTAGTATCCCATGCTCATTTACTATGAAGTAGAAGAGAATGAGGAAGAAGAAGGAAAGGAAGAAAGCGGTTATACAATTATTTAGGGCATTTGTATAAAATTCTCTTTGTTTAGAAGGGAAGCCAAGATTAAAGTTACAGTTAACTCTTAGTTATTAATAGGTAAATTACTCACTATCTCAGTTGAATTTTAAGCTGTTTTTCCCCTGCAAATGGAATTCCTGATTGTACTCATCTTCTATTCTTGGTAAAGGTGAGTTGATTTTAATGCTTGCTTAAGTTAGAGAAGACTGGGATAGTAGAGAGAATGGTGGACTTGGAGTTAGAAGGATTAGGTTGGAATCTGCCTTAGATACTTAACTAGTTATCTGGTCATGGGCAAGTCACCCAATCTCTTTGTATCTCGGCTCCTCATATGTAGGACTTGATTGCTGCTAAGGTCCCTCTCCTAGCCCTAAATCTATAATCTGATGATTCAATGATCTACAAAAGCAGGATAAAAATACCAGTGCTGCCAACCTCACAGGACTGTTATGAGGAAAATGCTTCATAAACATGAAAGTGCTATATAATAGTGAGTTGTCATTGTTTACTTCAGAAAGTCCTATAAATCACTTCAAAGTCAAATGAAATTCATTATTTGCTTGTTTCAATTTTGTGTGCCCTTCTTTATTCTTATAGTAACCAAAAAGGTGATTGTATCCTCTGAAATATGGAGGGATCAAAGGCTTGCTACATACATTAGAGAGTGTATATTACTTTTCCACATTTTGACATGGTGGTTTGTAAGTATTTTATTTTATTAACTATCAAGGGATTTCTTCAAATGGAAAATGCTATTTCCATTTTCATAAGTGGTGCAAATGAGCTATTTGAATTTCTTACCCAGGAAATAGAATGTTGGAAGTAGGTCACAGCATTAATCTCCTTACCTCTTCTTATCCCCACGCATCAGGAGGCAAATACTTCCATTTCTAGGAGCAGTACCCTATGAAAAGAAATGTATACAGCAAAGTGACATAGTTATATCCAAAGCAACTTCTCTCTCTCAAACCACAGCCTCAATTACTAGATGAGCTGAGCTCAGCTAGTTTCAATCTTCATTGCTGTCAAGAATGGAAGGGAAGATGAAGAGTCAAAAATAATGGAGATTTCACATGGAAAAAAAGAAAAGCCTGAATTAAAACAAGGCAATAAATAAACAAATGAATGAATGAAGTAAAGGAAATGTGATTGAGAGAATAGTCTATTGTTTGCTTTATAATAGAAGTTCTCAGATAGCAGAAAAAACATCAGCTTACACTTCTTAAACTCGTAACATAGGTTAAGAAGACTTTAAAGACTTCATGTCAAATTAGAAATCAGGTAATCTGGGTTCAAATTCAACCTCAGACATTTATATTAGCTGTGTGACCCTGGGCAAGTCACTTAAGTGTTTCTGGATCTCAGTTTCTTCATTTCTGAAATGAAAGGGTTAGACTCAGTGACTTTAAAGAGACCTCCAACTCTAAATCTATGATTCAATGACAAATCTGAGTACTACATCATTCAGTCTGTTATCACTCAGTAACTCATGTCTTATAGGTAAAATACACTCAGGAGTATTAGGAGTCTATTTTTTAAAAACTCTTGCTATAGACCAAAGCAGCCCATTTCTTATAAATAACCTCTAGAAATTTCCCAATGGGGCAATAGAAACTCAACAACTTGTTTCCTTGCGAGACAACCTTTGAAAATGTTTCCCTGAAAGGTGTAGTTAAGTTGGTAATAGTGTACAATGGGTAACTGAACTGCTAGAACTGAACTCACTGGAGGCACTGAAGTCCTATTACTCTTCAGTAGAAGGCATTTTATAGACTTCTTATAGAAGCTATAGATTTCATATCCCCAGTTTTTATGTGGAATTTTGAATTCATCCATTCAGTCACTCAGTATCCATTAAATATTTACTTCCCAGTGTTAGATATTGGAAAGAACAATGCTTTCAGAGTCAGTGGTTGTTGTTGTCCAGTCATGTTCAATTCTCTGTGAGCTCTGTCTATACTATCCATGGGGTTTTCTTAGCAAGGACACTGGAGTGGTTTGCCATTTTCTTCTCCTTTGGATTAAGGCAAGAAGTTGCCTTAACAGAGTTTAAGTGACTTGTCCAAGGTCACACAGCTAGTATGAATCTGAGGTTAGATCTGAATTCAAGTCTTCTGGCTCTAGGCCCAGCAGATTTATTTATTGAGCCATCTGGTTGCCCTTGGAGTCAATGGACCTGAGTTTAAATCCTGGCTCAGCTACCTACTAGTTGGGTGACCAGGCAAATCAGTTAATATCTCTATACCTCAGTTTCCTGATTTGGAATTGGACTGGATGATCCCAAAATGATGCCTTCAAGGTCTTATTTTCATTATCCTAAGACCTTATAGGATACCAAATGAATAGTCGATCAACATATATTTATTAAACATCTACTGGTAGTATAAGTATTATACTTTCCTTTTTATAGAGTAAGAAACAGAAACCCAGAGAGGAAAAGTGATTTGCTCAAGGCCACAGACCTCCGTGGTGAGAGGGGAGACTCAAATTCAGATTTTATATCACTCAGTCCACTGTTCTTTACATTATACAATGCTGCCTACTACAAAGGTTGCATTAATAAAATGAGATAGTTTATGTATTATGCTTTGGAAATCTTAATATCCAAATAAGTGTCAGTTGTTATTATCAGTATTCAGTCAATGAATAATTTATTAAGTGCTTACAATATACCAAGAACTATTCTAGTTGATTGGGATAGAAAGACAAATGAGCAAACAAATAAACAAAAATCCATAAACCCTGAAATAGTCCTTGTTTTCAAGGAGCTAGCACTCCACTGGGACATAGCACATACAAAATAAAATCGAAGTAAATATAAGGTACTTAAATACAAAATAGGGAGAGAGGAAAGTAGCAGTCAAGAGGTGGGGCGGTGTCTGAAAATGTTTTATGTGGAAGATGGTGTTTTAATGGCATCTTGAAGGAAGTGAGGGGTTGTATAAAGTTCAGATGAGGAGAGAGTGTGTGTCAGGTCTGGAGTTTAGCTGGCACAAAGGCATGGAGGTGGGAAATAGAATGTTTTCCCTGAGGGTCAGGGAGAAGATGAGTAATTCATAATGTGACTGGAAAGAGGTTGAAAGCTGGTTGTAAATGGCTTTAAAAGCCAAGTAGATGAGTTTACATTTTCTCCTAGAGGCAAGAAGGGATCACTAGGGTATATTGAGTGAATAAGGGGTGATAAAGGTCTGGGCAAAAGGAAAATCATTTTGGAGGATGGATTAAAGTAGAGGGAGACGTGAGGCAGGGAAGTCAAATGGGCTATTGCAGCAGTCTAGGTAAGAGGTAGTGATGGTATAATTAAGGTGGTCCTTGTGAGTATAGAAGGAAGGGTTCAGATTCATTGTGGATTCAGAAATGACAAGTCTGTCAACTGAATATGGCCATTGGGTAAGGTATAGTAAAGAATTGAATATAATTTTGTGGTGAAAAGCTTGGGAGACTTTAAATATGGTGGCAGCCTTGCCAGAAAAAGAGAAATCTGGCAAAAAGGTGGTTTGAGGGGATAGGATAATAGAGTTGCTTTGAGGTATGTTGAGTTTGAAGAATTTCCATGAAGAAATTTCCAGTTTATATCTGACAGGCAATTAGTTGGGCAGGAACAAGAACTGGGGCTAGATATGTAGATCTTTGAGTCTTTTACATGAAGTTGATCATTAAATTCATGATATCTGAGCAAGTAACAGAAAGAGAGAGCATAGAGAAGAAGGCCAAAGGCTGTGTTGTGGGAAGGTATAGCATTGTCTCCTCAGGAGGTATCTAATATATTAGAGGGTTTTGTCTTTTTTGAAGAATCAGGCACACTAATTTCTTATGAGATAGTTTAGTGCCACCATTAAATCAGCTGTAAATGAGTGTTCTGTATTTTATACCCCAATCTTACAAAGGCCTTATCAGACCCATGAAGATGGGAGCAGGGTGCATCACAAATAAATATGTGAAGGTATTATAGGGTCCTTGGGATTACCAAAAAACTGTCCTTACAACAAGGTACACTAATGTCTAAGCTCATGACTCAAAAGGGACATCCTGCTCTAAGCTTAAATGTGGTAAAATGGTAGCCCATTGAGTTCTTGACCATGAAATCAGGTACTTTGCACTATATGGAAGATGGTATTCACTATGTTCAGTGTTTAGTTCTACTTTAACCTTCAATTAAACATATATACACATATTCGGACGCACACAAAAATGTGCACACATAAGCATACATACGCATGTGTATGTGGATAGAAAGATAAATATATATGTCTTGCCTTTGCCCTACACTAGCTGTGTGACCTTCGGCAAGGCACTTGGCCTCTCAGTGTTTTAGGTAACTCTGTAAGTCTAGCAGTTGTAGAGAAAATGCTGATTTGAATTGGTAGAAGGAACTTCCTATTTCCTCTTCCAGAAGATCCTTATATGAGTGAAATCACAGGTCATTATACTTTTTAAATAAACAGCAATCTCTAGTTTAATGTTTATGTTTCTGGCTCAATATTTTGTGGTCTTAAGCATAAGAGACTATAAAAATTGGCATTGATAGAGAAATACATTTTGAAAGAATCAATAATGATAATAATAATAATAACAACAACAACCTTAGCTCCTTTATTTTACAGATAAAGAAACTGAGGATCAGAGAGAAGGAATGATTTATATAAAATTACCCACCTAGTTAACAGACTATAAACCAGATTACTTAATGCCTATTTTAGGAATTTCCCACCAGACCACATTAAGTGAAGAGAACACCATAAAAACATAGGACAGTTTTTCCACTCCATATGCTTCAGATAACTTCACCAAATGAATTTTCTTATACCTTATATGTATTCTGTAAACAGTACTGTGGGAAACAGCATTCTAGGTATAAAGAAAAACATGAGCAAAAATGTGGAAGTGGGGAAGAAAAACAAATGGTTGTCAGATGGTGAATAAAGGCAAAAGTTTGAATCAAGAGTTTATATAAGAAAGAAAGAGAAGAAAAAGTTGGGAAAAGGGCAAGATTGTAAGAGGTCTTTGAATACCAGATTTAGTATTTTGGCCCCTATTCTCCAGACAATAGGAAAGTGGTGACGTATACATAAAGAGTAATTGTGTGAAGGAAGAAGTGGAGTGATACAATATAGTTGTCAGTAGTGTTGAAGTGTTGAATGGAGAAACTGAAGATATAGACTGATCATAGAAGATTGTATTTCTAGAGCTAGAGGTGACCTGAGAAGCCATCTGGTCTAACCTGTTTTGCTTTACAGTGAAGGAAAAGGTGGCCCAGAGAGATTATGTGATTTGCCCAAAGTTGCATTGTTTACCAATGTCAGGTGCCATTTTGAACCCTCGTCCCATTGTTTCACTCTAGACATTGTACCACTTTGCTGACATATGATTGTCAACAGTGCAGCAATTTGGTCAAACATGATGTGAAAGAGTGGCCTAGAGCTGACACTGTAGGAATGAAGAAAAAGTATGTGTGCCGTAGAAAAACTGATATAAAAAGCTTTGGTATTTTGCTGTATGTGCCAAAAAGGACTGTTTGTGCTCAATAAAATAAAGTGACCAAGCAATAATAACTGAGCTTTTTGCTAGAGAAGCCTTTAATATACTTTAGTTTATATGGAAAATATGACTGTCCTACACATTGCTTCCAGATTAAATCTCTAAAATGCATTGCTCTCATCCTACCCCACTCTACTATATAACCTTCAATAACATCCTATTACCAACAGGAAAAGGCCAAACTCCTTAGCTTGGACTTCAAAGGGCTCCCCAGTCTGACCCTAGTGACCTTTATCTATTGTTTACTTCTCCATAAGAATTCTTTGTTAAGGGCAGCTAGGTGGTGCCGCAGATAGAGGACCAGCCCTGAAGTCAGGAGGACCTGAGTTTAAATCAGGCCTCAGAGCAAACACTTGGCACTTATTAGTTGTGTGATCCTGGGCAGGTCACTTAACCCCAATTGCCTAAAGGTAAAAAATAATAATAAAAAATTAAAAATTAAAAAATAAAAGAATTCTTTGTTAAAGCAAACTGATCCAAAACCTGCCTATAGAACATACTTTGTACTTTCCTGCATCTGCTATTTCTTCCTGCAAGGAAGGTACTTTCCTTGTGTCTTTGCTCATGCAACTCCTACCTATCCTTCAAAATCCAATACAAAGTTTGTTTCTGTCAGCACCTCTTTTAACTACATGAGTCTTCACATAGTCTCTTTATCATCTGACCTCCTATGCCATCTGGGTGGTACAGTGGATAGAGTATTGGGCCAGGAATAAGGAAAAGTCATCTTCGTGACTTGAAATCTGGCCTCGGATACTTATTAGCTGTGTGACGCTGGGCAAGTCACTTAACCCTGTTTGCCTCAGTTTCTTTATCTTTAAAATGGCCTGGAGAAGGAAATGGCAAACCACTCTAGTATCTTTGCCAAGAAAACCCTGAATGGGGTCACAAAGAGTTGAAAATGACTGAACAACAGCCTATGCTATTTATTTTTTCTATCAAAATTATTAGGCAATGATAAGTCGTATTGTTCATTATCTTGAGTATATCTTATCTCCAACTAGATTATAAGCATGGAAATATAAATATATGAATATATATAAATGCACACCTATGTATATATGAATATGTGTGTATATTTAAGCACTTGCTTTTATGAATAGTTACTTTCATGTCTCTCCCATTAAAATGTGGATTCCTTGAGAGCAAGAACTGTGTTTTGCCTTTCTTTATATCCACAGTGCTTAGCAATGTTGCTGGCATATAGAAAATGCTTAATACTTTAAAAAAAATACCTTTTGACTGACTGATTAAATGATTTGTCCATATGAGGGAGAGAAGGAGGTAATAACCTTTCATATAGTGACTACTAAGAGCTTTTGGCAAATACTATCTTATTTGATATTTATAATAGGGAAGTAGGTTCTACTATCACCCACAATTTACAGTTAAGGAGACTAAGATAAACTGAGTTTAAATGGCTCACCCAGAGTCACAGGAGTAGTAAGTGTCCGAGGTGGAATTTGTACTCAGTTCTACCTCTCTCTAAGACTAGTGCTCTATCCTCTGTGCCAGCAGGTGCCTTTAATGGTCACAGAGTCAGGAAGTGTCATAACTAGGACTTGAACCCACATCTGCTGGTTCAGTGAATAATTCACTGTGTCACACTGCTTAAATAGGAATCCAATACATAGTTGTTAATCCATTGGCCAATTAGAGGACTTTAAAGTAGTATACATGGAAGCAGCTAGGTGGCACAGTGGATAGAGCATCACCCCTCTGTGGAGTCAGAAGGACCTGAGTTCAAATCCAGCCTCAAACACTTCCTAGCTGGGTGACATTGGGCAAATTACTCACTCCCAATTGCCTCTAGAACAAAAAATATTGTACATGGTTAGAAAATCAGCTGAAACCATGAAATAATTGATCAAATAAGAGTGTCTTTGGGCTTTATCTTTGTCCCCCTTGCTAATTTTTATAGTGTCTATTTGTTTATGTATTTACATTTGGATCTGTGATTTCATCAGTGTGAGGAGCTTTGTATTTGGAAACTCCTATAGATGCTGATTGGTATCCAATATTTAATTTGTTTTCTTGGTGACTTCAGGAAGTTAAATGACTTGTCCAAAGTCTCACAATCAGTGTATGTTAGAGGTAGGAGCTGAAACCATGTCTTCCTAACTCCATGGCTAGTCTTCTATTCATTACACTATGCCATACTGCTTCTTATTTTAAATGAATATAATACGTTAAAAGGTTTAAATATCTTCCAGCTTTGGATCAGCCAAAATAAATAATACATAGCCCACATTGTGCCCAGCAGTGATAATGTATTGCATCTGTTTTCCACAGTAAGCTTCCTAGATAAACTTTTGGAAGCCACGACCTCCTATCCTCTTCTATTAACACTTGTTACACCTCCAAGAAATCTATTTTTAATAATCAATTGGAATTTAAGTAGAATACAGACATCTCAAATTAAATATCTTAATTAAATGCACATTTGAGAACCTTAATTTAAAGTATTACCTAAAGCTCCCCGCTCTCAAGACATCTTAATTTAGACTGAGTATAATCATACCTCCTTCTATCACTTCAGGCAGTAAATGGTGCAAGCAGCCCTGTGCAGAGTGTCTTGGAGAACACAATGTCTATTATTAAAGGCATGAAAGAGCCTCCATTTTCCCTCCAAGCACCAAATGTACAACAATAAGAGACAGCCATTCATTCTATGAAGGCAGGCCCATGTTTGTTTGCTGTCTCCCAAGCCAAGCAGTCACAAACACTCGAAGAAGAACATATGTAACAACAAGGGATTCAGGGATAATTAATGATGATTTAGTTTAATTGGAGTTACTCTAACCCTAAAGCTCCTCTAAAGCCTGAAACTAATGATATTTCCTCTTGAGAGTAGAGAATATTATCACTTTGGCCAAGCCTCCTGCTATTCCAGGGACAAGTACAAAGATGAGTAGATAGCAGACAGTGCTGTTTACTGTCATCTTTGATGTTAGGTTTGATTGGTATGTCAAATTAAAAAAAAAAAGGAAAGAAAAAATCCACAGCATAAGATTAAAAGAACAAACAAGGAATTATACTTTAATGGCCAGAATCAGACATGTGAATTTAGAGTTCAAACACATGATTTCTTTTAAATATTAGGCATCAATTTCCTTTATTCTAAAAAGTGATTCTAAAGAATTTAATAACTTTGAAATAAAGGAAATTGATGGGGATTTTCTATAAAACTTGAAACAGGGATAACAACTATTTCTTTATCCAAGGAAAATGGCAATTTGAACTTGAAAACCAAGCCAATTAAATATTTTGACAAATACCTCCCCCCCAAAATAAAAAAAAACTCCTAGAATTTTTATCATTTTTTAGCCTATCCTGCTGCTTTTAGAATGAAAATAAAATTCAACAAACTGTGAGACACTGTGCTAGAAGGGACTTAGGATAGGAAGCCTCCAGTCAGTTTTAGAAATAAGGAAATTAGGGTCCAGAAACATCATGTCAGTTGCCCAATGTTACAAAGGGCAGGGCCTCTATGTACAAATCTAGTTCTCATTCCCCTACTGCGAACTTCTAAATCTCTTCTGTTCTCATGTAGCGCTTACTTGGAGTGGCTTGCATTTGGATGCAAGGAACAAATGGGAAAAAAAATGCATCCAAAACAATCCCAAACCAAACCACTCAAATCATTCCAAAGGCCAATGCTCTGTGTTGTTTTTTTTTTCCTTCTGTCTCCCTGGAAGAATATGTCTCATGGTTGGTGTCTTGAAAGAAATTTCAAGAGCCACTTTCTTGCCAGAAGGCCAATGTTTCGTACAACTTTTGTTAAACTGGAAAATCTCTAGGTAGAAGCAAGAAGGACACATGTGTCTGAACAGGAAAAAACAAACAAATAAAAAACAAAAACAAAAATAAACTTGTCATAGATGATATTCTATGCTTTCTTTGAGTTACCAAACTTAGTCAATATCTTGAATTTAGATAGATTTATTTTCCCATCTGTATTATATAATGGCCATGCTTATGAGTGATAGGATTTTTTTTTCATTAGCATGAGTTTTTCAAAAGGCCCACAACTATTTTATTGGTAAGCTGAGAATACATTTAAACCTGGCTTTCAAAGTACTTATGTGTAAGTGATAGAATCAGAACGTCTCCTTGTTGTAAAATACGCAATTGACTTTAAATGCCATCGCATACATATTTCTCTCAGCCTCTGTGAATTAGCATTGTGTTCATGATGAGATCAGGAGGCAGGGAAATACTCAGAACACTATTGCTCAAATGGTTCAGTCTCCTGTGCATGATAAAATGATGATAGTTTAATTTTTGAAAGGTTTCTATGGAAGCTATTCTGTCACTCATGATTACTAATAAGAGGACTCTAGTGGGGAAAGCTATCTGTATAAATTGTAGAAGCAAGCAAGGAGAAGTGGAGGTACCACTTTGCTGGCATATAAACACTGTGCCACGATAATTTCTGATAATCAACTTTGAAGCTCCTCATTTTGGGGTTCTGGCCTCGATTGACCACATTCATGCCTATCTGTTCAACTCAAAAGACTTCTAGGCAGATGTGGTGTAAAATATAAAGTTACTATCTCTTCCATATAAGTGATAGCTTGAAAAGAGCACTGTCTCTGTAGTAAGTCAAAGGACCTGGGTTCAAATCACTCCTCACACTAGCTCTGTGACTTTGGACAAATTATTTAACCTCTCAGTGCTTTGGTCGGTAAATATGAGAGTTGTTTTGGATGATCTCTAGGATCCCTTAGGGATCCTAATCTACAATCTAGTGACCCCATTAATAGAATGACAGTAATCAGTGGCATGTGAAGAATACTGACTCAAATGTTGAATCAGAGCTGCCAGTCAGGCAGACCTCAGAATGGTCACACAGCAGCAATTGGAATGAAAAACAAGACTGACTTGGACAAGTTTTCTTTGGTGATATTAGTACGTGATATTAGTACACATTTCTCAAATAAAAATCTTTACCTATCATTTAGCAATGCCTGTGGAGGGTCAGGTTGCTGTTACGGCTGCACAAGCTGCCACACAAAATAACTGCCCTTTGTCAGGAATGATGAACCTTTCTAAAAGGAAAGAAGATGCTGTTATCATCTTTGGAGATTCTAAACATTTTTCCCATCATGGGAATACGACCGGTTAATTTGTTAAGTGGTGAAGTCATCAGTCTTGGCCCTTTGCTGGCTTTTGATTTCTTTAATCTCATTCTCTTCATTCTTGTTATTACCAAGAGGGGAGAAGAAAACAACACACAAAAACCTGTTATCTATTATCCCTGTTCCAAATTTCGCTGGTTCTCAGTCCCCAGGGTTCCAAGTCAATATGTTTGGTAATGACTTTGTACAAAGAAAAAGGAAAAGAAACACAGATTGGATTTCCAGTGTTATGATAAATGCATAGCGGAACTTCAGCTAAGTTTGACTTGAAGATCTGAGCAATCAATTGTGTGGGAAGGGATATTTTTTTCTGAGGAATGGGAACCGGTTAGAAAGACAAGACAGAGCTTTGCATTATATTATATTTTATTTTGGGTTCTGAAATGAAGATAAACTTTAAAAAGTAGCTCCTCTGGCAATACCTCCATCTATAAATAGATGAGTACCACTATGCCTTACCCAAGTCCTCAACATCATCTCCTCCTCCTCCTCAGCCTGTTATTTAATTCCCCACCCCACCCTTTTATGTTCTATTTGGTTTCTTCTCTGTGTGTGTGGAGCAAGAGAGAGAGAGAGAAAGAGAGAGAGAAAGAGAAAGAGACAGAGAGAGACAGAGACAGAGACAAAGAGACAGAGAAGAGACATGACAGAGACACAGAGAGAGAGAGACACATACACACAGAGAGACAGAGAGATAGAGATTCAGCACTGTTTAATGTTCCCCACACAGGAAGCACTCAAACAGAGTTATTGTGAATAAACTATAATGCCTTTTTTCCCCTCTTTTCATTTCTTTCTTCTTTTCATTCCTCAATAGTTTAAATCCAATAAGCAAAATCCTCAAATTTTCTTACTTTTGCTGGTATTTTGTTGGTCTTTAACTGGACTTAATTTTTAAAATAGTGTAGCTAAATATTATATTTCTGTTAAAAATGCCAGAAGGTGCTGTGAATTCCTTTTGGCAGAAGGAAAGCCAACAATAAATGATTTAATGGATTTTATAAACACTCTATAAATTTAAATCAATAGAAATATTCCCCTGTCATGTTGAAATGCTAGGAAATGTGAAGATGAAATTGCAAAAATAAACAAGAAAAATGAATCAAATCTTTAAAGTTATTTTTGGTATCACACATACAGACTTGGTTTCTACCAGGCTTATCTGGGCTGTTTGATCTTTGTCACAATCCAAGGTGCATTTTTCCTCAAGGAACAGTTTCATGAATTTCTAGCCATTCAGAGAAAGCTGCTACTTTTAATCCTCAAAAAATGCTATATAATTGGAAAATAGGCTGAAGCCTTGCCTCCCCAGATTCCTCATTCTCTCTCTTTCCCCTTCCAGTTTTGGGGCTGGGTAAAATTTAATCTTTAATATAATTGTTGTTAATAATTTTATTTACTACCTTAGAAGTGGCTCTGACAGAATGTGACTAGTGAGGGAATAGAGTGGAAAGAGCTATATTTGGAGTTAGAGGACTTGGCACATGATAAATTCTAAAAAGCTTTTTCATTCATTCATTCATAATTCATTAATTCATGAAGGCACCAAGTAGTAACATCTTGAATTTATGATTTTCTTTGCCATATCAGAGCTGAAGAGTTAGGAGAGAAGTGAAGAGGACCAACAAAATTATTTTTCCAAGGCCACATGAGGTTAGGATACATAGAAATTAATTTGAAATTAACAATAGGAAATGGCCAGTTCAATAGCTAGCCTCTTTAGGTTCAAAGAACACCATTTCTGGTGTTTATTCTTATCTGTTGCCTTAGGTTCTCTGGGGACTTGTGGCAGGCAACAGCTCAGATCACTGGAAGCCTGTGAAAGGAATTTTAGTTCTGTTATCAGCCTAGGAATTGATTGTTCTGATGAGGAGGCAGACGTAGACCACAGATGAATTCCCCTAAGATTGTTACGGACAGTTCTGCTGCATAGACCATTGTGTATTTTGGACGCAGGTACTTAGCCTGCACTGGATTTGCAATGGTAAATTATCTTTCTTTCAGTAGCACTAGTTTTTTTTTTTTCCCAATCAGAATGGTCCCAAGTTGATGCTACCTGATTACAGATGGATGCTGCAAACCCAAATAAGTCTCTTGTAGAAGGATAAAAAAACAGTCTTGAAATATCATCACTATTGGAAAAGGAAAGGCAAAAGGGCCAACTTAACTGAACATTCTTCTACTATCTCTGCTCCTTTACTAAAGGGAAACTAGAGCAGAGCCATGACACTAAAGGGCCTAAAGCTCCTACTGTAGATTTGTTATTAATTAAAAATTCAGCAAGGGAAATCTCAAGTTCTTTAAAGGAATTTTTTATCCATTTCCCCATCTGAGCATGAACTCTATAAATTCTATTTTATGATATTCATATCAATGGTTTGGGAGAACAAATTAATTGTTGGGGGAACGAAGCGGGTAAGTGAACATCGGGAAAAAAAAAATCTTACCAAAAGAACAATTAAATGAGATAGGTCATATGATCAGGGTTAAATATACTCTTGGTAATTTCTTCAGGTTCTTTTTTTTTAAATTTTTTTTATAAAGGGAATCTGAGAAAGTGCTTCTTTCACAAGGATTATTATTTAAGTCTACATGCATTTTGAAGAGTTTAATGCCCAGAAATCAAATTTGAATCATCCCTAAAGAATTAAGAAGGGTTTTAGCAGCTGTCCATTGCCATAACTGGGATTGACTGAAGGTATGAGTGCCTAATTCTCACATATATAATGGTGGGCTATTAATTTTTTTCCTTGATTCTGATCATAAATTGTTAAGTCGTGTGGTGAAGGTGGTTTTCCACTAATTAAAAGTGCAGGAAAGGAAGAACATTAAAATGCAATGAATCAAACACATTTTTAACAACTTAAAAGTACAGTAAAAATTTTTGGATTCCCTTAGCAACTTTATTCATCATAATACTAATCATAAACATTTATTTAAGTACCTAATGCTAAGGAGTACCTGGATAAAACTCTGAGGATTCTAAGTTGTTTAAAGCATGGTTTGTGTGACCAGGATCCTTTAATCTAGCTATAGATAGAAAGAACTCTAAAGAATCACAGAGATCATCTAGTTCAACACCTTCCCCTTACAGTTGAAGAAAGTGAAACCTAGAGATCTAAGTTACTTGCCTAAGTTCACACATACGGGAAGAATTCAGAGAGCAAAGATTTGAACCCTAATCATTTGCCGCCTGACCAAGCACCCTTTGATTCAATAGTCAGTTCTCATTACACTGTACCACCTCAGAGATGTCTCTGGAGGAGTCTGAATTCCTTTTCTCCTCCACTTTTCATTACTTCTCTCTTCCTTGCCTTGTTTTTCTCCACCTGCATTCCCTCATCTGTGCCAATAGTCTCATGCTTTCTACAATCTTTCTTATTAGAAAGAAGGGAGATATACAGGCTACAATTTTAATGATTGCATATATTACCCTTTCAGGAGTGTTTGAATTTAAAAAAAAAAAGAATGTAATGGTAAGGACAACTTTTAATTCAAAAGAAATAAGCAGTCTGATATAGAGGAAAAACTACTGAATTTGGATCTGGAAGAACTGCATTTGCATCTTGACTTTCATTACTTAGAATCTTCATTACCCGAAACATATCTGCTAAAGACTCTAGACCTCAGTTTCCTCAAGTATAAAATCAGAAATGGTTCAGTTGCATCACCTCCAATGTCTTTTCCAACTCTAAGACTATATTCCTATGAATTTCTAATAGTAAGATTTCTGGCATTTGGAAGAATGTGTACTTTTAGGCAAGCATTTCTCACTGGTCTATTTCAAATTACATCACTAAGGAAACAATCTGTAAACATGAAACCAACCTGGGTAAGTTATGTTCTATTGATTATTAAATGCAAATTTTTGCTAAAGAATTTTTTCCTATCTTAATTATATTTACATTTATTTTAGAAAGCTGCATTTTTGTTTATATTGCAAATTTATTAAACTATGCATTTAGTTAATTATTTGTTTTGCTTTTGTTTTTTTTCTAAATTTTTCAGGATAGAAAGTTACGGGATCCATTGAATATTAAAACATTCAACTAATTTCTAATAGCAACTGTTTAGACCCATCTAACTTGAGTTTTATTTCTGTTTAGCCACTGCTTCCCCAAACATATGCATTCAAACTTACTTAGACTTTCATAACCTGAGATAACCTGCCTTTCATCAAACTTTACCCTCTCAATATCCCTTCCATCCTCTGAATGATGGATGATGATCATTTACATAGGACCTGCCACTGGAAAACACATTAAATAACACCATTATCAGTAGCAGCCTCTTTGTATTCATTTTTCTTGAGTAGTACCATTTCCCTAAATATTCCTATACTGACCAGTTTTCTATGCTAAGTTGCTTCAGTGAAGGAAAAAAATAGACCATATATTTTATTGAAAAGTGCAATGGTCATTCCACTCTACAAATAGCTTAATAAATCATTCAGGGTTTTTGTTCTGTGTTTAGAGATATGCTTTAAAAATCTGTTATCCCATGGATTTGGAAAATTTCTCCAAAATGAAAATTGCAAGCTGTTCTCACCTTCTCATGCTACTTTTGCCCATGACCTCTTGTGAATTCTTTGCAGAAGGTCCCACCCAGTGTTCTATAGGTTTTCCTCTAAATTTCTTAAGCTTGATACTTTTGGAACTACTTGCCTTGTAGTCTTAATCCTGAGTCCATGGATCACCCAGGATATTACTGAATACAGCTCCCAATAAAATAGGCTCTGTAGTAGGTCTACATTATGTTTGGGTCTCCACAAACCGATCGTCAAACAAAAATGAGGATTCATTTATATACAACTCTTTTCCTTTAGCTAGGAAGGAAAACAAGAAAGGAAACAAACACATACTGTGTGTCAAGTACTATGTTAAGCACTGGGGATACAAAGAAAGGCAAAAGGCAGTTCCTACTGTCATGAAACACATAGTATAATTGCGGAATAGTACTCATTCCCTGCTATAACATAATAGGCTCACATACTTGACAGAGGCTATGAAGAATTGGTACTTATCAACTAAAAACTTTTAACCAGCGGTTTCTAGGCAACTTAATATACTTTCTTTTACTTTTTATGGCTTTTCAAATGAAATGTTATCTTTCAAATATGCCAACACTTCCAACTAGTCCATGTCATTAGCTACTTCTTAGGCGAGCCATTAAAAATGTGTGGGGGTCCCAGAAATCCCTTTGGGGCATATGTTCAAATTGCACAGATAAAGGTTGTCTTTTATTCATCCTCCTCTTGTATAGGAATTAGATAGTTTCTACTGTAATAGACCAACATTGAACACCACTGGCTCTCTAGCAGAAAGTCCAGGGCATTTTGGATTTGTGACATGGAGTACTGTTCCACCTGTGATCTCTTATTCAGTGTCTGATAGTCCATACGTCCAGATCTGATCTTTTTACTGCCAATAGAGGTGAAGCACAAGAACTTCAAGGCCCCATGCTTCTGGAATAGACAGCCAAACAGTTCATTCTAGTAAGAATTTTAGATGTTTCTTTCAGAGGACAACTTCTCCAAATAATTCATGAAAACATCAGAATCCTTGAGGTGGATTGTATGTATTTTGTTCTATTTCTTGTAAGTACCCCACATCACCCACATCACCACATCCCACGTCATTCAATGACAACACACTGCCTCAAGATTCTTTTTTTCCTAAAGCAATACTTCTGTTCTTTAGCACTAGATTCTAGAGCAGGACTTCTTAACTTGTGTGTGTGTGTGTGTGTGTGTGTGTGTGTGTGTTTGAGATGAAGCCCTTTGTCAGTGAAGTGAAGCCTAATGAACCTTTTTTCAAAATAATATTTTTAAATGCATACCATAAAATACACAGGACTACAAAGGAAACAATTTATATTGAAAATCATATGTACATACACACATAAGTATATTTATGTGTGTGTTTGTCTATATCTATATCTATATATATGGAGAGAGAGAAAGAGAGAGAGAGAGAGAGAGAGAGAGACAGAGACAGAGACAGAGACAGAGACAGAGAAGAAAAATTATGGATCTCAAGTTAAAAGCCCTGTCTTAGCATGTCATCAGTTCAATTGAATTCAGTTTAACATTTGTTAAGCCATTATTATGTGGAAAGTATGGTGGTCGGTTTTAAGGCCCCAAGCAGCATATACCCTCAAGTTGCTTATACTGTTTTCCAAAAGGGAGATGGAAAATGTACATGAAAAGTAAATGAAAAGCAAAGGTCTCTGGATCCAACCTTGTGCTTGGTGGTTCAATACTTCCTTGATGCTGTCTGCCATCACTGTTCTCTGTGTTCCTATCAACTTTACATAAAAGGTATGGATTATCAAAATATTCATGTATGTAGTCCGAGTTGACTGCTTGAAATATTCTGCCAATACATTGAATTGGCTGGAGTTTGTTCCTATAAATGGTGGAGTTTTAGGGATGATTCTGGGTATATTTCAAGTCTTCAGAAAAGAACAGGATACCTTGTATAGATATGTTAGTGCCATTTTATCCATCTTCTCTGATACCTACAAATTCCTTATGTAATTACAAACTCACGTTGATACAATCCTTACAAGTAGTACTTAATCAGCCCATAAAACCTAACCGTTATATAGGTTACTTGTAATTATCTCTATTTCTCTTTCTCTATCATTTCTATGCCTATATCCATCTATCTCTCTGTCTGTCTCTGTCATCTCTCGGTTGGGGAGTAGTTGAGCTATAATGATAGAGATCTGTAGTGGAGTACTATTGTGCTATAAGAAATGATGAGCAGGCAGACTGCAGAAAACCTGGAAAGACTTGTATTCTGAGTGAAGTGAGCAGATCTAGGAGAACGTTGTACACAGTAACAGGTACATTGTGCAATGACTAACGTTGATAGACTTAGCCCTTCTCAGCAATGCAAGGATCTAATACATCTCCAAAGGTCCCATGATGGAAAATGCTATCCACATACAAAGAAAGAACTATGGAGTTTGAATGCAGATCAAAGCATATTTGCTATTTTTTTCCCCTCTGTTTTGTTTTGTTTTCTCTTTCTTGTGGTTCTTCCTGTTGGTTCTAATTCTTCCTTATAACATTACTAATGTGAAAATATGTTTAATAGGAATGTGTATGTATAGCCTATACCAGATTGCATGCTGTCTCGGAGAGAGAGGTGGGAAGACAGGTGGAGAAAAATTTAAAACTCAAATGCCGATGGAAGGGATTGTTGATAAATCAAAATAAATTAATAAAAAAGAACATATAATGATAGAGATAGAAATGCTTATGTACACACATATGTATACATACATACATACATACATACATAGATATGTATGTATTTGTCAGCTTATTTAGAATAAATGCATATGTTCTGTCATAATATGTATATGCTATCCATCTCTCATATTCATAGGAGATTAGAAAGAATCAGTCTGTAAGAATCAATCTTAAAATGACCAGGATTATCTTCATGTTTAGCTCTGTCACTGTTGCATGGAGTCCTCTAATTCCTGGTAGAAAAGTCCCAGATAAGGTTTTTGGAAGCCCAGTGTCTAAAGTCTAGGACCCAACATGACCCCTTGTCCAACTCCATTTTCATTTCCTAATGTTGGTTCAGTGGAATTTAATTGCTAACAAAATAATTCCAGACTTAACATAACAACAACAATGACAATAACAACAACAACAACAACAATATCATCATCAATAATAATAATAACAATACCTACATTTCAGGGTTGTTGTGAGAATAAAATGAGATAATATTTGTCAAGTTCTTTGCAAGTTTTAAAGTGTAATATTAATGGTAGCTATTATCATTAACTTTTTCTTGAGCATACTCACTAGTACATATAATCTACATTGTGCTGCATATATTATAGTCTTGTATTTAAATGATATAGCTAAATATTCACCATGCTGTGTGTATTCTTGTTTTTATATACCAAAGAGTCACTATGGCTGTTGAAATATCCATAAAATTTGTGCACAGAAGTGGCACTTGACCTTCATTAAGGTCTGCTTTTTAGCAGTGAGAGTATTAGAGGGCTACTGTTGGTGATGATGGTGATGATAATGATAATGATGAGTTTGAGGGGGATGTGAGATACTTTCCAATGGATATAGTTAGGACATCAGAATCGTAGATACAAAAACTTTGGTCTAGTTTGCAGAAGTAACTTTCAGAAGGACTACTTGAATATTAGCTCTTAAATCCCTCATTTCTGAACAAGAGATGATAAATGAGTTTAATTAAAATCTTCATAGTGAAAGAAAGATGGGTTGGGTCTGATGTTAAAGGCCTGAAGAAAGGGAGCATCGTTATCTTAGCATGAGTATCCACACATATTTTACCAGCCATAATCAACTTTCAATTGTGGATTCATTCAATGGTCCAGTGCTCGCACCTTCCTTATAGACAGTGACACAGTCATAGAATGGTAATATCTAGTCACGAGGTGAAGATATTAGCCTAGCAGAAAGTATTGTTCTGAGTGGTTTCCATATGGAGGGCAGTGATCTTTTTTAGGAGTAGCATCCTTAAGCCCTAGGAGATGAACCTTTTGAATTTTGGTTGGGTCATGCCCAGAAGTAATGCACAAGGGACAGGCTACTCACAAGAACACAATATTAACAAATATCACAAACAGTATATTAAGAAATATAACAAATATTAAGGGCCTTAGGCATTGTGTGAAATTATAGAACCCCAAGGTCACAGTGCTTTAGTGCTTATAGTATCTAGGTAGCTAATTTGATATCTCAGAGTACACAGGCTATCTGTATTATGTTCTCTAATACCCTCTAACAGGAGGGAAATCAGTCCTCTGACATGAATTTATGACTGAAAAGGCTACTTTAGAGGGGGAGCAATCAGAGAAGCTGGGCCTGGGTAGTAGGATAACATTAGTCTGACTGAAGTGACCAAGAAGTTGTAAAAATCCTGTAGTCAGAAAAAAAAATCGGGAATAATTTCTAAGTAAGGTTCAAGTTGCTATTCACATTTGGGATGATATGTTACATAAAGAGATAACTACAAAATGACAACAATAATAAACATTTATATGGTGCTTACTATATGCCAAGCACTGTGCTAAGTACTTTACAGTTTTATCTCATTTGATCCCCACAACAATCCTGTCAGGTATGTACTGTTATTATTTGCATTTTAAAGCTGAGGAAACTGAGAAAAACAGAGGTTAAGTGGCATGCCCAGTGCCACATAGCTAGTAAGTGTCTGAGGCCAGATTTGAACTCAGGTTTCCTGATTCCAGGTCTGGTGCTTTATCCACTGTACCACCTAACTTCCCCAAATCAGCCTCAGGTCATCTCTTCAGTTATGGCCCATTAAGACCAAAAGAGAGGCCGTTTTACTTTGACCAGATTTCAGTAAAAAAGACTGGGTCAAGTCTGCTGACCAGCCACTTAGTGAAATCGTAAGTCCTGGTGGGATGAATTGTGCTGGGCCAAGGTAGGGCCCTGCTTCTACAACAGTGATGATTATACTTAAGAGGCTGAACTGTATTCTGACAGAAACTTTTCATGGATGTTCACATAAAGGTAATCAATCCTTCAACAAACTTTACTCCGACACCGAATGCAATGACACCTTACGAATAAACACCTCCTACCCCACACAATTCAATGACAATTTGGCATCTTAGCACTTAACAGAGTACCTGACACACAGTGGCACTTGATTAATGTTTACTGATGATTTGTTGGCAGAATAATGGCTACTTAAATCAAGCTTTCTCACCTCTAATAGAATTTGTACTGGGGAGACAGGGTTTGTGAACAAACTTTTTGTAAAATTACAATTAGTAAAATTTTAAGTTGAAAAAGGAAAACATTTTAACAATTTTAGTGTGTAACCTACCAACAAAGAGGTTATTGATTTGTGTATAGTTTATTTGCTTTCCTGTCTGCTGTTATTTTTGTGTGTAATAGAATGCAAGTCTCCTGAGTACAAAAGGCATTTTGGTTTTTGTCTTTTGCTTCATTTGAGCCTAGTACAGTGCTTCATACGTAGGAGGTAGTCTTTGAATGAAAACTGAAGCTCTTGCTCTGATACAAATCTCCCATCTGAGATTTTCCCCAATGAATAGAATTGCCTTGTCTCCTAGCTATGGCCAATTGAAACTATAATTCAGAACTTCAATGCAGGGCAGAGTCGATCCTTGTCAACATTACACTTCCATATCCTAAAGCATGTGGGCTAACCATCAGTTTACTCCTCACTCTTGCTCCATGGTCATTCCATCTCTTCCTCTAGTCATAAATCTTTCTGGTGATGTCATTTATAATACATCTTCTATTCAAATCTTTGTTAGTAATATATTGTAGCTTATTTGTATCTATCCTGTGTCTACCTCTTCACTGCCTTTTGGAGGACTGATGACTTTATTATATTTAATTGCCTTATTCAATGACTGTGTGTAAGTCACTCACGGCATCCAAACGCTATTGGACTTAAGAAGAAAAATTAATGTCATTTTTGACAGTTTAGATTTCTTTCCTTGAGAACTGCCTTTTCATATCATTTGACCATTTATCAATTGGCAAACCGTTCTTATTCTTAAAAATTTCAGTCAGTACCTTATATATTTTGGAAATAAGATCATTTGCATAGAAACTTACTGCTAAATCATCCCCTCCTAAAACCAATGAACTGTTTCCCTTCTAATCTTATTGGCATTAGTTTTGTTAATGCAAAAGATTTTTAATTTTATGTAATCAGAATTGTCTATTTTGCCTTCTGTGATCCCTATTATACCTTATTGTGGGTGGTTTGCAAGAAAGGCGGGCATGGTATAATGGGGGTGAAATCTCTAGGGTGTGTGCGTGTGTGTGTGTGTGTGTACATGCAAGTGTATGCATGTGTGCATGTGTGCATGTGTATGTATTTGTGTATTTAAGTGTGGAGGTGGATTGTGAGATCTCCTTGCAACTTGGGCGAGCTCTTCCATTGCTTCCTGTGCTTTGTCTTCTATGCCACCTGGAATTTCACCAGGGGCATGATCCTTAAAACTCTTCTATTCTACTCACTTTATGCAAATGGCCACCATTATCAAGGAAATATCTATGCGAGGGTGAACTCAAAGACTCCTCAGTTTCTTTCTAACTATAAATTGATGTAAAAAGACAGAAATATGATTAGGCGGAAAGAAAAGACATTGGACTTATTCCACGGTCTTAGTTATATGCCTTTTTTTCATCTACTAATCTATATGAGAAAGCAAAAGGAGTTTGCAATTGAGAAACTGGAGGGAGCAGGAATTATGTTGGGTGAGTAGCTGCCAAATAGATGTTAACTAGGTAGATTGTGGCCTTTAAAAATTAAAATTGGTGGGCTAAGAAAAGCTTATGATACATTAGGACAAGGCTGATGACATCTAGATCAGGAAATTCATTTCAAAAGACAGATTTGAGCCTGAGTCACTAGCTATTTAGCTTGGGATATCTCTGACTTTTGTTCTAAAGTGTGTGTGTGTGTGTGTGTGTGTGTGTGTGTGTGTGTGTGTGAGTGTGTGTGCGTGTGTGTGTGTGTGTTTTAGAACCCTTTCATAATCTGGTGAAGCCTATGGATACCTTTCTATTATCCTAAAGTAGTTTTGATATTGTAATTATTTACTAATTGAGCTAAAGGCTAAAAGCTCCTGGAGACACAATAGTCATATCTCAAATTCTCCATCTCCCTACTGAGAGGGATTTGGCAGGGTAGGTTGGCTGCTGTTCCTAAACTCTTGCCCTGTGGGTTTGAGGCCCTCTCTGTAGGAGGTTGACACATAGTGAGGCTGCTGGACTGAGACCTGAACTTGGCTTGGAAGGTAAGGGAAAGAACACTTTAGTGTATCTCCAAGCTCCTTCTCTGCTTTTTGGCAAGAGTTGCTATTGAGAGCCAGCAGGTGTTTAATGCTGTTAAATTTATGAGTACTGAAAATTATTGGGTTTCTTAACATCTGGGTAACATAAATTATCAGAATTTTTTTTCTTGTAATTTCACCCTGCATGGATGGAAAGTGATTTTGAAATCCAGTGCAAGTCATTAAGTAAACATTCTAAGACTGTGAGGATTACTGAGTATTTGCCCTTGTGACAATGAGGTTCTGGATATGTGCTGGCCCTAATGGACCAGGAGGTGAGCAGGTCCCAAAAACCTAAGGTATAGGAGTTTTCACCTTATAATCAGGGCCAAGGGTATTACAGGGACAGTCACCCAAAAATGCCTAATTTTGGAGTTTTCTCAGTAGGCATGTTGACCTGTCACTAGTGCAAAAGGTCCAGAGTAGGAATTACTCAAATGATGGAAAGAATTCTTCACCTCCCACTAATATAGCATTTGAAAGTTGGAGATGAGCTTTGCAGAAATCATGGCTTCTTAACTTTCTTTTACATTGTGGACTGACCCCTTTGTCAGTCTGGTGAAGTCTATGGATGGATACCTTCCTCAAATGATATTTTTAAGTAATTGATGGAAATGTCAAATTTCACATAGGGGTTAGTGACAATAAAAAAAAATATTTTTTTTTCTCATTTTGGTGTATGAATCACCTAAAATATATAGAACCTACGGTGTAGAGTGTGTCACATGATCTTGTAACAACCTTTTGTGATAGGCATTACAGTTAATTTATCCACATTTTGCAGTTTAAGAAACTGAGGCTCAGATAGGTAAAGTGATTTGTCTGTGGTCATTCAGGTAGCATGAGTATGAGGTAGGATTTGAAACTGTCTCCCCAACTCAAAGTTCCAGAATGCATTCCATTATGCCACACTGCATTTGTCTCATCAAAATAGAATTTGTCATATTTTCAAAAAATGTAATTAATATTAGACATATCTATATCTATCTATATCTATATATCTATAGTTCTCAGATTTAATTCTACATGAATGTACCAATATGATAATACTTTCTTTTATCTTTCTTCCTTTCCTTTGCTTTTTTCTTTCTTTCTCTTCTCTTTCTTTTCTTCCTTCCTCCTCCTTCCCTCTCTTCTTTCCTTCCATCCATCCTTCCTTCCTTCCTCCTCCTCCCTCTCTTCCTTCCTTCCTTCCTTCCTTCCTTCCTTCCTTCCTTCCTTCCTTCCTTCCTTCCTTCCTTCCTTCCTCCCTCCCTCCCTCCCTTCTCTCTCTCTTTCTTTTCCTTCCTTCCTTTTTTCTTTCTATCTTTTAACATTCATTTTTAAAATTTTAAGTTCCAAATTCTCTCCTTCCTTCCTACCAGTCCCCCACCCATTGAGAAGGCAAGCAGTATGATATCAATTATACATATGATTTCATACACAACATATTTCCATGTTAGCCACGTTGAAAAAAAAAACCAAACAAGAAAAAGCAAAAATAGTATGCTTCAATCTGCACTGAATTCATCAGGTCTCCCTTTCTGGAGGTTGATAATATTTTTCATCATGGGTCCTTTGGAATTGTCTTTGATCACTGTATTGATCAGTATAGCTATTTCACAGTTGATCGCTGTTATATTATTGCTGTGCCTGTGTACAGTGTTCTCCTGGTTCTGCTCACTTCACTTTGAAACAGTTAATATAAGTCTTCCCTGGTTTTTCTGAAGCCATCTCTTTCATCATTTCTTATAGCACAATAATATTCCATCATAGTCATATACCAGAACTTGTTCAGCCAATTCCCAATTGCTAGGTATCCTTCCAATTTCTATTCCTTTGCCACCACAAAAAAGGGGCTACTATGAATGTTTTAGTCCTTTTCCTTCGATTTTTTTTAGGATATAGACATAGTATTGGTACTACTGGGTCAAAAGTTATGCACAGTTTGATAGCCCTTTGGGTACACTTCCTAATTGGGGAATGATTGCATTAGGTCACAATTTCATCAACAGTGTGTTAGTGTACCTATTTTTCCACATCCCCTACAGCATTTATCATTTTCCTTTTCTGTCGTGTTATCCAATTTGATACATATGAGGTACTACCTCAGAGTTGTTTTAATTTGCATTTTCTAATCAGTAGTGATTTAGGGCATTTTTTTTTCACATCACTATTGATGACTTTTATTTCTTCTTCTGAAAGCTTCCTGTTCTTATCCTTTGACCATTTATTATTTGGGGAATGGATCATTTTTATAAATTTGACTCAGTCCCCTAGATATTTGAGAAATGAGTCCTTTATCAGAGAAACTTGTTATCCACCCCCCTCCCCAGTTTCCTGCTTTTCTTCTAATTTTTGGCTGCATTGCTTTTGCTTGTGTAAAACTTTTTTTAATTTAATATAATCCAAATTACCCACTTTACTTCAGTGATCCTCTCTATCTCTTGTTTGGTCGTACACTAATCCCTTATCTATAGATCTGACAGGTAATTTTTTTCTGTTATGTGCAATGAGGGGAAGAAGGAAGAAAACAAGCATTTCTGAATTGGCTACCATATGCCAACACTATGCCAAGTGCTTTATAAATATTATTTTATTTGATCCTCACAACATTGGAAGGTAGATGCTATCACTGGCCACATTCTATAGTTGAAGAAATTGAGACAGATAGAGATTAAATAACTTGTCCAAGATCACACAGCTAGTAAGTGCCGGAGGCTGAATTTGAGTTCAGGAGGTCTTCCTCTTTTCAGCTCATTCTTTTATCTTCTATGCTACATAGTGACTTAGAGATGCAGGTCCAACAGCAGAACTTTCTTAGTTCAGGTTAAATGTTGGAAAAACATGAGGCACTCACAAGTCAGCTAACATTTAACAAAGGACGCTTCCTTTGCCCTAACACAGCAAAGGTGTATGATTAGGGCACAGTGATACTTAGTTTCTTTAAACTACATTTCCTCTTTTCCATGTGGAAATGTGCCTGGTCAACAGGGCAAGGTCTTATTAGTCACAGGGGCTTCAAAAATCCGCCAAGGCCAAGGGACCTGGAGGCAATACGGATTGGACTTCTTATGTCCTTATACCCTATGGGACTTTTATGACAGGAAGCTTTCAGGAAAGCTGGGGCAAGTCAAGTTCTAGGTATGGCTTTAACTTAGGTCTACCTTAGGTTAGCTGAGGGTTGAGGGTAGAGGACAAGGAGGAAACTATATCAGGTAAGCTGGGGTCAATTAAATCCTGGAGAAAGCTTTCTTCTTTTAGGTAAGGACATCCCATATTCTAGGTGGGAGAAAAGAAGTTGCATAAGGAAAGTGCAGGTCCTATCACAAAAAGTGTAAGACTAGATATTCTTTAAGGTCCTTTGAAGCTCCAATATCCCTAATCCTTGCTAAACTTCATACTATTTTTGTGAGGATCAAATGAGATAACGAATGTAAAGCACTATGTGATTATAAGCTATTGTATCATTATTAAAATATGTAGCAGCTTTCATCCTTGGTTCCTAAGACAATAAATTATATTTCTCAATTCCCTCCTTGTGCCCCTACCTCTTTCTTCTAAGTTTCAGTTCTATTTTCATGTGTGTAAAATCAAAACCTAAGAGAATGAGTGATAAAACAGAGAATACTCTGAGACAAGACTTGTGTAGATTAATTACATGACACTTGTACAGTTGGGCATTAATTTATTTGTTCATCTACTGAGACTATATGGAGAATATATTCATATGACCACAATAAAATAGATACAGCTAGGCTATAGTCTTTATTTTATTTTATTTTTGTTTCTCAGAGAGGGTGGGCAATGGATCCAAAATAAGTAAATAACATTTTACTTTGTCCTTATCTCCCTCCACTATTACATTTCTTCCTGATTTTCTAGGTCCACTACTTAGAAAACTATGCACCAGAAAAAGTTGTGTATTTGCCAATAGAACATGCAGTTTTATATATATATATATATACATATATATATATATATATATATATTATATATATATATATGTATATATATACACAGACATATATACACATATATATATATATGTATATATATATACAGACATATATACACATATATACACATATATACATACACACACACACACACACACACACACACACACATATATATATGTACATATGTATATGTCATACATAGATGCTTTTTCAAATTTGTGTTCACTTACATGACTATTTTTTCTGGATTATTTTTTTAAAAGAAAAAAGGCAAAGCCTTCTGATAAGATCTATGACAGTTCTTCACAACAGAAGATAGTTTTCTTGGGGTTTCTACTCTTGGAGGGAGAAAAAAAACTAATAACATTCTGGAGACCCCAAAGGAAAATGTATTTTTAATGGAAAAATTGCCTTCATTCATGCTTTCTATTTAAGGCAGCCCATGCTGCCAGGTTATAATGAAAACATAAAGGTCCAATACAGAACTGATTAGAAAGAAGAGGACACCCTAAAAGAACAGCATAGAATCCAGATGTGGAGCTGAGTAGGGTGGCTATTGTGAAAGATAGCTGTCAAACTTGATCTTTTTAACTCTCCCTGGGTATCCCAGTCCCTGACCATACTAAAAAAGGACTACTTTCTTATGCAAGTTTTGACCTCATTCATATTGTTTGGTTAAGGGAAATAGTATTTATTGAGTCTATATGGAAATTTGAAAAATGGAAACAAATTCATGGTGACAGTCATTCCATTGGTAGAGAAATCTAATGTACTAGGCAAGAGCATAGAAAGAAAAAAAAAATTTTTTTTTCAAGCAAGATGGGTGTTGTGAAGTGCTGAGTGCATATTTTATTTTATTCAAATAAATATTTAAGATTCTTTCTGAAATGATGGTAGGGCTAAAACATCAAAGTAAATAAACAAACAAAACTATACTGAAAGTATTGCTTTTAAAAAGATGGTTTATTAGTTCATGGCAAGGGTAAGGGAAGCAGCGATATTAAAGTGTGAGAGACAATTTAGTCTCTGAAACAGACCCATGCAGTGGTTTAATAATTACATAAAATAGTGCTCATTGATGAATGCTAAGTGAATGACCTCAGGGTCATTATCTTTTTTGAGACTCTCTCCTGGTCTTGTCTTTGCCTTTGGGAGAGAGGTACTCTTAGTTTAGTGAAGCTAGTCATAAAACTTTACGGAATTGTAAATTCGACTCATGGGGACAAGTTTTCATCTTGCAAAATTCCAGGTTGTCCATACAGATAACACGATATGGGAGCCTAATTTACTCATTTAAACCTTGCTCTCTGGGGAGATATTCCTGCTACAAAACCTTTGATTGTTGCCTATTTCTGATGACATGTTTCTACCATCTATTGCTGAATTTATTTTGGCTTTTCATCACTTTGGGGATAGCTTTCTAGCAGAAAATGTACCAAGAAGATTTGCTAACACACATCCATGAAGCTTTGACCTCTAGCACTGCATAGGGCATAGAAAGAAATTCAAAATATAATTTTCATATAGATCTAGTAATAGTAGCTAATTCTCTACAATGCATGTTTTTAAGTTGTATTAGGTAATGAACTGTTTTGAAGTTTGGGGTTTTTAACAAAGGATCTGTGATTTCATCAGGCTAGAAAACTCTTAGTCAGGAAACTTCCACTACCAATACTGATCTAAAGTTGGTTTGTAGTTAATAGTCTTGAATATTTACTGTGGTAGTAAATGTTTAACATCAGGCTCTCTGGTACTTTGTTTTAATCAGCCAAGAGATGTCTTCTTGGATAGATCCCACCTCCATCCCCCTCCAATTGAGAACACACACACACACACACACACACACACACACACACACACGCACACAAACAAAACCTGTCATAATATGTATAGTCAAAACAAACGTCCATGTTGATGACTATGTCCAGAACAAAGAAGTCTCATTCTGGATTCTGAGCCCTTCACCTTTCAAACAGGAGGTAAGTAGCAGCAATATGCTCTTAGAAGTGGGGTGGTGGTTGCATTTAATCTGTATTATTTACACTTTCTCTATGACTTTCCTAAGCCTAGATACTCAACAAAACAATAAATCTATCTGTGATTTGTAGCATCTGCCAATTTCTGAGATATAAATACTCATACTGAAAATTTAATAATTAGCTAGCTGCAGCACATTGTTGGTCTTGACTTCTTTGCTTTATTTGACATTTTTCTGCATCTTTTTCTCTTACGTACTCTTTCCTCTCTGTGCTTTCATGGTAACTCCTCCTCTTCTCCCTCTACTTGTCTGACATTTGCTTCTCAATCTTTTTCTTGGATCATAATTCAAAATATGGCCCCCAAATGTGTGTATTCCTTCTGTAGGGGTCCTGTAAGTGGACTTGAAGTATGCTGGATCTTCAGTCAGGAAGACCAGAGTTCAAATCCCTCCTCAGATACCTCCTACCTATGTGACCTCAGGAGAGTCACTTAACCTCTGTCTGCTTCAGTACCCTCATCTGAGTAAATGGAGATAATATAGCACCTACCTACCAGTGTTGTTGTGAAGATCAAATACAATAATTTTTGTAAAGCCCTTTTAAAATCTTAATTTACTATATAAATGCCAGCTTTGTTACAAATAAAATCATCTCAATATAAGTAATTCACAGATCAATATATCTGGCCTCAGTTTGTTTCCTGAGCTCTCAATCCATATTTCTAATAGCCAGTTGGACATTTCAAACTGGATGTCTCAAAGACATTTCAAAATCAAAATGTCCAAAATATAATTTACCCACACCCCCACTGCCCCACGAAAATAAACAAATAAATAGATAAATAAATAAATGCATCCCTCCAATAAACTTCTGTGTTTCTATTGAGGACACCATTGCTCTTCCAGTTTCCCAATCTTGTAACCTTGGTGTATTTCAAAAAATCATCATTTTCTCAAATCAAATTCATTTTGCCTTCACAACAGCAGTAATATCTGATCCTTTTTCTCTGTACGTACAGCCCCCAGTTTAGTGTAGGCACTTTCATTTGGACTTTTGAATTGGGCTTCCAATTAATTGTGCCTTCAAGTAACATATCATTCTAAATAAGCTTTAAAAGAATAGACTCATAGCCTGTGCTGGATACAATTGGAGGTGGGGAGATGGTCACAAATCACTTCATTTCCCATTGTTGTGTCCTTGTCTAGTAACTTATGTTTGACAGCTGATGTACTGGGCTTTTGCACATAGTCAATCAGGAAGCTCCATCAATAGTTTAATCTTTAGGCCTATTGACAAATTAAGTTTAAAGGAGAGTTTTATCACCTTTTAGGTTAAAACTAGCCTAGACTACATGGTAGAGACCTTAGTAGATGTTACTATAAAAAGATAACTTCCACAAATACGGTAGCATAATAAGAAAATAGATAGCCCGCAAAGTAAAACAAAGCCCTGAATCACAGTGAGTCATTTTTCCTGTCTAGATTGACATAGGGAGACAAAGAGGAAACTGTAGACCACAGAGATAAAGGTTGTGGCATGAGGAGGGGACAGGCTCTGCTCAGTGATGCCCTCCACAGACAATTCTAGCACAGGCACAGGGAGATGCTGTATGCCAAGGCAAGGTGGAGCTCCAGATCCAGCATGAAGAATCATAAACTTGTGCAAGGTGCAGGAATATGTGACAACTGTTGGCTCTTTTGCCCATTACACAATCCCAGGTAATAGACTTAGGGCAGACTGGGGAAAGAACCTGCAGTTACAGATGGCATATTAAGTGGAGAAGCAATAGTAAGCCCTATGACTTGTACAGATTAAAAAAGAAAGTTCGCAAACAAGCAGCAGCTCTATGGCTCAAACTCGTTGAGCAGAAAGGTTTAGTTCTAGTGAAGAGCTTTAGTTCTAGCTCATTCTAACCCAGTCTTAAGCCTGCTGAGGAATAACCAGGTCAGATATATTAGATCAAAGGAAAGTCTATGTTTGTGTCACTTTGTACCAGCAGAGCTTTCCAGCTAGCTGATGATGGCTGAGTCAAAAAATCTGATGCAACTTTAAATAGGTCAATCCAATTGGTCTTCTGCTCAGACCAAAACCCAGATAAAGAACCTACAGAACTCAGACTGGTGAGCAGTGAATAGACTAGTCCTCAATCACACCACAGTGGACACTGAAAGCTTGCAGTTTTAGAATATAACAACATTCAATATTACCTGATGCCCCAAGAAAGTGGCAAGAACAGCCCAAACATTCATACCAGAAGTTTATAGAGCCTAGCCTGCCTACTTCCTGACTTCAAATATGAAAATTTGCTGGAAGAATGAGTAAATAAAAAAATACCACCATATAAAGCTACTGAATGACACAAATGTTCAAAAAAAATGAACCTAATTGAAGAGAATGGCTCCAAAACATTTACAAGCAAAGTCTCAAAGAAAAACACATCTTGGGTGCAGATTATACTAGAATTCTTAGAAGAGATGGATCAAGTGTTTTAAAAGTATTAACTTTGTGTACGCATATATCTACGTGTATATAACCACATGTGTATTTGAGTGCCAAAAGAAAACTTTGGAAAAGTACTGAGAGTTATTGGAGAAAGAATTAGAAAGGGAAATAAGAGCTTTGAATAAGAGGAATGATATACAAGAAAATTTAAAAAAAAACCTCCTTGAAAATTAGAATAGACCAAATAGAAGCTAATAACTCAGTGAGAAAGCATGCAATATTAAAACAAAGTCAAAAGACTGAAAAAGAAGAAAAAATGTAAGATATTTCAAAGACAAAGCAAATAACCTCGAAAACATATTGAGAAGAAAGCATTTAAGAATTATTGAACTACTTACTTGACAGCTATGACCAAAAATGTACCTAGATATCATATTTAAATAAATCATAAAACTGTCAAGATCTCTTAAAACAAGAGGACAAAGTAGAAATAGAAACAATCAACGGGTCATCTCCTGGAAGGAACTCCCAAATGAAAACTGTCCCAATAATATTCCAAATACAAGGAACAATGCAGCCAAAATCCACAACTTTTAGGTAAAACAAACAAAAATGTTTTAAGTTGGCAGAAAGAAAGACTTCAGGTATTGAGGAGCCACAGTCCGATTTAATAGTCACTGTTATAAAAGCACAGAGAGCTTCGAATAAGATAGTCAGAAGGCAAAGGAAAGGCAAAGGCTTTCATTCAGGAATAAAAACAGAATATAATTCGATAGAGGGAAAATGGATTTTAAATGTGAAATAGAGGTCATCGAAGTGTTCTTGATGAAAAGACCAGAGCTGTGTAGAAACTTTGAAGCTCGACCAGAAGAGTCAAGGAAAACATAAAAAGATAAACATGAATAAACAACCATAAGGGACTAAATGAGGATAAACTGCTTATATTCTAACATGGGAGAATGATACATGATTTTCCTCTGAACTTTATTATAATGGGTAATAGAGGGAGTCTAATTAGAAGGACTAGGAGTGCTTCTATTATGTCTTGATGACCTTCAAAAAAAAAAAAGAATGGAAAGGAAGGGCTATACAAACAAGGAAGAAGGGGTGGAGCAAAGTACCTGACTCTTGAACCCCAATTTTATCTTACCTTGTCAAAAGAGGGCAGAATGCAAACACAGTAGGGTTCATAAATACATTTTGCTCAACAAGGAAATAAGAGTGAAAGGGCAGAAGGAAGAAGGAGAATTGGAGGAATAATAGATTAAAGAAGGGGTTAGTCTTAAGCAAAATGACATATAAAGATATTTATAACTCTTTTTGCTATGGCAAATGATGGGAAACTGAGGGAGAGGAGTTCATCTATTGGAGTTATGGCATACATATATGATGGAATACTGTTGTGCGGTAAGAAATAATTAAAAGAATGGTTTCAGAGAATGTGAGAAGACTTATTAACTTATGCAAAGTGAAGTGAGTAGAACCAGGAGAACAATTTATGCAATGATCACAGTATTGGAAGACTTAAGAACTCTGATCAGCATAATAAGCAACCATAATTTCAGAGGAATAATGTTGAACAATGACACCCATCTCCTGATAGAGGGGTAAAAGACATAATTTTTTTTGACCTGGCCAATATGGAAATTTGTTTTCCTTGTGTGCATATGTTTGTAAGAAGAGTTTTGTTGTTCTTTCTTTTCCATTTAGGTGGTGGAGTGGGAAGTTAAAAAGGCAGAGTTTTTTGATTGAAAAAAATTTTAATTTAAATTACAACAAAAAAGTATGCATTTAGAGGACAGGATTTTTTTCTTTTGTTTTTATATTCCCAGTGCAAAGTGAAATTCAAATAGTAATTAGTAAATTATTGTTGTATTGGTTGTATTAAGTGATTTGTCTAATGCTATATAAAATGTCTGGAAATGTAGTGGGATACTCAGTAGAATATAACTATGGTCATGTCAATGCTCAATTTGGCAAGACCAAATTGCAGCCACAATTCTAGAGGATTTGGCTAATGATATAATGTACTGAGAAGGAGACTTGGGGAATGTCAGGGATATGATAACGTGGGATCAGGGGGAGAATGGCCTAAATAACTCCTGTTGCTATAATCAGTCAATCAGCAAGCATTTATTGAGTTGCTGCTAGACAGTAGAGAAATGAAGACACTATAACAGTTCCTGCTCTTAAGGAACTTGAAAGATTATTTGCAAAGCAAATTGCTCACAACACAGTGACATAGTTAATGTTTTATCCCTATTGTTAAAATGAAGGAAATGAAACTTAGGTTAAAAATGTGTTTATGATCACATAATTTACAAATGTCTGAACTGATATCTGAACTGAGGATGCCTGTCTAACATGAGACTAAGAGCAAAAGTGATATAATGCTAAATTAAATGGTCTTCTCTCTTCCCACAACAAAAAGTTAGCTACCATTGCTTCCGTACAAGATCAGCTAGCTAGAAATTGGTCTCATAAATAAATCCCTAATTAGGTATGAAGGATTGATGATGGCTTAATTTATTGGGCAAGGATATTTGAATGGGAAAGATGCCTTTTTGGGGACATATAGCCCAAAGGAACAAATATTTATCATAAGAAGCTCAAGACTAAAGTAACTCCTACCCCCTTTCCAGATTGAGCTAAATGCTCTGGGCAATAAATGTTTCTTTTAATTTGTTGAAATCTCAAAGAAAGAATTTTGGAAAGAGAGCGCTTCCATCACTGAGGTGACTGTGTACTTTTCCTATGTATAAGACTGATTCTATGTATCCATCCTTCATTTTCTGAGTAAAAATGTATTTTGGTGTTGTATGGATAAAAGTTAACCACATTATCCTCATTTTTTATAAGCTTTACCTTTGCCCCTACCACAAGTTATGAATGATCTGGCCAATTTGGCCCTTAGCAAACAGAGCCACTACTGACTATTATGCCAAGTATTAAAAATAATCTTTCAAAAGCACTTTGCTATTGGCATTTTCCATGATAATATCATAGGGTTTTCTATATTAAATAATAGCATATAGTTTCAGATAAAATGTTCTTGTAAGTGTTCATTAGAAAAACAATATTTTTACTAAAAATCCATTGGTCATTTGGAACACAAATCCTTGACCAATAAGTCATTATGAAACTTTTATCTGCTTACTATTGACTAAAAATATCACTAATACACAAAACCATTTTGTTTTCATTTTAACCAACTCAATTTCTAATAATAGTATTTTGTCAGATACATATATCAGCTCCTTTAACCTTTACATCAAACCATATTGTATTAGCTATCTCAAGCTACATAATCTATCTACTTCTACATCTTTAGCCACATCATCTGTTGGCTAAATACAGCCCGATTTCTCAACGATATTACCATCATTTTATTGTGGATTAGTTCTTAAAATATGCAAGTAAAAAAAAACCTTACTGATACATAATGCTTCTTTTTTCTTTGCTTCCTTTTATAATTAATAAATACCACATCACCAGGGTATATTTCTTCAATGAATGTCACTTATGCACATCTCTATGAGGACTCTGGACAAAATTATTATAACTTTGCAGCCAATGTGATAATGAATCTGTATCTCTGAATTTAACAAAAAGGCTCCTTAAATGTTAGACCTATCATCATACATAAAGGCTTTCAATTTCGGTAGATTTGCTGGAGCTTATGCTCAAAGCCTTCAAGATACAAGAGCCATCTCTGTGATATAATGAATCTCCAGAACAGTATGTTAATATAAACAATTATTTTGTATTTCTATTTACACACCTGTCCATTTTTTAGTCACAAAGTAGTTTATGGTCATATCCTTTATGGTATCCTAGATGACATTTTGTCCATTTTACACATTGATTTAGAAACAATGTGAATAACTTGCCCAGTATGACATAAACATCCTATATACATAAATTCAGAGTTATATGATAAGATAATTAAATGGCATCTGAAATAAGGTAATGTCTTGACAAAATGAGAATCATTGTATTAACACTCAATAAGTATCAATGTATCATTGTAAACATAATAGAAGCATCAGATAGAGTGCCAACAGATCTGTGTTTGATTGTGTACTAGTAACATTTTTTCAGTTACTTGGATCAAAGTAGGAATGATTACCTTTGCTCTTTCTGTTGGTATGAATAGCATATTGGATGACATAGGATCCAAAGGAATCTATACAGACTAAGATAGTAGCCCAAATATACTATTTAGTAATTTCATACAGACAATTAGCTCTTCTTTTCATCATTTAGATTCTATGATATTTGCCATATGCATTTAATAACATATTTTCATTTTCTTTTTTTTGTAGTTATTTTATTTTTGCCAATTATACGCAGAGAGTTTTTAACATACATTTTTTATAAAATTTTGAGTTTCCAAATTTTTTCTCCCTCACTCCCATCACCCTTTCCCAAGATGGCAAGCAATCTGATAGAGGTTATACATGAGCAATCATGTTATCTTTCCACATTAGTCATGTTATGAAAGAAGAGAGAGAACAAAAGGGAAAAGCCCTAAAAAACAAAACAAAACAAAACAAAAATAATGTGAAAATAGTATGCTTCAATCTATATTCAGACTCCATAGTTCTTCCTCTGGATATGGATAAGTCTTAGAATTTTCTTGGATCATTGTGGTCCTGAGGAGAACAAAGTCAATCACAGTTGATTATCACACTATGTTGCTATTACTGTGTACAATGTTCTCCTGGTTCTGTTCACTTCACTTAGCATCAGTTCATATGTCTTTCCAGGTTTTTCTGAAGTCTGCCTGCTCATCATTTCTTATAGCACAATAGTATTCCATTACATTCACATACCACAACTTGTTCAGGCATTCCCCAATTGATGGAAGTCCCCTCAATTTCCAATTCTTTGCTACCACAAAAAGAGCTGCTATAAATATTTTTGTACATGTGGGTCCTTTTCCCTTTTTTATGATCTCTTTGGAGTGGTATTGCTGGATCAAAGGGTATGCACAGTTTGGTTGCCCTTTGGGCATAAGGAGCTTACATTCTAATGGGGATGATACCACACAAAAGGAAGCTGCCAAGGGGGTGAGGGGAATGGGGAAGAAGGAACCTGGCTCAGGGACTTGGTTTTGAAGATTGGAAGCCAGTACTAGGGCCAGGAGGGGAAGATTTTATTAAACATTTATTGTGTGCCAGGCCCTTTGAATACTTTGATCTGATATAGGAAAAACTTCTGATAACCAGAGTTCTGAAAAAGTATAATAGGCTGCCTTGAGAAATTGTGAGTTCCACCTCACCGGGATTTTTTTTTTTGAGGAAATCAGGTTAAGTGACTTGCCCAGGGTCACACAGCTAGTAAGTGTCACATGTCTGAGACCGGATTTGAACTCAGGTAATCCTGACTCAAGGCCACAGCTCTATCTACTGTGCCACTTTGTTGCCCCCATTAGGAATTTTTTTCTTTTTTTTAAAATATAAATTTATTTATTTAGTTTTAGTTTTCAACATTTACTTCCACAAGATTTTGAGTTCCAAACTTTCACCCCATCTCACCCTCCCCAACCCAAGATGGCATACATTCTGAATACCCCTTCCCCTAGGCTGCCTTCTCTTCTATCTCCCCCCACCCCTTCTCTTATCCCCTTCCCCTTCTATATTCCTGTAAGGCAGGATAGACTTCTGTAGCCCATTTCCTGTATTTCTTATTTCCCAGTTGCATGTGAAAACATTTTATTTAAACATGTGTTTTTAAAACTTTGGGTTCCAAATTTTCTCCCTTCCTCCCTCCCCACCCACCCTCATTGAAAAGGCAAGCAACTCAATATAGGTTATACATGTGCAGTTATGCAAAACACTTCCATAAGTAGACATGTTATGAAAAACTAACTCTATTTCCCTTAATCCTATCCCACCCCCCCATTTATTCTATTCTTTCTTTTGACCCTGTCCCTCCTCAGAAGTATTTGCTTCTGATTATTCCCTTTCCCAATCTGCCCTCCTCTCTATCATCCCCCTGCTCTCTTGTCCCCTTCTCCCCCTATTTTCCTGTAGGGTAAGACAGATTTCCATACCCAATTGAATGTGTATGTTATTCCCTCCTTAAGCCAAATCCTATGAGAATAAGATTCACTTCCCTCTCACCTTCCCCATTTCCCCTCCACTGTAAGAGCTTTTCTTTTCTGTTTTTTTTGTGAGATAATTTACCCCATTCTAACTCTCCCTTTCTTCTTCTCCTAGGATAATCCTCTCCAATTCCTTAATTTTATTCTCCAGATATGACCCCTTAATCTTCAACTCACCCTGTGCCATCTATCTACCTATCTATCTATCTATCTATCTATCTATCTATCTACATAATATAATTTTTTCCCTCCAACTACCCTAATACTGACAAAGGTCTCATGAGTTATAAATATCATCTTTCCATGCAGGAATGTAAACAGTTCAACCTTAATAAGTCTCTTATGATTTCTCTTTCCTGTTTACCTCTTCATGTTCCACTTGAGTCTGTATTTGAAAGTCAAATTTTCTATTCAGCTCTGGTCTTTTCATCAAGAATGCTTGAAAGTCCTCTATTTCACTGAATGACCATTTTTCCCCTGAAGGATTATACTCAGTTTTGCTGGGTAGGTGATTCTTGGTTGTAATCCTATCTCCTTTGCCCTCCAGAATATTATATTCCATGCCCTGCAGTCCTTTAATGTAGAAGCTGCTAAATCTTGTGTTATCCTGATTGTGTTTCCACAGTACTTGAATTGTTTCTTTCTGGCAGCTTGTAATATTTTTTGTAATATTTTCTCCTTGACCTGGGAACTCTGGAATTTGGCTATATTCCTAGGAGTTTTCCTTTGGGGATCTCTTTCAGGAGGAGATCAGTGGATTCTTTCAATTTCTATTTTGCCCTCTGGTTCTAAAATATCAGGGCAGTTTTCCTTGATAATTTCTTGAAAGATGATGTCTAGGCTCTTTTTTTGATCATGGCTTTCAGATAGTCCAATAATTTTTAAATTCTCTCTCCTGGATCTATTTTCCAGGTCAGTTGTTTTTCCAATGAGATATTTCACATTGTTTCTATTTTTCATTCTTTTGGATTTGTTTTACAGTGTCTTGATTTCTCATAAAGTCCAGCTTCAATTGCTCTATTCTAATTTTTAAGGAAGTATTTTCTTCAGTAATCTTTTGGACTTCCTTTTCCATTTGGCCAATTTTTCTTTTTAGGGCATTCTTCTCCTCATTGGCTTTTTGGACCTCTTTTGCCATTTGGGTTAGGCTATTTTTTAAGGTGTTATTTTCTTCAGTATTTTTTTGGGTCTCCTTTAGCAAGCTGTTGACTTGTTTTTCATGATTTTCTTGCATCACTCTCATTTCTCTTCCCAGTTTTTCCTCTACTTCCCTTACTTGCTTCTCAAAATCCCTTTTGAGCTCTTCCAAGGCCTGGGACTGATTCATATTTTTCTTGGAGGCTTTGGATGTAGGAGCTTTGACTTTGTTGTCTTCTTCTGTTGTATGTTTTGATCTTTGTCACCAAAGTAAGATAATATAGTCTGACTCTTTTTGCGCTGCTTGCTCATGATCCTGGCCAATTACTTGAGTATTAAACTCTTTGTTAAGGTAAGAGTCTGCTTCCAGCATGAAGAATGTACTGTCCCAACTTTGGGGGTTTGTACAATTGTTTTCAGAGATACTTGTAGGGACCTGTAAATTTTCAGTTCTTCCAAGGTGGTATGATGAGGGGTGAGGTGTTTATTCCTTTCCTGGCCTGTGCTCTAGTGTATCAGTGACCACAAACATTCCTTTCTGTCCTGTAACTGTGAGGAGGGTTTCTTCTTCACAGCCACTACAAGCTCTACCACACCAGTGCTCCTCCTCGCCCCAGGATCGCCACCCAGAACTATGACCCAGATCCAAGCACAGGCAAAGCAAGAGTTTCCTGCCTCAGCACTGGCAAAGAGATCCCTGCAATCTCCCTCTGATCAGCCACTCAATTCCCCCTCAGTCTGTGGGCCAGAAGCTCAGGAGGCAGCCCTCACCCCAGGCCATGCTCAGAATGGAGCTGAGACCACCTTGCTCTCTCTCAGCATTGCAGAAACAGACTTTTCCCACTGACCTTCTAAGTTGTCTTTGGCATTCTTGGGTTGAGAAGTCTGGAAGCTGCCACAGCTGCCTGTGATTCAGTCCTCTGAGGCCTGCTTCAGGTTTGCTGCAGCCTGCGTGCCCATGTTGCACTGTGCTCCTCTCCCAGCCCAGAGAGACATGCCTTTCCAATCAACCATCCACGTTGTCTTGGGCTGGAAATTTCCTTCACTCTGTCTTTTTGTGGGTTCTGCTGCTTTAGAATTTGTTCAGAGCCATTTTTTATAGGTATTTGGAGGGATTTGGGGGAGAACTCAAGCAAGTTACTGCTTTCACTCAGCCATCTTGGCTCAGGCTCCCCATATTTTCATTTTGTATGATGCTTTTGAGAATAACAATGTCTATGGACTTATTGCTCTTGAGAGTATCTTTTTTCATTGTTGGCTTACCTGAAATAATGATTACTACCATTTCTGTTTTTAGGATTCAGCGATTCATAATAAATTTATGCCAGCTTTTCATTTTTCATTTGTATGTGTTTAGTGTTTTAAATTTATTCTATATGTAATACATTGTTGGATTCTGTTTTTCAATTCATTCTGTAATTCTGTTATTTTACGGTCAAATTTAGCCCATTAACATTTGGAGTTATAATTGTTAAATTTAGTTTTACATTCATTAAATCCTGCCATATTACTGCTTTAGAAATCAGCATTCACTCATAATTACCTTTGTTCTGCCAGTAAGGAAAAAAAATGATCTTTGAAATAGAGAGATCAGTACAACAAAGAAGAGCTGTGAGAAAGTTAATATCTAGTAGTTAATTACGAGTTAATCACCAATATAAGTAGGAAAATATTGGCAGAACATATCCCGATGAAATTAAGACAGGAAGCCATAATACAATAGATTTTTGGTAGCAGAAGAATTAATAGAAGTGATGGTTAAACAACTCTCAGTTCATTTTGAATGATTGTGATTATTGAGAGGGACACTTAAGGATTTGAAAATGGTCATTTGTCCCCATTTTCAGAAAAGGAGACAGATATAATCTAAATATCTAAGCCAGTTTAAAGGACTTTTATTCCTTCCAAAATTCTAGGGTGCATTTTTAAAGAAATAGTTGGTGAATACTTAGAAAAAAAGGAGTCAACATGGATTCATTAGGAGCAGGTATACTCACATGTTTTCTTTTTCGGGGGAGGCAGGTTTCCAATACTGGTATACCAGAGGATTGCTGCAGGTATAATTTGTCTTGATTTTAGTAAAGCATTTACAGTCGGCCCCTCCCTGCCTCATGTCAGTTAATGGAATAGATGAAGTTGGGCTTGATGCTCATATACTTAGTAGGATTTAAAATTGATTGGCCAGACTCAAAAAGTAGTAATTAATAGTTTGATGTCAGTTTGGAAAGAAGCCCCAGGAGATCCATGCATGACCCTGTGCAGATTAACATTTTCATCAATACCTTGAATAAAGACATAGGTGTCATTTTTATTAAATTTACAGATAACATAAAACTGGTGGAGGGAAAGGAACAACCACTATATACTAGGATAGTCTCATTTTAAAAAGACCTTGACATACTTGAACTTTGAATGAATAAAATTAACTTTGTTTTTGTTTGTTTGATTTTTCCAGAACTCTGAATTCAATAGTATAGGGAAGACAGAATTTAGCAAGTATAAATGAAATTTTGTACTTGGGTTAAAAAAAAATACCCACCTACTTCATAAGTTCAACATAGGGGAGTAGAGCTATACTGTAGTTGATCTGAAAAAAGTCTGAGACTTTTAGCAGACTAGAAGCTCAACATGAATTAACTGTGTGGTGTAGTAGCCCAGAAATATAATGCATTTTCAGGAAGCCAACAGATATGCAATGTATCTAGGACCAGAAAATTACAAGTTCTCTGCTATGTTTATTCTGTTCTGGTTAGACCTCATGCCTAGAAACAAAATTTTTAGAAAGATATAGATAAGTTGAACAATGCCTAGTGAATGGTAATCAAGATGGTGAAGGCCTTGAGATGATGCCAAAGGGATTGGTTGAAGGAACTGGGAACACTTAGAATCGAGAAGAGATGATTTAGGAGGAATGTGGTAGCTATTTTAAATACATGAATTTCTCTCATGAGGAAAAAGAGTTATGTTGGTCCATAGAGAAGAAATCTGAGCAAAGGGCAGTCATTACAAAAAGGAAAGTTAAAATGATCAATTTTGGGGACTGACATGTGAGGCTCAGAACAACTTTCTAAAAATTACAGCTATCAAAAAGCTGAACGGGTCACTTCAAAAGCGTCATGGGTTTCCTACCATCATTTTTGGGTAAAGTGTTAGATTGATATCATTAGATGGACTTTAAGCTTGTAAGTATGGAATTCTGTGGTAATTCTATTCTCACAAGCTGGGATCTAGTTCTTGCAGAACTGTTCCTTTCTGGATATTTCTTTTTTTTTTTTACCTCATCATGCTTTCTTGCATTAGTAATTATTGTTAGATTAAAGTCTTTCTTCCTTCTCTCTGCTGTTTTTTTTTCTTCAAGGTTTCTGCATCCAGATTTCTTTCCTTTCCTCTTTTGTTCTTTGTTCTTTTTTGTCATATTTCTTGTTGTTTTGAGATTGAGATAGTCACATGATTAGACATGGTTCAGACAACTTGCCAGGAACTGCAGGAGCTAATTAGATAAATTGTAATAGTGTCTCTGCTCCTCCCCTTATTCTTCTGTATCTTTACCACCAGTTTTGTTCTTATCTTGGCTTGGAAATTTGACTCTCTCTGAATTTACTTGCAAAAACCCTATTTTGTCTAGCCCACCTAGTATGAACTCAATTTCTAATGTTTGATAAGTATTTACTCCTAGAAATCTGGTAATGATTCCTGGCCTGTACAACTTGTTTGCCAAGTATGGCCAGGTGCTGACAGTTTTCTCACCTTCATCTGACCCCTTTTAATTAAGTAATAAGGTCAATAGGCCATACAAGCTCCTTTACTTTACCTCTAGCTGACCCTTTTTAATGATGTTTATCAAATTTGTAGATGACACAAAGCTGGGAGGTATAGTTAACATGATGGATGGCAGAATCAAGATTTAAAATGATCACAAGAGGTTAGAAGATTTAACAACAAGATGAGACAACAAAGATAAATGTAAAGTCCTATATTTAGGGCTAAAATCAATTGTGTATTAGTAAATGAAAGGATAAAAATCTGCTTTGATGATTTATGTGAAAAAGACCAAGGAATTCAACGTAAACTGACATGTAGCAAAAAAAAAAAGAATAGAAAAGACTATCTTAGGGTACACTGATGGAAATACAGTTTACATGTCATGGTATAGAATAGTCACATGGAATTCTGTTGAGTGAGACCAATAAGGAATATGAAGTTTAATAGGAGCATTGACAAACCAAATTACAACAGGAAGGTCACTGATTAATAAATGTTTATCAAGTCAATGAACCAATCAGTGAATGAAAAAAGGTGACAAGAATGATATGGGGCATGGAAACTGTGCTATGTGAGGAGAGTTGAAGGAATCTGAGACCTACTGTACAGGAGAAAAAGGCTTAATAGCTATCTCAAATATTTAAAGAGTTATACCCTGTTCTCTCTTATACCAACAGATAGAAATGACAGGGAAAAAAATGGAAATCATTAGTTATCGAACAATGAGATAGGCTACCCAACTGTGTAATAAATGTCTCACTACCAACAACTTTCCTGTATAGATGTCATGAACATCTGTCAGTTATTCAGATATGTTGCATATGGAATTCTTGTTTTGGGCAGCCAGTTGTGTGCAGGCAAGGTTAGGGTGTAGGGGGAGTGAGGGAAATGGTGGGGCTGTAGAAGTAGCCCTTTGGATAAATTACTTTGATTTGACAGTGGTCAGTAAGAGTGTATTGGTAGCAACTGAATTGGAAATAGACTACCTTGAGACTGAATGACCAAGTGAACAGGAAAGTTGGTACTGAAGAATTCTTGCCTAAGACAGAAATACAAGCTGGATAGGTAGTGAGTTATATTTAATCAGATAAAGTAGAGTTTCATACCAGGAGTTCAAGATAGGCGCCAAAAGGTATAAGAGCAGGTCATTGTCATGAATAATTGCAATGAAGGCCAGCATTTGGAGTTTGAAGGTTAGGGGGAGAAAGGGAGGATGTGGAATAATATTAGAAGTAACATAATGGTGGGCCCCTACTTAAGTCACTTGCAAATAGACTTTTATAGTCAGCATTGCCCTTTGAAGGACCAGAAGACATAGCCCTACCTTAAAGGGGACTTCTCTGGTTCCTAAGGGAGCATTTTTTCAATTTAGTGTCAGACAACAAGGGAACATTGTTTCTTTGACTGGGAGTTGGCAAACTACAGCCTGTAAGTCAAATCTGGCCTACTACCTGCTTTTGCAGGGCCCTATGATCTAATGGTGGCATATGTGAGTGTGTGTGTGTGTGTGTGTGTGTGTGTGTGTGTGTATATTTTTTTTTCTCATTGACTGAAAAAAGGGCTCTTTTTTTGTTGTTAAGTGAACATAATGGAATATTATCTTCCTATAAGAAATAATGAAAATGGCAAATACAGAGAAGCATGAGAAAGCTTAAGCTGAAATAAGCAGAAGTAGAAAATAATATACACAATGACTACAGCAAAATAATTGAAATTGAATGCAGAAAATTATAATGAGAAAATCTGGCTCAAAAGAAAAAATATGAGAAGGCACTTTCTCTCTTCCCTGCTGACCTCCATGCTGCTTTACAGTAGTAGGGAGTTATTGCTATATAACTTTGATTATAAATTCATACTTTTTCTATATGTTGATTAATTTTACTGAAATGTTTAAATAAAGTTTTATTTTGTTTTTAAAATAAAAACACTCATCTTACACCCTACAGAAACAGATAGCAGGATAGATTTGGCCCTTGGGTGAAGTTAGCTGACCCTTGTATCTAGAAAAATGGTGGCAATGTCCCCGAGGTCTGGTTCAGACTCATTTCAATTCATTAAATATTTTTTAAGCACCTACTATGTGCCAGGCCCTGTGCCAAGTGCTGGGAATACAAAAAGATGCAAAAGATAGTCCCTACCTTCAAGGAGCTTACTGTCAAATGGGGAGACAACATGCAAACAAATATATACAACTGGCAACTTAATTAGCAACCAAATGGAACAATTGATAGAACTTGCTTTTCTATATGTTCTTATAATACTGTCTCTTTCCAGTAAGTGAACAACTACTCCAATTTTCTATTATATAGTTTATACCTCAGAATGTCTTAAAACATATTTTGCTTTCTTTTTCTATTGAAATATCTTTTATTAATAATTTTATTTAAAATAGTATTTTTAAAAATACATATATGTATGTAAAATATATCCATCCTTCTATCCATCTCCATCTCCATGGCAGCATGAATAATGACCCGACCAAAAAGTCAAGAAGACCTGGGTTCAAGTCCCAAATCTCAAACATACTGATTGTGGGACCTCAGGGAAAATCACTTAACCTCTAAGCCTCAGTTTCCTCATAGGTAAAATGGGGGAAAATAAAAACACTTATCTCACAGAGTTGTGAGGATCAAATGGGATAACATATCCACAGTACTTTGCAAATATTTAAGTGCTAGCTTGATGATGGTGATGATGATGATGATGATGATTATGATAGAAACAATATAACCTCTCATGTCTATGCTTTTGATGACAACTAATAGAGCAATTCCAACTTATTTCCTTATATGTTCTTATATTGTTCAGGTTGTATATATATATATATATATATATATATACATATATATATATATATATACATATATATATAAAAAAATAATATTTTTTCCCAATGACATGTAAAAACAATTCTAATACTAATTTTTAAAAAATCTCCCCTTACCTCCCTCTTCTCTCATTGAGAAGGCAAGCAATTTAATATATGTGGATTCACACAAAACATATTGCCATATTATTATATTGTGAAAAAAAACAGACTATCCCCCCACCAAAAATACAAGAAAAATAAAGTTAAAAAAATATGCTTTGATCCGTTGTCAGACTCCATCAGTTCTTTCTCTGGATATGGGTAGCATTTTCATCATATGTCCTTCAGAATTGTCTTTCATCATTGGATTGCTGGAAATAGTAGAGTCATTCACAATTGATTGTTGTACAGTATAGCTGTTACTGTGTATCATGCTCTTCTGGTTCTCACTTTGTATCAGTTCATGCATCATTTTTCCAAGTTTTTCTGAGAGCATCCTGCATGTTATTTATTATGACACAATAGTATTCCATCCCAATTATACAGCACAACTTGTTTAGCTATTCCCCAACTGATGGACTTCCCCACAATTTCCAACTCTTTGCCACCATCCAAAGAGCTGCTACAAATAATTTTGTACATACAAGTGCCCCTCCATTTTGTTTCTCATCTCTTAGGGATACAGACTTAGTAGTGATACTGCTGGGTCAAAAGGTATGTAACTGCCCTAATAATGAAAAAGTTCTTCGAAATTACAAGTATTATATTCCCATGTAGGAATGTAAATAGTTTAACCTTATTGAATATCTTATGATTTCTCTTTCCTGTTAACCTTTTTATACTTCTTTTGAATCTTTTATTTGAAAGTCAAACTATCTATTTAGCTCTGATCTTTTCATCAGGAATGCTTTAAAAGTCATCTATTGCTTTGAATTCCCATTATTTCCCCTGAAGGATTATACTCGGTTTTGCCAAGTAGGTAATTCTTGGTTGTAATCCTAGTTCCATTGCCTTCTGGAATATCACATCACAAGCCTTCTGATTCTTTACTGTAGGAGCTGATAAATTTTATGTTATCCTGATTGTAGCTCTACAATATTTAAGTTATTTCTTTCTGGCTGCTTGCAATATTTTCTCCCTGACCTGGAAGTTCTGGAATTTGGCTGTAATATAACAGGGAATTTTCATTTCAGGATCTCATCTGATAGGTGATTGGTAGATTCTTTCAATTTCTATTTTTTCCCTCTGGTTTTAGGATATCAGGTCAGTTTTCTTTGGTAAGTTCTTGAATGATAATATCTAAGGTCCTTTTTTGATCATTTGAGCAAATTATCATTTGTTTGCAGGTAGTCCAATAATTCTTAAATTATCTCTCCTGGATCTATTTTTCAGGTAAATTGTTTATCCAAAGAGATACTTCACATTTTCTTCTATTTTTTTTTCATTCTTTTGATTTTGTTTTATTGCCCCTTGATGTCTCATGGAGTCATTAACTTTCACTTGCTCAATTTTTATTTTTAAGGAATTATATTCTTCAGTGAACTTTTATACCTTCTTTTCCATTTGGGCAATTTTGCTTGTTAAGTTATTCTTTTCTTCTTTGGATTGCGTATCTTTCACCATTTGGCTTATCCTGTTTTTTTTTTTTAAGGTGTTATTTTCTTTGGTGTGTTATTGTGCTTCCTTTACCAAGATGTCGATTCTTTTTCATGATTTTCTTGTATAACTGTAATTTATTTTCCTATTTTTTCCTTTACCTCTTTTATTTGATTTTTAAAATCCTTTTTGAAGCTCTTCTAAGAATTATTTTGGGGACTAAGACGAATTTACATTTGTCTTTGAGGCTTTGGATGTGGCAGTTTTGACTTTGTTGTCTCGTTCTGTGTTTGTGTTTTGATTTTCCCTGTCATAATAGTAACTTTCTTTGGTCAGGATCTTTTTTTGTTGTTGTTATTTTTTGCTCATTTTTTTCCTTACTTCTTTATGGTTATTATTTCTTATAAATTTATTGTAAACTCTTTCTTTGTAAAAGTGGGGCTCTTCTTCCCAAGTGTGCAGGGGGCATTACCCAAACTCCAAGCCTTTCTTGCTGCTCTCTCATAGCTAGTTCTGAGAATCTGTGAGTTTTCAGATCTTCCAACCTTCAGAACAAGAAGCTTGGGACCGTCCCCACTATGCCCCAGGAGCAGAGCTCAACTTTTTTTTTTTTTAATGTGCAAAAAAAAAAAAGAGCCCTGACCATAGAAAACTGATATGTGACACAGAAAATCCAAACACAAACTCAGAAGAGGACAACAATGTCAAAATGCCTATATGTGAACCTCAAAGGGGAATATGAATTGGTCTCAAGCTCAAAAAGTCCTCTTGGAAGAGCTCAAAAAGGATTTTAAAAATCAAGAAGAAAAAAGTAGGAAAAGAAAAGAGAGTTACGCAGGAGAATTATGAAAAAAAGAGTCAGCAGCTTAGAAAAGGAAACACAAAAATTGACTGAAGAAAACAACTCCTTAAAAAATAGAATTAGTGGGGCAGCTAGGTGGCACAGTGGAAAGAGAACTGGCCTAGGAGTCAGGAGGACCTGAGTTCAAATCTGGCCTCAGACACTTGATACTTACTAACTGTGTGACACTGGGCAAGTCACTTAAACTTATTGCCTAGCCAAAAAATAAATAAATAAAATTTGCCAAATGGAAAAAAAATCCACTGAAGAAAACAACTCCTTAAAAATAGAATTGGCCAAGTGGAAAAGGAGGTACAAATGGTAAGTAAAGAAAATAATTCCTTAAAATTTAGATTTGGGCAAGTGGAAGCTAATGACTCTTTGAGTCATCAAGAATCAGTCAAACAAAACCAAAATAATGAAAAAATAGAATAAAATGTAAAATACCTCATTGGAATAACAATTGACCTGGAAAATAGATCCAGAAGAAATAATTCAAGAATTTTTGGACTACCTGGAAACCCGGAGAGAATCTTTCAAGAAAGGAAACTGTCCTGATCAAGGAAAACTGTCCTGATATCCTACAGACAGAGGGTAAAATAGCAATTGAAAGAATCTACTGGTCACCTCCTGAAAGAGATCCCAAAATGAATACCCCAAAGAATATTATAGCCTAATTCCAGAATTGTCAGGTCAAGGAGAAAATACTGCAAGTAGCTAGAAAGAAAAAAAAATTCTAATATCAAGGAACCACAGTCAGAATTACACTGGACTTAGCATCTTCTACGTTAAAGGATTAGAGGGATAGGAATATGATATTCTGGAAGAGAAATGGGTTTTAATTACAACCAAGAATTAAAATTGAACATAATCTTTCAGGGGAAAAGATGAAAAGATGAAAGTTGAACAGAAAATTTGATCTTCAAATACAAGACTCAAGAGAAGCCTAAAAGGATAAACAGGAAAGAAAAAAAAAACCAATATGTTATTCAATAACATTAAACTATTTACATACCTGCACAGGAAGATGATACTTGTAACTCTTGAGAACTGTATCTCTGCTATGGCAATTAGAAGGAGCATACATAGACAGAGAGAGTGGGTATAAGTTGACTTTGATGTAATGATATTAAAAAAAAAAAGGATTGTATGGGCAGCTAGGTGGCATAGTGAATAGAGCACCGGCCCTGAAGTCAGGAGGACCTGAGTTCAAAGTTGGCCTCAGACCACACACTTGACACTTACTAGCTGTGTGACCCTGGGCAAGTCACTTAACCCCATTTGTCTAAAAAAAGAAAAGATTGTATTTGGAGATGAGAAAAGGTGGAGACAGAATAGGGTAAATTACATCACATGAAGAGGTGCAAAAGACCTATTACAGTAGAGGGAAAGAAGGGAGAGCATGTGCATGGTTTAAATCTTACCCTCATTGGATTAGGTTCAAAGAGGGAATAACTTACAACCTCAGTCAGATATAGGAATTTATTTCACCATATAAGGAAATAGGTATAGAAAGGGAAAAGGAAAGGGAGGGGCACTGATAAAAGGGAGGGCAGATTGAGGGAGGTTGTGGTGAAAAGCAAAACACTGGTGAGGAGAGACAGGTTAAAAGGACAGAGAAAAGGATAAAAAGGGGAAAATAAGATGGAAAGAAATAGTTAGTAATCATCACTGTGAATGTGAATGGGATGAACTCTCTCATGAAATGGAAGCAGATAGCAGAGTAGACTTCCCATTAATACTCCAAGCTTCCTGGGCTAAAACACTGCTGCATCACATCTTCCTGCTGGCTCAGCTATCTCAGGTTTTTCCCTGGGTGACATTTTTTGGGGTTTTAGAGGTCAATAAGATAGAGTGAGAGTGACTTACTTCTTATCCCCTCATCTTGGCTTCCAGAAGTGGAAACAATTTTTACAGCCAGTATTTCTGCTAAAGGCTTCATTTCTCAAATATACAGAAAATTGAGTCAAAATTATAAGAATGCAAGTCATTCCCCAACTGATCAGTGTTCAAAGGATATGACAGGCAGTTTTCAGGTGAAGAAACCAAAGTTATCTTTAATCATATGAAAAAAGTGCTCTAAATCACTATTGATTAGAGAAATTCAAATTAAAATAACTGAAGTACCACCTCACACTTATCAAATTGGCTAATATGACAGAAGAAGAAAATTATGGGTGTCGGAGAAGATGTGGGAAAATTGGAACACTAAGGCATTGTTGGTGGAGTTGTAAACTGATCTAACCATTCTGGAGAGTAATTTGGAATTAAGACCAAAAGGCAACCAAACTGAGCATACCCTTTGACTCAGGGATACTACTACTAGGTCTATATCCTAAAGAGATCGTAAAAAAGAGAAAAGGACTCACATGTACAAAAATAGTTATAGCAGCTCTTTTTGCAGTGGCAAAGAATTGGAAATTGAGGGGATGCCCATCAATTAGGGAATGGCTGAACAAGTGGTATGTGAATGTAGTGGAATACTATTGTTCTATAAGAAATGATAAGCAGGCAGATTTCAGAAAAATCTGGAAAGACTTACATGAACTTATGCTGAATGAAGTGAGCAGAACCAGAAGAACATTGTACACAGTAATAGCAACATTGTACGATGAGCAACTATGATAGACTTAGCTCTTCTCAGCAATACAATGATTCCAGAAATTGCAGAAAACTCATGATGGAAAATGCTATCCACAATCAGAGAAAGAACTATTGACTCTTACTGCGTATCACAGCATGCTATTTTCACTTTTTTTCTTATTTTTTTTCCTTTTGTTCTGCTTCTTTCACAGGATGTCTAATGTAGAAATGTATTTAACATGATATAAGCTATGTATAACCTGTACGTATATGTAAATACACATGTAAACTTATATCAGATTGTTTGCTATCTTGAAGGGGGAGGGGAGGGAGAAAACTTTGGACCTCAAAGTCTCACAAAAATGAATGTTGAGAAATATCTTTACATATAATTGGGAAAAAATACTATTAAATGCAAAAAATGAGGTGGATAAACTTTAAAAAGATATTAATACAGTAGCTTACATTTCTTTAGAGCTTTCAAAACATATTTCTCAAAATGAATCTGGGCAGTAGTAGCGCAATATTAATTATTTCCTCTTTATAATTGGAAAACTCAGGCTTAGAGAGATGGAGTAGCTTGGCCACATTAAGGCATGACCTGGGACTCAGGTTTTCTATGGAATTCTAGGCTAGTCCATTAGGGGGCTTACTTTCCCCCAGACTGGCAACAGGAAAAGGAAACTGTTGGCAATAGCTTTTATCCAAGAATGGTTGCGTTAATGTAAATTTGTCTTTAAAATGTCATACAAACATGACTTCTAATAAAATGAATTAATGTGTTTTAATAGAGAAAAGTTACTAACAAGAATGGTTTTAAATTTGTTTTGGTATGTCACATGACCCCTGCCACTTGTCACTATTTACATTATTTGCTTCATTTTTTGTGGAATAGGTAATTTCATTTGTTGCTGAGGCTTTCCCACAGTATGGACTACACATCCTGGGGTCTGCTATTAATATTTAACAGCTGTCTCTCTGGAGAAAAAAAAATGTTCACAGAACACACTTCTTTTAAATTTAATCTGCCTTATTAATGTTTTTTTCCATCATTTCTTAAGACTAGACAACCAACAAAACAAACAAAAAAAAGTCCTGATTTGTAGTATTTGTTAATTTCCAAGGTATAAACATTCACACTGAAAATTTGATCATCAGCTCTTGAGAGCCAGGTTGAGAAGGTTCCACCACTATCTTGCACATACTTTAGTGGAGATCCATGAACTTCTTTGGCTGAAAAACTTAAATCACCTGTTGTTCAGTCCTCTGTTTACGAATCCCTGTCAACTTAGTCTAGTCCTTGACTTATCACTGGAAACCTTTGCAGTTTGAATATGCGCAGTGTTATAGGATCCTATGTTTAGTACCAGAAGGCACCTTAGATGTCAAAAAAACCTCGGTCTCTTTATTTTATAGATGAGGAAACTGAGTCCTGGAAAGGTTAAGTTACTTGCTCAGCATTATTGCTAAGGCTTTGCATCATAGATTTTGAGTTGGATAGATGTAGATGACCTAATCAAATCCGCTTTCCCCCATTTCACAGATGGGGATACTAAATGAACTAGGGCAGCTAGGTGGCACAGTGGATAAAACTCTGGCCTTGGAGTCAGGAGGACCTGAGTTCAAATCCCACCTCAGACACATGATACTTACTAGCTGTGTGACCTTGGGCAAGTCACTTAACCTTGATTGCCTCACCAAAAAAAAAAAAAGATTAAATGAACTGCCCAAACTCACAAAGGCTGGTATTTGGACATGTGGCCTCATTTTTTTGTTTGTTTCTTTGTTTTGTTGTTGGTGGTGGTGTTGCTGTTGTTGTTTTCCATTATACCAGGTTTCCTTCCTAACTGGCACAGCTTGTAAGATGACAGAATCGTCTCCATGCCATTATGAGAAACAATAAGCTTGCCTAAGTGCTAGGCTGGAACTCTCAGAAAGGAGAAGGATCACTGAGCTTCTACCTTATTAGACAGATCCTTGACTTGAAGATTTATTGGAGAACTTGGATAGTTCATGCAGATTGGGAGAACCAGAAGGGTCATGGAGGGAGTGTCCATAATGATGAGATCATAAGTCCATTTAAAAAATCCCACCAATAGACCACCCTGACTGCCATTAAATATTAGCTACAGAACATTAGTCCTCTACTTTCTTACTCTAGAATTTTAAAGGAGATGGATTTTTTTCTACTTTTTCTCTTGTCTGGTTGGATTCCTTAGTATGTAGGAATAGAATGTAGCTTTCAGCTTTGGAGCTCTGCTTTAGAATTGAACATTCAGCCTTTTCCCCTTCACCTATATGTGTATGAATAGTTGCCATTTGTGCAAGTTTAGATTAATATTAAAAGAAACTTTAGCAGGATTCTAGTCCTCTGGATTGTACAACTCATTCTCCATCTTTTCTTTGAAACTTCTTTCTCCACTAGAGCAAGGGTTCTTAACCTGAGACCCACAGACATCCATTGGATATATTTCAGGGGATCCATAAACTTCACAGGTTGAAAATCGTTAACTTCTAACTAAAATTTCAATTTCTTTCAGCTATTTAAAAATATTATAATTAGAAGGGATCTATAGGCTTCACCAGACTGCTAGAGGGTTAAACACCAAAAGGGTTAAGAACCTCTGGTTGAAAGGAAACTGGCGATACTATCATACTTATTTTTGTTTGTGGAATTTCAAAAATGCTTGCTGTAATGGTGGTTCTTCAGAATTTTTCTGGCTTCATTTGCTGGTGGATCTCCCTGTCTTAAATCCCTTGCCATTCCAATCTACCCTCCATTCATCCACCAGAGTGATTTTTCAAATGCACAGATCTGACAATCTCACCCTCCTACTCAATAAATTCCAGTAGCTCCCTATTCATAATCAAATAGGAAGTGTTCTGCTTGACTTTCAAAATCTTTTATAAGCTAACACCCTCCCACCTTTATAGTCTTCTTCTACCTCATCACAACCTCCCTCCCAAAAAAATTTTTTTTATTGATTCAGTGGTGCTGGTCTCTTGGCTGTGACTCCTCTCAACTCCGGACATTTTCTCTGACTGTCCCTCTTATGTGGAATGCTCTCCCTCCTCAACTCTGCCTGCTGACTTCCTTGGCTTCCTTTAAGTCCCAAGTGAAATCCCATCTTTTAATGGAAGCCTTTACCAACCCCTCAGTTCTAGTGCCTTCCCTTTCTTAATTATTTTCTCTTTATTCTATATATAGCTTGCGTTGTATATATTTGTTTACATGTTTCCTCCTTATCAGATTGTAAGCTGCATGAGGGCAAGGACTGTCTTTGGCCTCTTTTGTATCCCCAGGGTTTAGCCCAGTGCCTGGCACATAGTACAAAATGTTTATTGATTGATTGGTTCTTGACATATAATCAAGATTCTTAGCTTAGCACATTAGACTCTTTTAGTTTTTATGTACATATTTATTTGATACAGTACCCATAATTATTGTCGGGGTATATTGCATCCTATACATTTAAGTTTTAATTTTTTTTTATTAAATCTGGGTGTAGTTGCACCCTCTCCCACCACTTATCTCATCTAGATACTTAACCTGTAAACCTGTGGTTTAGGGATGGGAATTCATAGAGAGCATAATTTATGCACTTACATTTTATTTAATATTATATTTAATTTTTATTATATTATATATATTTATTATATTTAATATTATACATTTTTGCCTGTGTGCCTTATCCCTCTATAGAATGAAAATGCAATAAGTTTGGGCAGCTAAATGTTATATTTCCTATGGTATCTAATAATATGTTCAGGGAATAGAAGTCACTTAAAATGTTTGGTGAGTATCAAAATAGTTCCACAGATACGGAAGCAGGTAGCGGTTATGACCTGAATCATAGAAGATAAACATAGTATCTTTCCTAAGTGGGTTAGGTAAAGGTATCCATGTTTATTTGTTTGTTTGTTTTTTTTTTTTAATAGGCTTCTAGATCTGTCTATTTGTTACCTCAGCCCTAGGAATGGATTAGGAATTGATTAGACCCCTCTGCAGAAATCAGTGTGTCATAGTGAGTATAGAAGTAACCTCAAGGTCGGGAAGACCTAGGTTTAACTCCTCCCGTCTCTGACATCTAATAGGTGTCTGACTCTGGAGAATGTAACTTATCTTCAGTGCCCCAGACAACTCTCTAAGACTATAAGTTTCAGAACTATTGCTGATCCATATTGGGTGAAAGACTTCCATGAACTGATGAAATCGTTATTCTCTATAAATACAAGTAAACAAAAACAACAACAGGAGTCCAAAAATCAGTAATGGGAACCTAAAAGTCTAGGGGTTATTGAGAGAAGAAAAGTGTGGAGTCAAGACGTAGAACAGGCCCAAGGCTTACTCAGAACACTGTATTCTCACTCATTAATACAAAATTGATGTTACTTCTTTAGAGTGGAATGCATTCTAGGTAGGAAATATATAGTTATTACCACTGCTTTCTGTTCATACCTTGGTAAACACATTGGTTGACTTAGGATTTTTTAAGGCAAAGTACATTTTTTACTGAAAATCCCCAAACCTTCAACCCTTAGAACAAGCTACAAGATAAACCTCTAATTTTACAACACTTTCCCATAGCTTTTCTATCTATTCTCCAGATTAAATTTGAAAGTATTCAAGGTAAGGTACAAATACATGACCTGGGAGTTAACATTTCCAGGATGGCTTTATACATATTCATCAGTAATCATGAATACTATTGAGACAACTCTGTCTACTAATATGAAGGAAAAGTAAGTAATTGCATTTTACAGGAAATGTTTTCGATCTCTTTTCTTTCTGTCCTAGTTCCAGATGTTAGCATATTATTCTTGGACTTGACATCATCATGTATATTAGGAGATTTAAATGGAAATTCATTACGCTTTTCCATTCATCATATTGTATTTTGGAACAATGTGGACCTCATCACTACATCTGAAATCACGTGAGAGAGCCATTCTCTCAATGATACAGTCAAAATTGACACTATCTACTGAGAAGCATCTATCTGCCTCTTGAAGGAATTCTAAGGTAAATTCCTTGACATGCAAATCAATTTCAGTTTTCTAACTAAGATTGCTTATTGCGGTAATTTTATTCTAATAATTGTGTTAAATTGCATTTTTGGTATATAAATATCTTCTGAATGTGCATCTATGAGCTGAAATCAGTAACTGAATTACTGTAAATGCCTTTTTAATTACCTATTGATAAACAGAATAAAGTTATATGGAATTCATTGTCCATATAATTGTATACCTCAGATAACTTATCAACTTGAAGAGTCAAGTGTATTTACTTAAGGAAAAAGTCTGACTTGCACAAAATGAATTTTTTTGATGCAATGAAGTTTTATTTTTCTGTGAGATTCCTATTCCTGCATGATACCACACATAAATATCTTGGTCATGCTCCATAGATCCACAAATGCTTATTTTCATTATATAATACGTCTATGATATCTCTACATGAAAAGATATAAAAATAGTTTCTCATTATATATAATTATTATATGACTAGAGCATCATGAAACAATGTCCCTATATACATAAAAGTTTACTTCTATTTCAAAGGAAATTTCCCAATATAATTTTTCAGATCAAGGCTATCAATACCTATCTCAAGGTATACTAGTATTGCAAAGTCTTTCCTGACCAAACAGCCTGCATTAATGCCTATGCCTAAACTCCAACACTATTTGTTGTTTTAATCATTCATTGACAGAAACCACATTCTAACTTCTATTGCTACTTAACATTTGCAGCATGCATATGCATTATTTCACCTAGATTACAAGTTCTCTGAGAGCAGAACTTATAGACAGTACATAATGAATATTAAATAGCCATTTAGTAAATACTTGAATTACTACATGAAACAAATTTGTTATATCCTATAGTATCTAAGACAATGCACATACATTTATGCATATATATACATATACATACATACACACACACACACACGTGCGCACACACACATACACACACACACACACATATATATATATATATATATATATATATATATATATATATCTGTTTCTCTCCTAGAGTTACTTGGGTTCATCATTTAATTCAATTTATTTCAATTCAATAAGCATTTATTAAGTGCCTACTATATGCCAAGCAGTGTTGTATTAGGAAATATTGTTTCTTAAAATATATGTGTGTGTATATATGTATACATGCATACACACATACTCATGTTGCATATATACATAATATATGAATATACGTATGTGGAATGTGAATTTCTAGAACTCCAAGGCCCTCAGAATAGGGTTTTAAAACCTTTTTTGTATCATACATCCCTTTGTCAGGGTGCCAAAGCCTACGGACTCCTTCTCAGAATAATGTTTTGCTGCCTATACTCATAATTGAAGGAAATGTTTAAATTAGTTCAGGGTTAGTGAAAACACAGAAGCAATTTTCCCCCGTCTAACTTCATGGACTCCCTCAAATCTATTCTTAGAAACCTTGGAGGTCTGTGGAAACAGATTAAGAACCCCTCATTTAGAAGAAGTCTAAAGTCATGAGAACCATCTCTTCTTTTTCCTTTGATTTGTTAAATAGTGGCAGTATTCAAGGCTTCTCTGTCTAAGGAAGAACCTAGAGCATTTGAATCAAGCTAACCAGTAGAAACAGTAGAGCTGGGTACATCTATCACTTCATTTATTTCCCATTTCCTTCTGTCTCATTCTCTCTGTATCTCTCCATCCATTCCTCTATATATCTACCTGTCTGTGCTTATCAATCTATATATCTGTCTACGTATCATTTTATTTACTCATGTATTTAAGTGTTTGTTCATGCATTCATTAATTTATTCACTCATTAATTCGTTTGTTTTCCAAGGAAGTACCACAAAGTGAACCATTCCTGAAGGGTGAAATACAACTATCTGAAGTAAAGTATATCATATCATAAGGTCTTTGACATCTGGGATTACATAGCTTTTCATCTTTCTATTTTTAGCTCCTTGCAATGAGTCTTGTACACATTACCTAGATAATATATATTAAATTAAGAACTGATTCACATTGTGTGTCATCTTCTCCTCCACCTTTAGCCTTCTTCTACAACATTTTTTGCAGGTAATATCTGGTTAAAAGAAATATCAAAAGTGGCTTAGAAGTACAAAAGAGGAGAAAACATTATATAAGGACAGGATGGAATATGGAAGGTTTGTATGGAAGGAGGAAGGGGTTAATGTCTTCTTTCACATTTTCTTTGTATCAATGCCTTTTCTTGTTTTTTTTTCACATTGATTTTTAATTATAACCTCTTCCTCTATTCAGTAAACTAAGCCTACTACTGAAGTTTCTATTTTTTAAAAGATAATTTGACTTAGTAGTTAGAGACCTGCTCTTGAAACCAGGAAGAGTTAGGTTCAAATCTCTCCTAGGACATGCATTTGCTATGTGACCTTTAAACTCTCAGTGCCCCAGGAAGTTCTCTAAATCTAAAAATTACAGAGCAGGTGTTGACCTGTATAATTAGAGGGGAATTTCCTCACCTGGGACTTCCTTATGATGAAAACATAGGTCCTCTACCTATCTCAATAATACACATGCATAGCATTTAACATTTTTTTTTCTGAGAACTTGCACATACATTCGTCAATGAATTAATTCCAAAACACAGATTACTACTATGTGCACTGTTCTGTGCTAGGTGCTGGATACAATCTTGTTTGATTCTTATAGCATCCTTGTGTATTGAGTAGGGCAGACTCTTTTGTCCCCATTTTATAGAGGAAGAAAACAAGAATTTTATAAAGGGTGATTTAGTGAAGCCCAAGGTCATATAGCTGTTAAGGATAGAGTTGAACTAAATGTATCCTATCTGAAAACAAGAGAGGGAGCTACCTATGTGATCTGATTTGAGGGATACAAGAAGAGCGCCCTCCCTGTGACAACAACAATTAGCAAACACATTCCTTTATCTTTTCTCTAATGACTGAAATTACTTTAACAAGGCACAATGTTTTTTATTCCACAATTGGAATTACAGCTGAAATCATTCATGCTCATCTGAAAATATAAATGTTTGGCATTATATTCTTTTCTAAGAGCAGATTCTCATCGCAGGAAGGTATGAAAGAATGAAGGTATGAAAGAATGAAGGTACTGAGTATCTGAAGGGGAAAAGAAAGGGAAAGTTTCATCACTTAAGAACAAAATAGGCAAATGATCTACAGAGACAGAGGCTTCAGTCCTTCACCATTTACTTTAGAGATACATTTGGAGACAGGATAGAGGTCCTAGGTCTCCAGGCTCCCCTCTAATCATTTTTCCACAAGACCCATTGAAGTGTTCTTCAGCCTAGTGACATCTGAGCAGTAAGAGACTAATACTGATTCCCAGCAGTGCCCTGTGTGTAGTTTAGGTCAGCTTCCATTGAAAACAAAATAAAACAAAACATGAAGGCAAACATTGGGTTAATTCAAGGAAGGAAAGAAAAAAAATAACACCTGTTATTGCCTGAATTGCCCAGATAACAGAATAAAACCTTGGCTTTTCTTGCCTGATTTACTGGGTAGCTGGCTTAATGTTTTACTTAGCTTTGCCTGGGGAGATATCCTCAAAGTAAGCCAAGCTATTGGCTGAAGCACATATTTTCTCTCTATCTCTGACCACCAGATGGCAGAAACAACAATGTAGAACTTCATTTCAGCTCTTTATTTGGTCTACAAAAGGAGAATTTTTTTTGTTTTAACCTATGACAAAATCTTGTATTTAACTAACTTCAAAAACAGACATTGCAACTACAAAATAACTTCCTTCTTTCCTTTCTCTTTCTTTTTCTTTCTCTCTTTCTCTCTCCTTCCCTCCTTTCCTTTATACCTCCCTCTCCCTCTTTCCTTCCCTCCCTCCCTCCCTCTCTTCTTCCTTCTTTCTACTATTTTTAATAGTAGAACTTTAAGCTCTTTGTTTTGGTGCTGAAATTGGGAAGGACTTAACAGGACTTTTTTCATTTTCTTTACACCCTGTTGTTCCACATTATGCCATGGGAGGGGCCCAAAGTAAGTGCTTAATAAACTTTCTTTCTCTCTTTTTCTCTCTCTTTTCTTTCTTTCTCTTTCTTCCTTTCTTTCATTTCTTCCTTCCATTTTTTCTTTCTGTTAAAAACAGTATCTCTTTGTTGTGATATTGGAATTTGAAAGAATGAGCATATCAAATGAGTTGTGGAAATTTGGAGCTATGGCAAAGGAGCTGTGTTGTACATTACAATGAACAAGGAGGATATGCTTGACTTGCACTAAGCAAATCTCTGGGGATTCTGATACTTTCTCAAGATGTTTTCTTCTATCCAATTACACTAAGTTATTATAGTAAAACCATCATTTAAATATCATATGCTTTTCCAGTGCTAATTGTGCCCTTCTCAGCTTATTTATTTATTTTTTGTACTACCAGATATAATTCACTCTTTCCTTCTTGCTTTAAAAAAATATCTACTAAAGGTCAGAAGTACCTGAACAAAAAGAACTCCACACGTTCCATGGAACAACTTCTTTAGGAATTTGCTTTCACTAAGGTCACCCAGGTCAGAAAGTCAACACCTTTTTTGTTGTCCCATGCCTGATCTAGCTATATTTTTCAACCAATGCACTTACAGAGGTCCCTAGGAATGATGAACATTGTTCTTTGTTTTGTTCTTATAAAATCCATTTCTTTGTATTTGCTGCCTCAGGAGAAGATGATTAGCCCTTTCAGTTTCTTTTAGTGAAGGGCAGGGATGATGGAAGAGTTGATAAATTTGAGGGATTGGATCTTTAACCCAGAGATTTATAATAGATTAGTTAGTTTTACAATATGCTATTCTATGAGAGAGAGAGAGAGAGAGAGAGAGAGAGAGAGAGAGAGAGAGAGAGAGAGAGGACCTTCCCAGTATAATTGTCAGTCAAGAAAATATAGAAGACTCACTCCAATAATACCTCACCATTGAGTATGGGGGTCAGAATAGTTACACTTGGGCAATGGATCAATGAGGTCTGAGTAGCTTTTGGAAGGAATGCATGTTTTCTTTTGTCATAGTTCCATTTCTGTTATTACGAACCAAGTTTCCATGACAACTTTTAAGTCTATGTATGTAATACAGCTCAGACACCTGTTGATGTGGAATGTAAAGCTTGTTTTTTTTTTTTTATTTGCAGGAGCTGATTACATGAAGAGGATAGATTGGTTAATGAGCAGCTACCTAATTTTTTGTCAAAAAAACCTCTTTGAAAGCTGAGTTGTTACAATGCTTTGGAATTAGGCATTTCCTCTTTAACACATATACATTTTAAAGGCTACTTCTGAAAATTTGAGGGTTTTTTTTAGTAGTAAACAGAATAGACAGTGTGGGATTGACACACTACTTTTTTATTATTGAATTTTATTTTTAATTTATGGAATAAAGCAAGCATTTCCATAACATGGTACAACAAAAAAGATGATTGCACATAAAACTGAAACTCTACTATGCCCAACTTGCAATTCCTCTCAAATACACAACAAAATTACCATGTAAATTAATTTTTTCTTCCCTTCCCCTGCTTTATAGATGGCCTCTATTAGACACAAATAAAGGTGTAATACATACATACATACTTCTATTTATAAGTTCTTTCTCTGGATGCAGATATCATCTTTCTTCATATGTTCTTTATTGTTAATTTGGTATGTATAATAGTCAAAATAATCTATTTGTTCAAAATCATTTTAAAGTGAAATTGTTGCTGTATACAATGTTTTCTTGGCTCTGCTCATTGTGCTCTTTATTATTTTCTGCAAGTGTTTCTGTGTTTGTCTTAAATCATTGAGCTCATAATTTTTTATAGCACAGAAGTATTCCATCACAATTATACACCATAACTTGTTCAGCCATTCTCCAATTGATGGATATCCCCCCATGAATAATTTGAGATAAAACTAAAAGTACATTTTAGCACCACATTATGGAGTGCTTTTAATACCGGACTTAAGAGTTTCAGTTTTATGTGGTAAGCAGCAGAGAATATTCAACAGTGGTATGACACAATTAGATCTGGGTATTTTTTGTTTTGGTCCATATTTCATGGATACATGGAGCCCATGGGATGAATCTCCCACTCTCCGTGGAGATCAGCAACTCTCTACAACTTATAAACATATAAAGTTACCAGGAATACTAAAAGTTTTCATGACTTGCCTAGGATCATGAATCCAATATGTATCAGAGATTGGATATGAGCATAGGTCATTCTGATTTGGATACCAATGTTCCAACCACTATGCCATACTTTTTCTTGTCCTCCACATAAGGAAGTTTAATCTGGACACATTATAAGGGGTGGGTTGGAGAGAGAGAGAGGAAAAAAAATTTTACTCCAATAAATACCTATATAAATATTTTTAATTATTTAATAATTAGGGCTTTATGTTTTTTATATTTAGAGTTTCCTTAATTATAGGTGGAATAAAATTTTATAATTATACTTACAAATGTGAATTGTAATTTGGAATTTTTATGGGTAAAAATTATTATAGTACTTATTGTAAGCACTTAATGAATTAATCTAAAAGAATATTATAAGTAGTTTAATGAATAACTCTGGGGGTTGACACCCCATTTTTTGTATGAGAGGGTCACAGAGCAAAAGTATTGTAAACCATTACTCTGATATCTTATAGTCAATTTATTGATTGAGTTCATGCCATCAGACTTCAAAAAAGATTTTTCAAAATTCCATTTTCAATACGCTTATGTTTTTAAAATCTTTTAACATTATTTTAGCATAAAGTTTACTGTTAGGCAGTTTCTTGAGTCTGTGTTAAGTGTAGCTTTCATTTCTTTTAATCTGGGTTTAGGAGTAAAATTATCTCTTATGATCACTTTTCACTGAACAATAATACACTGTCATGTAAAGATAGAGCCTAAGATGTAATTTACAAAAAGCCCGCAATAGTCCTTGCCTGTTTCCAATTATTTAATCTTGAACAGTCTTGGCAAATAATAAAAGCATTCATGCTTTCAGTCCATTTCATGTGCATGTTGGGTTCATCCAATTCAGTGGTCAGCTCCATTTGCACAAGAACATTTTCAGCAGGTGGAATATTAGTAAGTTCTGAACTGTTTTGGTATTTCTTACATTCTTGTGAAGATGGAGGAGTGCCACTTATTCTATGTCCTCTGTCTTATGCTGATCATGAAAATAAAGTCAAATAGAGACAGCTCCATAATCCTATGCCATCTTGTTTATTTCTTAAATTCCCAGGAAAAAATTGTATCACACTGGATAAGGTATTAACAAAATCAGTGGTTTCACCAGAATTCAATTGGCCAGCATTTCCTACTTCCTGATATGTCTTCACAAGCTATGGTGCAACCTCAGGTACACACAGGACGTTGCTATATTTCATCACGGCTTGTATTCCTTTACTTTTCTCCTAAAACCCTAACCCTACCCTGCAGTTTTAATTGCATACAAAATGGGTTGAATTTGAGAATAACTTCTCAAATTTTTAAAATTTTATTCTAATTTTCTAATTTTTTTCTAATTTTTTATTCTAATTTTCTAACTTTTTCTAATTTTTTTTAATGGTGCTCAGTTAGAAATGGCCCTGGGAAAAGTCACTATCCTGACAGGTGTGATGTCACCTTTATATTTAATGTTCTACAGACTATTTTGTGGATGTAAAAAAAAGTTGATTTTTGTAGTTAAATAAAAATATTTGAATGTAAGTTCATCTTCTATCTACTCACTGTAAGCATTCTTGTTATAACTTTATTTGCAGAATAAATAGTAGGGATGACATACACCTTATACTTTTCCCACTCAATTTTTATTTTGTTAGCCAGTTCTCTGTAATTAGGAAGTTTTTATTCCATTTAGCTTAATGATCATGATTTTTTTGCATGGCAGAATCAATTAAAATATTCTTCTTTTTTATTGATAAATGTTGAATCTAGATTATTGTGGGCAATAATTCTGCCTGTGATATTGTTCTAGTTTCAGTACAGTTTGTTGGTGGGGTACTCCAGGATATTTTCAGGTGTGTATTTTTTTTTCCATCAAGACATTTCTTTTTTTTTTCTTTCTTTCTGTGTATGTATGTACACACACACACACACACACACACACACACACACACACACACAATCACTTCCATAAGCTTTTTAGTTTTAAATTTTTCTCACCCTCCTTCCCTAACTCCCTCCCCAAGACAGCACACAATCTGATATAGGCTATACATATACATTCCTATTAAACATATTTTCACATTAGTGATGTAAGTAAGAATTAGAACCAATTGGAGGAACCACCAGAAAGAGGAAACAAAACACAACAGAAGAGAAAAAATAGCAAACAGTATGCTTCGATCTGCATTCAAACTCCACAGTTCTCTCTCTGGATGTGCATAGCATTTTCCATCATGAGGCCTTTGGAGATGTCTTAGATCCTTGTATTGCTGAGAAGGGTTAAGTCTATCAATACTAGTCATCGCACAAGTTGGCTATTACTGTGTACAATGTTCTCTTGGTTCTGCTCGCTTTATTCAGCATCAAACCATAAAAGTCTTTCCAGGTTTTTCTGAAGTCTGCCTGTTCATCACTTCTTATAGCACGACAGTATTCCATTACATTCATATATCCCATTCACAGTTATGATTACTGTGTCTTTCCCTCCATCCTTTCCCCCCTGTTTATGCTTTTCTTTCTCTTTCCCCTTTTCCCTCCTCCCTAATATTATGCTTTTGACCACTGCCTCCCTCAGTCCCACCTCCCTTCTATTAGCCCCCTCCCTTTTCTTCCCCTTTACCTTTACTATTTCTTCCCTCCCTTCTATCCCCCCTCCCTTTTCTTTCCCATTTTCCTTCCTACTGTCTATAGGGAATGTAAGATTTTCATACCTAACTGATTATGTTATTCTCTTCTTGAGCCAAATCTGATGAGAGTAAGGTTCAAAAAATGCTCATCTCCCTCCCTTCTTTAGCTTTTTGTGCTTTTTCCTGTAATATAATTTACCCTTGTCTGCCTCCTCCTTTCCCTTTCTCTCAGTACATTTTCTTAGATCAGATTAATCCACTTGCTTGGATCCATTTAATCCACTTGATTAGATTTTTTTCATCATTACATCAAAATTAATATGTACCTATCCCCTTTATGTATATCCCTTCAACATGGTGTAATAACAATATAGTTCTCAAAAAAAAAATAACAATACAGTTCTCATGAGTTGCAAGTGTCATCTTTCCTTGTAGGGATGTAAACAGTTTGCCCTTATTAATAACATGTTGTTTCTCTCTGTCCCATTTACCTTTTTATGTTTCTCTTAAGTCTTGTATTTGAAGATCAAATTTTCTGATGAGCTCTGGTCTTTTTATCAGGAAGACATGGAGGTCCTCTATTTCGTTAAATCTCGATCTCCTCCCCTGAAAAATCATGCTCATTTTCGCTGGGTAGTTGATCCTTGGTTGTAATCCAAGCTCCTTTGATTTACAGAATATCATATTCCAAACCCTATGATCTTTTCATGCAGAAGCTGCAAGGTCCGGTGTAATCCTGACTGTGGTTCCATGATATTTAAATTGTTTCTTTCTGGCTCCTTGCAGTATTTTCTCTTTGACCTGGTAATTTTGGAATTTGGCTACTATATTCCTTGGCATTTTCAATTTGGGGTCTCTTTCAGGAGGTGATTGGTGGGTGTTTTCTATGGCTATTTTGCCCTCTGATTCTAGGACCTCAGGGCAGTTTTCCTTTATGATTTCCTGAAAGATACTGTCCAGGTTCTTTTTTTCATCATGATTTTCAGGTAGACCAATAATTTTTAAATTGTCTCTCCTGAATTGATTTTCCAGGTCAGTTGTCTTACCAATGAGGTATTTTACATTTTCATGTGTTTTTTTATTCTTTTGTTTTTGTGTGACTGATTCTTACTCTCTCATAGACAGAGCTTCCATTTGCCCAATTCTAATTTTTAACAAATTGTTTTCTTCTATTAGATTTTGTACCTCCTTCCTCATTTGGCCAATTGTATTTTTTAGGGACTTGTTTTCTTCAGTGTCCTTTTTTTTTTCCAGTTGTCCAATTGTATTTCTTTAGAGACTTGTTTTCTTCAGTGTACTTTTTTTCCAATTGGCCAATTGTATTTTTTAAGGACTTGTTTTCTACAGTTAATTTTTGTGTTTCCTTTTCCAAGCTATTGACTTTCCCTTGCATACCTCTCATTTCTTTTCCTTTTTTTTCTTCTGCTTCTCTCATTTGACTTTTAAAATCCTTCTTGATCTCTTCTAAGAAGGCTTTTTGGTCTTCAGACCAGTTCATATTCCATTTTGAGAATCCAGATGTGGGTTTGTTGACAATGTTGTCCTCTTCAGAATTTCTGCCTTGATCTTCACTCTTCCCATAATAAGAATCTATTGTACATTTCTTTTTGCTCACGGTGTTTGTTTACTTCCTGGACTTTAAAAAGATTGCTCTCTCCTGCTGGGGAGCAGAGAGTGCTGACCCAAACTTCTACTGTTGGGAGCCTAGGGCCTGGTATTTGTGTGCTGGAGTCTCCAATGCTGGCAGTTGGAGGCTGTAGGGTTCTGGCAGCTTACCTGGTATTGGGCTGGAATCAGGAACATCTGAACTTTAGGGGTAGGATTGGGTAGTGTGGCTCCTGGAGATTTCCTGCTCACCCAGGCCTTTCCTTCCTATTGCTTTCTTCAGCTTCTTCCAGATGGATGTTGAGGGTGTTTATCCACCTGGGGTCCCTTGGAGTGCTGCTTCCCTTAGTTTTGCTGAGGCTCTGGGAGAGCTGGTTGCTGTAGAATGCTGAGGCACTTGGTGGTTTTCCAAGCTGGTTTCCACTGGTTCCCCTGCCCTCAGTGAGGCACTCGGGGTCCAGGTGTTGGTGTTTGCCTGCTCCACCACCTGGGCTTTAGGATCTCCTCCTGGTATGCTGAGATGGGCTAGCTTGCTAGGATGCCTCCCATTCTGTACTGCTCCCCTTCCCACAGGGTAAAAGGGGCCTTTCCTGTTAATTCCTCAAGGTATGTGGGCTACTCGACTACTGCACTCCATCTTTCTTCTGGTTCAGCTGTTCCAGGGTTTTTCCTGGGGTTCAGGTATGTATGATATTCAGGGATTTAGCTTGTTAGTTTATGAAAGACATTGTAGCTCTGATGGATAATTCTAGCCACCAGGCCATGTCTTGTTGGTATTAAATGCTAAATTTTTACAACTTGTAGTGATTCATTCTCCACCTCTCCATTTTCTTGCAAATTCTAAACTGATCACAAATTTTAGGAACCATAAGGATAATCTTTCTCTAGTTTGTGGTGGCAGGGAGCTTGTCCTTAAATGACATCGTATACCCTTACTTTGTCAGAAACATGCAGACATTTGTTGGACATTTCTGTTTTGAGGTATTGTTTGTTGAGCTCATACAGATACCACCATTGGAGGGTCTTTTGACTCTGCTCTTGGATCTTAGTCATTTCATGGTCTCCATTTTGAAGAAAGCTACTTTTGGTTACATTCGACAAATGTAATTGCAGATATTATTATCAGCTTTTATTTCTGTTAGATTTTTGATATGTTTATTCCATTATCTAAAAAGGTTAATCAATCTTCTTCCTTTTTGTCATGAGAGTGTTCATCTTTCTTTAACTTCCTTAGAATGTTGGGTCTTGTGTTTTGTTAATATTGTATAGCTTTCTGTTAGGGTACTTTCAAAATCTGCAGGCCTAATTTATAATTCTGAAGGTGTTCATTAAGACTGGTATTAAGTAGATCCTTATTGCTCTAAATGAGTTATTCCCATTAAGCTTTAATTTCAGAAAGTGAGTAATATTCTTATCATTTCTGACCATGGCCTCCTCTTTGATACTTTTATGCTGCTTATACTTAGCCTGAGAAGACTAAAGTATTTGGAGGAATGATCTTTAGCCATTGGTATAATGTTATCTCAAGATTTAGACTGAAATCTTTCATCTCTACCTTTCTTCAGTGTACATTGAGAATTTTATACTCATTAGGACCAATTCATTTTGATATTATTACAGAAAGATTCCATGAGCTATTTAACTTTTTTTGATTGAGCAACATTGCTTAATGTCATTCTTATATATCAAGTGATTACTAAGATATTTTAGGTTGTCTTCTTTAATTTAGAAGTTATTCTTAGTTCTTTTTGAGAAAGATAATAGATTTCAAAATAGGCAGAATAATAATGTCCTTGAGCTGTCTTTCTGAAAAAAAAAGACACCATGTTTCACAAAAATTATTCTTGACATTATCATGTTGGTGCCATGTTCCAAATAATGAATGTTTTTTTCAAATTTCCAATATCCATTAAATACTCCAACATTCTCATTATGCTTGTATCTATTTTTTTGTTGTTGTTGTTGATACTTTGCTGCATGTTTTTGGTGGGATTTTTTTGGTTATTTTTCTTTGGATATTATAACATTCATTTTTTTTTCTGTTGTGTTTACTGAATGTTGATATGATCTTCCTATGCCTTTCTGAGGTTCTTCAATAGTTCTCTCAAGTTATTTTTGCTACTATCATCTTGATAACTGCTCTTAGGATTATTGCATGATAGTTCCACCTTTCTCTGGCAATATCAATTGAATATGCAACTATGTGCAAGTTCTGAAGTTCTTTTTATACATTCCATCAAATCATGTGGGAGAATGTAAGCAATCATAATGTTATTAGAAGACACTAGATTTTTTAGATCTAAGAGAACTCCAGAAAATGCTATCCACATCTAGAAAAAGAACTATGGAGTCTGAATGCAGATCAAAGCATGTTATTTGCTCTCTCTCTCTCTCTCTCTCTCTCTCTCTCTCTCTCTCTCTTTCTCTCTCTCTCTCTTTGTTTCTTCTCTCTCATGGTTCCTCCTATTGGAGGCAATTCCTTTTTACTACATGGCTAATGTGAAATATGTTTAATATGAATGTATATGTAGAGCCTATATAAGATTGTATGCTGTCTTGGGGAGGTAAAGAGAGGGAGGGAGAGAAAATTTAGAACTCAAAATCCTATGGAAGTGAATGTTGAAAACTAAAAATTAATTAATTAAAAATAAATTAAAAAATATTTTCAATTCACAGAACAAACCAAGCATATCCATACCACAGTAATATGAAAAAAAGATGCTTGTGTGTGAAAATGCAAATCTACCATGTACAATTTGATATGAACTCCAAATATACAAAAAAGTTAGATGTAAATTTCTTTTTTCCCTTCCTCATTCCCATCCCAGAGATAGCTACCATTAGACACAAATAGATATACACATATATATGTGTGCATATGTGTATGTATATGTGTATATAGGTATATATTTATTTATTTATAAAATTATTCTGCACACCCTTCTATTTATCAGTTTCTTCTCCAGATGCAAATAGCATCTTTCTTCATTTTTTTTTGTATTTTTAATTTGTATATTTATATTAGCCAAAATGACTTTGTTAACTCAAAGTCATTCTTAAAACAATATTGTTGGGGCTACTAGGTGGCACAGTGGATAGATTGAGGAGGACATGAGTTCAAATCTGGCCTCAGAAACATGACACTTATTAGCTGTGTGACCCTGGGCAAGTCATTTAACCCCCTTGCCTAGCCAAAAAAAACCAAAAAAAAATATTATTGTTGCTATATAAAATTTTCTCTTGGTTCTGCTCACTTTGCTCTTCAGCTTTTTGTGCAAATCTTTCCATGCCTTTATAAGGTCATTGAGCTAGTCATTTCTTATAGCATAGTAGTATTCCATCACAACTATACACCACAACTTGTTCAGCCATTCCACAGTCGATGGGGATCCCGGCAATTTCCAGTTCTTTGTGACCACAAAGAGAGCTGCTATAAAGATCCCATACACATTCTAAATTATAATTGTTATTTGTTAATTTGCCTCCATCTTTTTTTTACTATTTTCTTTCTCAGCCTCTTTTTGCCCTTTACCTGTTACCTTATCTTCTCCCTCCACCCCTTACCCCCACTTCATGTACTCCTCCAAGAGTCCATGCCCATCCCCTTACCCTACCCCCTAACCCAATCCACACACCCCTCCAAAAGTCCCTCTCCTATCCTATCCCCTAGTTTTCTCACTTATCTACACATTCAGAAGATTTCTATACTCTTCCAGATATACATGTTTCCAGTATTATGAGCCCTCCATGCCCACTTGCTTCCTCTGTATGAGTTTTTCCTTTTATGCCCTATTTTTATAAGTGCTCCCTTTTACCTTTTTCTCCACAATTTTGTTTTTAGAAACACCCATCATACACAACTCAGCCCCAATCTTTCATTCAAACTACCTTGGTAATGTTGACTGTTTTAAGAATACTGATGACATTTTTCATATATATATATATATATATATATATATATTATATATATATATTATATTATATAATATTATGTATATATATATGCATATATATGCATATATATGTATATGTATATGCACATGTATATGTATATGTATATGTATATGTATATGTATATGTATATGTATATGTATATGTATATGTATATGTATATGTATATGTATATGCACATGTATATGCACATGTATATGCATATGTATATGTATATGTATATGTATATGTATATGTATATGTATATGTATATGTATATGTATATGTATATGTATATGTATATGTATATGTATATGTATATGTATATGTATATGTATATGTATATGAATATATATATGTATATGTATACGTATATGTATGTAAACAGTTTGATTTTAATGAATGCCTTATAGTTAGTCTTTAACATTTTCCTTATATGTCTTCTGGATGTTTCATATAAAATTTACCGTTGGGTTCTGTGAGATTCTAGATTTTAAAATTATTTTATTTTCATATAATTAGCCTACTAGCTAGATTCATAGTGTCAATTTTTTTAAAAAAGGACTTTTTATAATTCTAGCATAAGTATGCCCATCTCTTTCTCACAATCACTTGAGATTTTAATGTTGCTTTTGTCATCTATTTTATTATTAGCTATCATTTCTGGAGTTTATATTTAGTAAAACTTTTCAGTGGCCTAGAGCCCTTCAACATTTCCCTGTTTAGATTTTGACAACTCCTTGATGTCATTCTTTAACTCATCTAGTCTAGGCTTAGAGATGAAGCAATGTATCTATGTTTTCATTAATTCTTTTATTTTTACTTACATATTTATTCATTCATCTACCTATCCATTTATTCATTTATTTATTCCTTCATCCATCCATCTATTTGTCCATTTAAAAATCACTTCTATGTTTGCCTTGCATTTGTCAGAACTATATTATGGTGTAACACAGAGCTGAAGCCACTTTTGATAAAAAGTAGTTTGAAATGTTTATAACTGGTCAAACCTGTTTCCAATTTTATTATGATATGCCATGGGTATATTATGAAAGTATTCATGTTTTCATTTCATGTGCACCCATAATTTATATACATGAGTGGTCCATGTCCTCTGTAGTAGAGTATTTCCAACAGGTGGGATATTAATATTTCTATTTTGTTTTCATGTATTTTCCCTTGTTGTGATATCAGAACATAGAAGAATGTATCGCTCTGTTATCATCTTTGTTATGCTAATATCTTGATGGTTACAAATAGAGCTGGAATTCAATCCTATAACTTTCTTTAAGGTCAACAAAACATTTTACATATGTTACCTCATTTGATACCTATTTGATATACTGTGGAGTCAATATCATTATCCCTATTTTGCAGATGAAGAAAATGAGGCTGAGAAAAGGGTTACACAACTTGCCCAAGAGTAACACAGCCAAGTAAGTGTCTGGAGCAGGAATGAAACTCAGATCTACCTGTCTCTAGGTCTGGCACCCTATCTGCTGCAATTTAACTGCTCTATTTTAAAAGTTATTATTAGGGAATATGTTAGAAGCTTTTCCCCACCCCCATTCACTTTCTGGCCTATATTCAAAGAATCACAGAAATGGAGAACCGGTAAGTATCTAAGTGGCCATCTAGTTTAAGTTAAAATTGTAAAAGATTTCCTGCTATAATGAACCCAATAAGAGGCAGAATGACACAATGGAAACAACAGTGCCTCAGATATCAAGACTTTGATTTTAGTCCCCTTTTTTATGTTTCCTACCTTTATGATTTGGCGAATGGTACAATCTCCATGAACCTCAGTTTCCCCATTTATAAACTGAAGGGGTTTAACTAGATGACTAGATGTGCTACTGGCTTATCATGCCTCTAGAATTCCCTTCTTTTGAAGCTGATTTTTCAATCTAAGGGCATGTTCCTGGGATATATATATTAGCAAACATAAAGAATAGGTTCTGAGGCAGTCTATAGCTTATGATACTATAACACATGAAGAGTGTGACGTGGAACCAGTAAAGTTGGCTCCAATAGTATGATGATTAAAACAATTGGACTAATATGTCATAGACCATAGATATCAAATAAATCTAACTAGGACCTAGATGACATGAAGTGAATCCAAAATGAATTATTTAAAAGCTTCATTTTATCATAGGAGGTGTATTTCTGTTTGTGTGTGGATGTGTGTGGGTAATTGTACATGTGTGTACACCTTCTCAAATATTTTCGTTTCTGGGGCCATTAACGTGAAGATTCAATGTTACTTTTTTTCAGAAAGTATGTATTATAGGGGCCTTGAGGGGGAATTTATTGCATGATTCTTTTTCTTTCTTTTTCTTTTTTTCTATATTTTTCTTTTTAGTCTTCAACATTCACTTTCATATTATTTTAGGTTTTAAATTTTCTCCCTCTCTCATTTCTTCCCCCTCCTCCAAGATGGCATACAATCTGATATAGGCTCTACATATGCCTTCAAGTTAAGCATATTTTCCCATTAGTTATGATGTAATAAACAATTAGAACTAATAGGAAGAACCACAAAGGCCTCATTTCTAAAATATATGAGAATTGAGTCAAATTTATAAGAATATAAGTCATTCCCCAATTGATAAGTGGTCAAAGGATATGGACAGGCAGTTTCAGAGGAAGAAACTAAAGCTATCTATATATTATTTTTCTTAAATGGACTAAATTATCCTTTTCTGCATCTGTGAAAATTAATCAATACATATGCAGAAAAGAAGTCATAGATCTAGAACTAGAAGGGAACTTAGATGACATCTAGTTCCAACTCCCTCATGTTTCAGATGGGAAAACTGAGGTTCTCCAAGGAAGTGAAGTAATTGCTGAAGGTCAAACAGATAGTGAGTGTGAGAGTTGTTCTTAGGCTTTCTTTGTGCCTCAGGGTATACTCAACCCCAGTGAAGAGAGAATGATTTTTTTTTTGAATAAGACTGTATGTCTTCTTCATTTTCCTCTGTGGGATCTTTGCACCACAGGGAACTTAAATGCTTACTGAAGGTTTTCTGAAACATGATCCTATTAGAAAATCTTTCTTGTAATAGTCATTCAAGTAAATATAATCTTCTAGTGAGGTGAAACCTCAAGTTTGTGGAAATGTGCATGGGAACTTACCATTTCTTTTCCTATCAGTTTTTAATTTTTTTTTTACTCCTTCTGATATTGTCTTGTTTATTTCTCTGATTTATTCTTAAGCCCCACTTAAGCAGGCTATATACTTTAATGTCATTTTGTTTATTGGAGACTAATAAAAGAAAATCTTTTAACATTGGAAGATTTATTTGATCTGAAAAGCAAATTGAAATGTTGATTTAGTTAAGGCCAAAGATTAAAAAGAGTTCTGCTTTTCAACTTGGAGTTGGGTAGAGTGAAGAAGACAATGCCTTATCTTCCCATACTCTCACAAAATTGGTTTCACTGATGTCAAATGGCATGGCTAAATGAGCTGAAACAACTGATTCTGAGGATGACTAACTTGCTCTTTTTAATAGAAGGAAACCTCCATTTTGAGAGAGGAAGATAGCTAAGCTATTATGCTACAGAAGAGATCACTTGGTTGGGAGTTCATGAGAATGACTTTGATGTTTTAAAGAGCCATTCTGGGGCAGCTAGGTGGCTCAGTGGATAGAGCACCAGCCTTGAATTCAGGAGGACTTGAGTTCAAATGCAGCCTCAGACCAAACACTTGACACTTACTAGCTGTGTGACCCTGGGCAAGTCATTTAACCCCAATTGCCTAAAAATTAAAAAAAATGTAAAAAGACCTTCTTATCCTATGCCCTTATTGTTACTTATGTTTCTCCATCAATCCACCATAAATAATTCACCCATTACACAGTTCACCAGTATGGGACCAATAATCTTATTGAGTTCTGGACCCACCCATCCTAATTGCCTGCAAGAGATGATTTTAAACATTGGAGTGAATTCTGGGTTAGGGATTAAATTACTGCTATTGTGTTGTTGTTGTTGTTGTTGTTGTTTTATTATAAGAACATTTTCTTTGCCAAAAATAAAATATTTTTCATGAATACAAATCATTGGAAAAGACAGCAGTGTTCAAATGAGCATTCAGTGAGGCTGAGGATACCAGGGTGAATAACTCAAACATGCAGGACCCTTAGATAACCAGTCTCACACAGGACTTCAAAAACCCCTGCCTTGATAATCCAGCAATTAAAAGGAACTTGTCATCTGTGCTGCTCACTCACATGTACTCTGTCCCACCCTTTCCACTTATTGCTTGGGGAATAATAATCAAATCACTATTACCATCTCTTCTGAAAAGGGAATGATGATCTATTGTCCTATGGCTCCTTTCAGAATTCCTGTGATTCTGAGTCTTAGTTTCCCTGGACTGAAAAAGACTGCCAATCCTTTTTACAGATTGATATTGGCCCATGTCTACCAGGTAGCTATCTCATTATCCCCTACCCTTTCATCATGCCCATTTAAACCCACATTCATTTGTTAATAAACTACCCTACATTTTAGACCTTTGCCCTCCCCATGCAAATTACTTTGTATGTATTTTGAATTTAATTTTCTACATACATATAGTTTCCTTCAATAGGATTTAAGCTACTTTAGTTCCAGTACTGATTCGTTTTCTGTTTTGCAGCCCCAAAATTTAGCCTTTAACCTGGAACATATCAGACACTCAATAAATGTTTGTTGAATTGAATTGATGTCTTTTTCTTTTAATAACTGAAGAATACCACTGCAATATTTAGGCTGTCCATTTGTGATAACCCCTTAGTCTCATTATAGGAGTATCTCATCTCCTTACCTGATCAAATACAGACTTTCAGTTTTTTATGTACAAATAATTTTTGTTAGCATACTGCATCTAGGAGCAACTATAAAAAGACTTTCCATTGCACCTCAGGCTCCTTTAATTTATATATTTTTTTCTCAGTTAGTGGCATTCCATGATTTGTAGCCATACAACATCACTGGAAGAATATTGTTGCTAACAATTATTTTCTAGTTAGTATTCACTTGGAAACATCAGTGAGTCCATAATTTGATCAGTGTGTATTCTACTTTCACTAGTGTAGATGACAACATATTTATGTTTTCTTATCCTTTGTTCTCCTTATCTAGGTCCTTCCTTACATCTTCCATTGGAGCTCTACCTAATCCACTAGAGAACTTCCTCTAGGGCATGGGTTCTTAGTCTTTTGTGTTATAAATCCCTTCAACAGTCTAGTGAGGCCTACATATCCTTTCTTAGAACAATGTTTTAAATGCATAAAATACAGACTTTTATAAAGGAAATAAATTATATTACAATAGTTATATGTATGCATGTATATATGTGTATGTATGTATGTATCTTTAAAAAAATCATCCCAGATTACAGGTTAAGAACTCATAGATTAAGTCTGTTCATATCTTAAGGATCTTTGTATAACTGGTTAGGCTATCCCTTTGTTATCTCTCTGACTCTTTACTTGACTAGCCTGTCTGCTGTTTTGCTCAGACATATCCCTCACACCATCTTTTATTCTATTTCACATGTACAAGTTTTCATTGGAAACTTATTGCACCTTTCCATTTTTCTTTGAGACATTTGCAGTGGGGACCCTTCTATGATCATCGTGTTCCTTGCATTGTAGCCATATAAAATAAATGTGAGAATATTAATATTAAATACAGAAGGGTGTCATTATCCTCAAAAGCCACTGATAAGACATCGACAATTTAACATAAAGTCTACTGTTTCTCATTTAATGCTCTTCATAGATGCAAATGATTCTCAGATCTATTTATCAAGCCCTGACCTTTCTCCTGACCTCTAGTCTCACTTCTTTACCTGCTTATTAGAAATTGAGAACTGGAGGTCCCATAGAAATTTTAAACCCAACATGTCTGAAAGTAAACTCATTATACATTTCCCAAACCATTCCCTTCTCCCTCACTTTGCTGTTACTGTCAAGGGCATTACCTTCTCAGTACCTCATCTCTTAGCTCACACACTAGGCATTATCTTCTATTCCTTGCTATTCCCACCTTCATATCCACATTTTGTCCAGTCTACCTGTGTAACATCTCCTATGTAAGTGCCCTTCTCTCCTCTGACACAGTTGCCACCCTGGTGTAGGTTCCCAGTACCTCATACCAGTATTATTGCAAAATCATTCTAGTTGGCCTCCTTGCATCAAGTGTCTACTCACTCCAGTCATTCTTGACTAAGCTGCAAAAGTTATCTTCCTAAAAAGTAAAAGTCAGGCCATTAACCCCCTCTACTAAATAAACTCCATTCACTTTCTATTATCTATTTCTAGGACCATATCTATAATTCTCTCTCTCTTTTTTTTTTAAAGCTTCTCAGCCTGGCCTCTTCCTACCTTTCCAGTCTTTTTACACTCTCCTCCATGTACTTGATGACCCAGCTACACAGGCCTCTCCAATTTTCCTCTCACACAACATTCCATTTCCTGTTCTCCCAGTGCATGTCTTTATAGTGTCTCTTCCCCATTCCTGGAATGCTCTCCTTCTTCATCTATGCCTCCTGGACTCCCTGGCATCTTTCAGTCTCGGCTAAATTCCAACTTATGTGAGAAGCCTTTCTCAATCCTTGTTATAAAGCTAATTCCTTCCCTCTGAGATTACTTCCAGTTTACTTTTTATATATTTTGTATCATATAATTATTTTCATGTCTTCTCCTCCAATAGAATGTGGACTCCTTGAGAGAAAATATTGTTTATACTTTTCTTTGCATCTCCAGAACTTGCTTAGTGCCTGACACATAATAAGAACTTAAATGCTTATTGATTTCACAAGTATACTTCACATTTCTTGTTGTTGAGTCATTTCAGTCATGTCCCACTCTTTGTGACCCCATTTGGGGTTTCTTGGCAAAGATGCTGGAGTGGTTGGCCATTTTCTTCTCCAACTCGTTTTACAGATGAGGAACTGAGGCTAACAGGGTTAAGTGACTTGCCCAGGGTCACACAACTAGTCTGAGGCCAGTTTTGAAATCAGGTCCTTCTCACTCTAGGGATAGCATTCTATATACTGTTTGGCCCATTTCCACCTTAAGAAGTCTTCTTATGCCACTCTTTTTCATGTATTCTACTCTCTAGCTATATTGGCTTAATAACTGTGTGTTGAAGAAGATACTCCCATCTCTGTGCCTTTTCAGGCCTGTGGGCTGCTTACAGCCTTCTGGCTGCTTGCAGCATGCCAAAGGATTTCTTGGGCCCTCAAAAAATGTAGGGAAAAACATTATTTGTACGTCGAGGAAATCTTTTGGTGGTACCACAAGCAGCCCACAGGCCACAAGTTGTACAGGTCTGTTACACTGAGTCTTCTCCCCATCTCCTTACCTTGTTCCTTGTGCTTGAAGAGTTCACTCTTCTCATCTCTCTTAGTTTCCTTGTCTACAGCTCAAATCATATCTTCTAAAAGAGATCTTTTCCCAGTCTCATATGTTGCTGATACTTTCTCCTATAAAATTACCTTCTATCTACTCCAAATATTTTTTGTATGTGTCTAATTATTTACATGTTGTCCCCATTACAAAGTGAGCTTTTTAAAGGAAGAGCTATCATTTGCTTCAAATTGTATTCTCGATGCTTAGCACAATGTCTGGAATGCAGTAAATGCTTCATTAGTATTTGTGGACTGATTGTTTGGCTGACTGTTTCCTTACTTTCTTACCTAGTTATTAAACCTTTATACAAATTATTGATGCATATATCTTGGCTGTGTCTGATTGCAAGGAAATGGGAAAAGGCAAATTTTTTTTATCAATAATTTCCATTTTATCCACAGTGACAATTGAGATTTGTAGGCAATAAAAAGTATTCTGTTTATTATTTGTTGATTTCCAAAGAAAAATGTTATTTGACTTAAGAGGCAAAATGTAGCTTACATTACACAAAGTGTCTCACATATTGGAATTAAGATCATACAGGGTTCTTTTATTAATATAAGTACAGAGAAAATGGTGTTTAGTGAAACTACATATCCTTACTAAAATGAAGAACAGTGAAGTACACATTTCTTAAAGATGTCCTCCACAAAGTTTTTATTGTTGTTTTAATAATTTCCTATTATTGTTTTCTTCTATTAGAATTGGAAAATGAAGTTTTTAATGGTTTGAAGAAAAAAATCAGATGAGTCTTCTGCCTCCTGATTATAAGAAGGTAAGTTATGCTTCCTGCGGAAAATGGAATATGGATAATTTCAGCTAAAATTTAGTGGTTAGTAAAGAGCCCACAGAAAATTTGTTGTGAGAATAAAGTCATCATAGGAAATTTGTATGGGTCCTAAAACCTCACTAATTTATATTATGCCTTTCCAAGATTTGAGATTTGGTTAACTCTTTTGCATTTCTAAACTTAAGGAAAATGCATAATTAACAAGACATGGCTGTTTTCCTTTTCCTCTTTGTAGGATGAAGAAAAAGCTAGTTATTTTCATTTTTCCTGCAAGGACACTGTCTCTCTATCCAGGGCACAATTATCTATTGTCTCTGGGAGTCTTTTCATTACATTGCATTACTGGAATTAGAGACAAGGACAAAGAAAGAGCCATTTCTCTCAATTGGATTAACCTTTCCACCTTTGGCAGTTTAGGTTCAGAAGGAAGCCTGCCCTCAAGGCAGAACAGGACTTAAGGTTATTTCTGTGACAGGTAAGTTAGAAAACTATCCAAGGTTGAGTGTAGTGATGGCCAAAGAGAGGAAAAGAAAGGCTTGAAAATCACTCCAATAAAATAGTTTTCTCTCAATGTGACATTGTTGTTCTTCTAAACTGGTACACATGTTCTGATGTATCGGTATACAGTTCTTCTAAATTGATATATATGTAAATTTCAGACAGCACCACCTGACTTCAGTGTGACATAGGGTTGAAAGGGCACAGTAGCCACATGCGAGGCACAGATGTGCTGTAATTTAGGTGTATAGGTCACTTACTATTTAGAAAATAGTCACCATGAACTGTCAAAGCTTAGGTCCCTACTTGTGAATGACCTAGGCTTAAAATACTAATGGTCAGGTGTCCTGTCCTTTTAGGAAGGAGAATTGGCAATTGTTAAAAGCCAAGAAATTCCAATTCAAGAATTTTTTACCATGCTGAAAATGTAACTAAGGAAGGAGAATTGACAATCTCATATTTGGAAATCACATTTGGAAGCATGGGAGCACAGGAGGTAGCAGGAGGAAAGAATCTATTCATTATTGGTAATTAGGACTGTATGTGTGTGTTTGTATAAACACACATGCACACGCTCACACAAGCACATATACATGTGCATATATTTGAAGTAAGGACATTTTCTATTATTTAATATAGGAGTAAACTAGTAGATTGGTAGTAAGTTAATAGATTCCTATTTAAGTGTGAGGGTTAACTACATGTTTAACAAAGTTGTTGAAAAGTGTTAAATTGAACCCCACTAGTTCCTATTATTTCCATCCCTGAAAATATTTATTTTTTCTTTTTGTCATTGAAACTCACATTCTCATACACCCCCCTCCCAAACAAACAAATAGACAAACAAACAAAAGCATAGTAGCAGCAATTTGAGAATCAGATATGGGGAAAAATTGAAAAGAGGTACACATTAAATGGGGAAGGACAGCAAAAGGTAATGAGAAAGAATACCTACATTGTAAAATTTATCAAGCATTAATAATCAAATATAGAAAAAGAATATAAAACAAGTCCTATGTCATGAGCACTTTGCTAGGAAGGAACAGATTTTTTTCCTCAAACCTTTATTCCTTTTCCAAGCTCAACATTCTTTCCATTCAGACATTAAGGGATTGGTGTAACGGAATGTGTAAATTCCTGACTTAACCATAAACCTTTAACATTTTGAAATGGTTTTCTTAGGCATAGCTGGTGCATTTATGGAAAAAAAAAACAGATTTGGGGGCTTTTATGCAAAATAAATAAGTGGGACTCTATGGCTTGATTCTACTTGATTTTATTTCAGTCAATGAAGGAAAATACTAGCAGGGAAAACTGTTGACTATTTTCAGTATTGGCCAAGCCTATATTCATGAATCTTAAACAATTTCACTGATTCAGAAGTGTTTTCATCAATCAGCATATCAAAAGGATTAAAGGATAGGAAAGAAGATCTATGGAGAAAAAAAAGTGATAAGGTAACTGGAATTATTTAGCCTGGGGAAGAAAAGGCCAAAAGGCTTCTCATGAGTTCATAAACAGTGGATAATGATCAGGTCTTTAGAAAAAAAAAATCTATGTTCTGGAGAACATAAGAGACAAATAATGAAAACTATTGCAGGAAATATTATGGTTAGATATAAGGCAGATCATCCCAATGGTGAAGCTGGTTATAACTTGGAATTCATAGGAGTAAGAATGAAAAACAGTAACAGCAACAACAATTTCTCATATTAAGGTAAATAATAAATTATGGAGGAACTGGGTTTATTCAGTTTTCACAGTGGAGGATGACTATTACTGATACACATACTAATGTTAAAAAAATTTAAAAAAGGACACTCAAAGCTAAAAAGATTATGTTCTTATGGCTTTATTTTAAAGTTGTCTAGGATCACGTTACTTAATAAAAAATTATTAAAAAAGAAAAAAATCCATCTGATTATATTTTTTATATTTGAAGCTTTAGGAAAATGAAACAACACTAAACTAGGCATGTCTTGGAAACATGCAAGTGAAATTTCTCCAAATATCTGGGAATTTTGACTTTATAGCTTTAGAAACTAATTAATTTCCCTTGGAATTTATAAACTGGCCTTCCATTTCAGTTCACCATCTCCAGGTCACTTTCCACTCACATTCATAAAACATTCCTACTAATTCAATACTTATTTCATTATATCCATATAAGCAGAGGAGTTATGGCCCCACTCTGTCCTTATTACACAGTCTAGTAAGTCCTAACTACACCCAGTTCTAGTTAGAACTGACTACTGAAACTTTTCCTGGGTAGATCTTCTTGGTTAATTTTTAGAAATTCTCTTTTTTTTTTAAAGGTACCATCTTGGATGGTACTTTAAGTATTTAAAAGTGGTTAATCTATGTTATCTCCTTTCATCTTTAAAATGAACCAGTGAGGTAGCTATTACTACACACATTTTGCATATAAGGAAATTGAGTTTGAGAGAGGCTAAGTAGTTTACCCAAGATTATACTCATATGAAGGGTCTGAGGCAGGATTTGAAGCCAGTTCTTACTGATTATGAGTGACTATTATGTACAGAATGTTGTGCTAGTGAAATATTTTGAATGAAACATAGCTTCTGCCTTCAAGAACCTTACAATCAAGTAAGCAGTAGAAGATGATGCTCGTGAGTTGGTATGGTCAAAAAATCTTTGTCATGTGATGGTCAGCCTTCTTTTGAGGACATTATCATCCTACCAATCACTCAGGTTCAAATCCTTAGAGTTGCTCTCTAATCCTAATTGATTTTAACTATTAATATGTAAAAAATTAAATTTGCCTCCTCTTTTCCCAATTTGACTCTCAAGCATATTACCAGTACTGTTAGATCATGGTAAACTCAAAAGTAGTTTCTTCTGAAATGTGTTTTTTTTTTTTTTTAAGAGTAGGAGGGTGAACCTTATAAAAGAATACACAGTGGGAAGGACCTTAAAACCTGGCGCCAGCTTGTGGCTTACTAAACTGTATCAACAAGATCATGTAATCCTCAAGAATGTTTTCAGATAAAGAAGAAATGTCAGCCCCGAGTATTTTTTATTAACCCCATTCCCTCAGCTCCCTTCTCATCTCGTCTTCAGATTCAGCTTTTACTGACCACTTTCTCTCTTCAGTTTATTTGTATTAGAAATGAACAGAATCATTAGCTGTGCTGCTTGGTGGTCAGACATGGCCTCTGAGCTTCTAATAATGGTCAATAGTTGTATTTTTCATTGGGCAACTGATGTTTGCTTTGCTGATGGCCTCAGGAATTGATGTAATCTGAGATCACACTCTGTTTACATCTTGTTTCACTGATATGCTGACCCCTTCGAAGGCAACAAGAAAGAAAAACAAACACTTCAGCAAAAATACCTGCATGTACTTCTTCTCCAGGTGGGGGCTGCACCCCAAAATGACTCTAGGTTCTTTCCTGTTGCTCCAGCTCCACTGTCCCACTCCAACCTTCCCTAACATTATCAGAAAAGCCACAAAACGCATGGGTTCCAAGTTTCCATCTGCTATCTGATCTTGTGTGTACTTAAATGTTCCATGGAGAATTTTTGCTAATGAATTACATGTCAATCAAAGCAAAAAAAAAACCACCAAAAAACCCTCACATCGATATTTCTTTAGCCCAGTCAAAATGCTTCTTTAAGACTTAAGAAAATTAAATTTTTACATAATGATCACTTTCCTATCTCCTTGATTTAATTTTTTTTCTCATTCTGAAAAGCGACTATTGTGTTCCTATTACTAACTATATGCTTCAGTCCATCAAAAATGTGATTAAATCAAACATTTTTCAAGTACCTACTATGTGGGGGCACAAAGATAAAATGAATATTCTGTCTCCTGAGAAACTGACATTTTCTTAGAGGGATAAGGAAAAGTAATTACAGAAATTGATAATTAATTTATGAAAAGAAATGCCCTCTTAACCACATCGTATATTAAATTGAGCATTGGATTTAGAGACCCAAGACCTACATTTGAAATCACATCTCCTTATTCTTAAAAACATCTTAGAGACAGCTAGAGAGTACACTGGATACAGGGCTGTATTTAGAGTAAGGAACAATTGAGTTCCCAGCCTTCCTCAATTATTAACTAGCTTTGTGACCCTGCTCTAGTAATTTAACCTCTCTGGACTACCATTTAATAATTTATTAAATGACGAAGTTGAACTAGTCAAGTTGGTTTGTTGTTGTTGATTGTTTGTTTTGTCATGGACACTTTTAGCAGTCTGATAGAGCCTATAGAATCAATATTTCTAAATGCATAAAATAAAACAGATAAGATTATAAAGGAAACCAATTTCATTGAATATAATCATCAAAATACTTTTAAAAATAAGTACATGGATCTCAGATTGAAAACCTCTAGACTAGGTGATGTCTAAGGTCCCTTTCTCCTCTAAATTTTTAGTATAGTACCATGGTTCATCATGAAATAAAAGAATTGGGGTTAGAAATCTCCCCACAATGCTGTTTACTAATGTGTTTCGATTCTTGATCTAGTCTATTGCTAAACCAAATTACTTTTAAAAGGTGTGAATTTAAATCTAGGAGATTTATTTGAACTAAGTTTAGCAAAACTAATATACTCAGATGAGTATCTTAATTCAATAAAGTCACCATGAGCTACTTTATACTTATTTAATTTATTATGCCATTTTTCAAATTTGAATCTCCTCTTTCAAAGGAATGGGAAGCTGGTTGTTAAGCCCTGCCCTAGACTGCTCACCATCTCTCCTCCAATACTAAACTCTTTACACCTCCTATCAATCTAATTGATTTATAACCTTAGGCTGGTTTGGTTGGAAAATCATATTAATATTGCTACTTATGAAAATTCATCACATTCAGCTCCAAATAAATTATCTACTTAAAAAAAATCAAATCTGTCCCAAAAACAAGATTTCCCATCTTAAGGATTTTGAAAAAAACAAACAAACAAACCAACTGTTTGAATTCTTATCCTGGCTTTCCATATTGAGCAAACCCTCTGAGCCTTATTCCTCACTTGTAAAACTGGGCAAAGATAGTTGTACTACCTAAGTGAATTGGTATTGGGCTTGAAAGAGATAACATATGTGAAGGACTTATTAAATAATAAAGCATTATGTAATTATAAACTATGATCAAAGGAGATAATGTATGTGAGCCTCATTATAACCATAGAGTACTATATGAAAATTATTATTATTCCTTTCCTTCTCATCTTATTTGACTTCGGATATAAATGGAGGGTAGGGAAGAGAACAAGTATTTGGTTTTTTGAAAATTAAAAAAAAATATTTATTTTAGGTTTTCAACAGTAAGTTTTATAAGATTTTGAGTTCTAAATTTTTACTTTCCCCATTTTTCCCTCCCCAAAATGGCAAGCAATCTGATATAGGCTATACTTGTACAATCATATTGAACATATTTCCACATTAGTCATGTTGTGAAAAAAGAATAAAAACAAAAGGAAAAAAACACAAGAAAGAAAACAATCAAACAAAGAGAAAATGATATGCTTTGATCTGCATTCAAACTCCATAATCCTTTCTCTGGATGTGAATAGCATTTTCCATCATGAGTCTTTTGGAATTGTCTTAGATAATTGAATTGCTGAGAAGAGCTAAGTCTATCAAACTTGGTCATCTCACAATGTGGCTGTTACTGTGTATAATGTTCTCCTGGTTCTGTTCACTTCACTCAGCATCAGTTCATGTAAATTTTTCCTGGTTTTTCTCAAATCCACCTGCTCATCATTTCTTATGTGACAATAGTGTTCCATTACATTCACATACCAAAACTTGTTCAGCCATTCTCCAATTGCTGGGCATCCCCTCAATTTCCAATTTTTCGCCACCACAAAAATAACTGCTATAAATATTTTTGTACATGTGGGTGCTTTTGCCTTTTTTATGATTTTTTTGGGATACAGACCTAGTGGTGGTACTGTTGGATCAAAGGGTATAAACAGTTTTATAGCCCTCTGGGCATAGCAAAACAAGTATTTGTGCTAAATACTTTAGAAATATTACCTTACAACAACTCTGTGAGATAGAAGCCATTATTTCCCCCTTTTTACAGTTGAGGAAACCAAGGCAGAATTTATGTGACTTCCGCAGGGTAATACAGCTGATAAGTGTATGAGTCTGCATTTGACCTCATCTCTTCTCGATTCTAACCACAGTGCTCTATCCATTGCAGCATAAAATGAGTCAGTATGTTATTCTTACTCTTTTATATTTATTGTTTTGTATATGATTGTAAAGCTAGATAAAACAGGTACATTTGATTTCTTGAATAAATATTGGAAAGCAAGCATATCTTTTGTAAGATCACTGAAAACATTTTTAGAATAACTGAATGGTAGGACGGACAATGATGATATATGATATCTTATTCCTACATCATTTTTATAGCTTACTGATGGAGTATTTGGTATGGCTATGTCCATTAAAAACATTGTTCTTAAGTTTTATTGATCAATGTCACATTATGGAGAATTGTTGGCAATGGGTCTGCTTTGATAACACTCAGGTTCCAGTAAATTTTTTGCATACTCGAGGAATGTTCTGAATTCTGTGTTTTAATGAAAGGATTTGTTTCCTGTTAGCTTCCTTAGAACACCAAATGGGGCCATGAAGCATTGGATATAATTGAAAAAAATGACTAAACAACAAAAGTTCATTAAATATAGTGCATTTCTAATGTATATTTATTCTATCTTCTTGATGAGAAAGGGATGTAGGTCCTGATTTTTTTTTTTGCAGTATATAAGCCATAGCAGTTTACAAGCTATAGGTCATGAGTTTGGGTTTTCATTCTGGAAGAAAATTCTGGAATATATCATTAAAAGCCTGGTAGTGAGCATCTGAAAAAGGAAGTAGTAATATCAAAGGGTCAGCATGTCTTTGTTAAGAACAAGTCATACAATACCAAATCCTTTCCTTTTTTTGATAGGAGAATTATTTTGGCAAATCATAAGATTGCTGTACATACAGCTTACCTAGAACAGAATAATTCATTTGACATAGTGTCTAACGCTATTCTTATAGACAAAATGAGAGATTTGGAATAGATAATCAAATAGGCATATGTCTTCAGAAGAAATTGAATGACCAGAAGCAAAGATTACTCATTGTTGGGTCAATGTTAAGTTGCAGAGAGGTTTGTAATTTGATGCCTCATCTTTCAAAATGGCTCTGAGTCACTATATTTAGCACTTTTATCAATGACTTAGGTAATTGCATACACCGTATGCATCCTATTTCCCAATGATTCAAAATAGGGAGGGATGTAGGACAGAGTAAAGATCCAAAAAAGAAATTTTAGGCTGGAATGTGAAACTAAATCCAATAAAATTGAATTTAATTGGGACAAATGGTCAATAAATATTTATTAAACATTTACTATGTGTCAGGCACTGTGCTAACCATAGTACAATTTAATATCTTATACTGTATTTAGAAATGAACTTCACAAATAGGTGATCATTTGCTAACAATATTATAGGAGGCATTCTTAGTCATTTATGAGTTGAATTGGGTGACCTCTGAAGGTCCTTCCAATTCTGAGATTTTGGAGTTCTTTGAGTTACTACTTTTCTCACAAAATACTTCCTTCATTCTCACAGTACTGTTACTGCTACTACAATTTTCTATTGCTAAATAAGTTATAGGATGTAAGAAGTCTTCTAAAAACTTCCCATTGTAAAGAGAAAGAGGAAGTGGAAGAAGTGTGAAAGGGCTGGAGGTGGTTCAGTGGTTAAACCACCACTGGACCTGGAATCAGGAAGATATGCATTCAAATTCCACTTCAGACTTTTACTAGCTATGTTGCCTTGAGCAAATCACCTAATGACTACCAATCTCCAATTCCTCAACTATAAAATAGGGATAATAATAGCACTTACCTCACATGTTATTCTCAGGATCAAATTAGATAATACTTATAAAACATTTGGCATAGTGCCTGTCACATGGTAAGCACTTAATAAATGAAATAGTTTCCTTCCTTCCTTCATAGTCATTCATGGGCTCCAATGGTATTTGCATTAAGTCTTTTCTAGAAATCTGCTATAGTCAATTAAAGGCACGCAGGCAAGCTAAAATTCTCTTGGAAGAAAAGGTAGTAAAACTATAAATAATTAATGGCACAAAAGAATTAATACCAAGGCAAATGAGTGGCCCACAAGGAGCTTGTCATGGAATTGGACATAAGACTAATCAACAAGAACATTATGAACAAACATAGGAAGAAAAAGGGCTTGTGGATTAATGTGCACATGCTATACAGACATCTCTATTTTTGTGACAAGTTAAATAGCTTATCATAGATAGTCTTTGGAATATCTATAATTCTGGCCCTAAAAGAGAAGATAAAGGCAGGAAAAAATGGCTCAGCCCATTAAGATATCAGGAAGAGTGAAATACTCTTTGTTTTTGTTTTTTTCTTGCTGAGGCTATTGGAGTTAAGTGACTTGCCCAGGGTCACACAGCTAGTAAATGTCAACTGTCTGAGGCCGTATTTGAACTCTGATCCTCCTGACTCCAAGGCTGTAGCTCTATCCACTGTGCAACCTAGCTGCCCCTGAAATGTTCTTTGAAAGTGAAATGCTCTCTTCTTTTGGAAGAATATAGGCTCTGAAGAAGCAGAAGTGATCCATCACATGTTTAAGGAACTTGATAGGGATGAGAGGGTGGGCCTTTACTTCTTTTACAGAGAAAGTTTTTTATAACTTTTTTATAGAGAAACAAGTGAAGATAGACCATCATATACTTGACAATGGGTGTAAGATGCTACCTCTAGAAGGTGTAGCTCTACTTTATGATGAAGAATCAGTTCCTTGGGCTCCAATATATGCTGTGAGTTTATGGAACATATAAGGAAGGAAATCATCTAGTTAGAGTTATAAGAATAGGCACATAATGGTGATTTCTAATTTCTTATTTCAGATTATGGAGATGACTATTTGTTGACTTGAAGTTAACAATAAGATTAACAATGAGAGGTCTTCTGTCTAACTTGGACATATATTCTCAATGTGACAAAGAAGTATGGAATGGATAGATTAAGTATGGTAACATACCAAGAATTCAAACTCAGAGGGAAAAGGTCAAACAAAGAGAAAATGGTGATGTTGAAGCAGGAATACAATAGAGGCAATCAAAAGCAATTCCAAATCTAGACCAGGAGAAGTAAGATGGGAGCTAGCAGGCTAAAGAAAACTGACAGTTGAAAACCAAGTAGGAATGGACAATCTCTCAAGTCACTTCCAATTCTCAGAATCCTGTTATTCTGTGATCACATCCAATAGCCTAGTAGGGGAAAACTAGCAGACAAAAACACAAATTACTCCATAAAAAAAAAAAAGATAAATGTGATGAGTAGATACAAGAGCTTTGTAGGATCCAAGAAGGAAAATGGAATTTATTAGTGAGAACATGTTGGAAGACATACTAGAAGACGAGGAATTTGAATTGTGATTTTTAAAATGTTTTAATGAGAGGGGCAAAGGGCACTCTAGGCACAGAAAACTTCATGATCTCATACCAGAAATATTTAGGCATGTAATATGGATAATAAGCAATCCAGTTGGATTGGAACATTGAATGAGGAAAGGAAAAATACAAGATAAGACTGGAAAGTTTGAGTGTTTCCACATAATAGAGAAACTTGAATGTTAAGCTGAGCCTGAATTTAACTCCATAGTTCAATTACAATTTCTGAGCAAAGGAATAGCAGGACCAGATTTATGCATAAGGATGATTGTTCTGGCCTCTACATAAAGGGTGGCTTGGTGAAAAACTGGAGATGGAGAAACTTGGTAAGAGTCTGTTGCAATAGTCCCACTAGAGTTGGGGACTGTGTAATTGGTGAGAAAGTGTGGACATTTGTTGTTATTTTAGAATTGGAATTTTCTTTTTTCTTTTTCTTTGCCAAACTCAAAGATTTAGGAAGACAGCTTGATAAGATTTTTATTTCATTTTTTTAGGGAAATTTTTTTTCTGAAATATTTTTCCTTCCCCCAATACCTTCCAGGAGGACTAGAATGAGTTTTCAGCCTGCTACTGAGACAGCTGCCAAAACGAACTAACACAAATAAACTAGAAAATGAGAGTATGGTTGTATCTGCCCTGGTTGAACCATCTATTGAATGAATAGTGGCTCTGACTGAAAGCTACACATTTCCTCCTCTTTTTCTTAGTTTTTTGAGAAGACAGTTTACTTGGTGATGAAATCACAGAGGTGACACAGTGGATAGAGCACAGGATTTGGAATCTGGAAAACATGTATTCAAATCCTCTGTCAGATATTTACTTGCTCTGTGACACTAATCAAACCATTTGGTGTTGGTTTCCTCATCTGTAAAAAGAAAAAGAGAGAGAGAGAGAGAGAGAGAGAGAGAGAGAGAGAGAGAGAGAGAGAGAGACAAAGGGGCAGGGGGAGGATAATAGCACCTTCTTCCTAAGATTGTTGTGAGGCAAAATGAGATAATATTTGTAAAGCACTTTGCAAATCATGAAGTACTATATAAATAACAGCTATTACTATTATAATTTATAGTTACGGGAATGTAGGATCTAGAGTGAGGAATGACTTGCCCATGGTCACACAGATAATAAAGAGTAAAAGATCTCTGATTCTAAATTCTATGCCCTTTCTACCATGCTACAAAAGACAACATTTAGATTTAGTCAGTAGTTCATTCTGAACCCAAATTGCACCAAAATAGCCTGTACTTAACTTGGTTAAACTGCTCTTTCTTTCTAAGCAACTCCTAATGGCATTCTCATTTTGAACAAATCTGGTCAGCTGGGTATTCTTCTCTGGTTTCTGGTAACATGTCAGAAGAACAGAACAAGCAGTGTATAGTAACTCCATACCTTTCACCAAAAATGGAGCTGCCAGACAAGGATGAGGCAACAAAATGATTATATCCACCTTGGTTGGTCACCAAGGCTGGACCATACAAGCTTACTGAACTTCTTAGTTCAGATAGAGTTGCTATATAATTTACATGTTTGCAATTCAAATAAAAAAGTGGTGTTGGCCCTAGCTCTTCAAATAGGGAGTCCAAGAAGCCTTGATTCTTTAAACCCTGCAAATGGGGAATAAGAGTAGCTGAATGATCACATCAGCAGCTGATTGTAAAAAAATATACTTTGGCCTAGAAACTCAATTTTTATTCAATGTGGGTTTTATTTATTTAAAAGTGTAATTGATTGATTTCTGTATAGAACATGTTATGGGGTCATTTGATATTTAAAATACAGATGAAATAAAAAAATCAATTATATTTTAAATTTGGCATGAGTGTTAATACACACAGCAGAATTAAATTTGATGCATGATGGCAAGCATTCCAGATATTGTGGAGAATAAACAGAATGTGATCCAAAAGTGGAGTGGGGGAAACTAAACATAAAATTGTTAGGATGTTTACTTTTCTTAAGTTTAATGAATGATTACAACTTCAACATTTTTACAAGAATTAGGAATATTTTCTGTGTATATCTGTATTGTATCCTTAGCTTTCAGGTGACTGAAAAATCTTTACAGGCCATGAAAAAAAAAAAACTCTTTCACTTCCCATGATAAATTTCCTTTTTATTTGATTTGGTTACTAAATAAAGGATTCAGATTGTATGTTCTATTTCTCATAATTATAAGAAATAATGACATCAGTTTAATGAAGACATCATGCATTCAAAATGAGCATGCTAAGTCCTCCTTTTTATAAATTAAAGGATCATTATAATTTAGTCACTTAATATGGCATATTCTTCCTGTATAGTTTGGCCTTTGTTTAAATACTTGTTGAAAAAAAAAAGTTTATTGAAGTTACAGGTAGAATTGATAGTTATGAGGAGATATAATACCTTAGATGTCTGTCACATGAGGGGAGTTAGTCAGATAAGACCAGGATTCATATCCCACACAAACTAGCAAAATATTTGAAAATGTGTTTCACATTTGCATAGGCTTTAAGCATTATTGGAAAGCTCAAAGTACCATGGTTTCTGTTTAAGACCACCACAGTTTAAGAGCAGGTTTAGCAAAACCACTATTTTTCTACGGAAACTTTTGGTTATAAATGATATAAAAATAATGCCAAGAATACCCACCAAGTGAAATTATTGAATTTGTGGTAATAAAAATGATTCCAACTTAATTCTTGAGACAAAAGAGGTGAAACAGCCAATGCGCCAAATAAAGTTTTCAAGTCACCCACAGGATTTTGGGGGTAGGAGTGGCATCTGACTTCCTTTTTTCTAACTTGACAGTTGAATTTATCCTGAAAACCTCATGTTTATATTAAGTCTATGGAGAGTTTAATGCAGGGATTTATTTGTATAATGCTACTTTGGTGACTGATTATTAATTACCATGCTAAATTTACTAGGTGTCAAACTGGACTCCTAGTGAAATTCCATTTCTGAGTTAATGAACATACATGTCAATTCTTTATATTTAGGTATGCCATCACAGATGGGGATTGCTGTTTGTGCACATGGGCAAATCTAAAAGAACTACTTAGTGACCAATGCTTCTTTCCATACTTTATACGTGTAATGGGAATTTGATATACGCCTAGACCACCTAAGATGGTGCCATCCACTTGGAAGACCCATGGGGATCTGCTTGCAGGAGGCTAGAAGAATAGAGCATGTGTCTAATAGAGTATAATGTTCATTTTATATTGGCCTACTATATGTTTGGGAGTGGGGAAGCTACGGGGTGCTGTGAATAGAGTCTGGAAGGCCTAGAGTGAGGAAACCAGAGTTTGAATCCAGCCTCAGACACTAATTAGCTATGAGGTCCCAAGCAAGTCACTTAACCCTGTTTGCCTCAGTTTTCTTTTCTGTAAAATGACCTGGAGAAGTAAATGGCAAACCACACAGTATCTTTGCCAAGAAAATTCCAAATGGGGTTATGAAGAGTTGGACATGACCGACAAAGACTGAACAACAACAATTGTTACGAGTACTATTTTCCATTGACTGTGAGGTGGCTAGAAATGTCAGTTAGTATCTTTAAAATGGCCTGACTTGGCAACTCTGGTGACTTCTGCAGCATTCTCAACTGACCTTTTTATTCATATATATAGTATAGTATAGTAGTTGGGTCTGAAGATCTCCTCTGTCATCCACCTCTTTAGGTCATGTGGCCGTAAGAAAGAGGTCTGAGTTTCTGCATTCTTCATTGTTCTTTTCCATTCTAGGTGCAGGGAGTAGAGTCTCTGATCCAGCCCAGAACTTGAGTTATATGGATCCAGGAGCTTAGGAATCTGGGCTGGAGTTTGCGCCAGCCCAGCTGGAAAGCCCTAAGGAACAGGGTTCTAGGGCAGGAGCTCAACAGAAACTTACATCGAAGGTTTTGGACTTGAACTGAGCTAAATTGTGAACCTAATCTCTCTCCCCTCCCCAGGATCCGATGTCATATTAGACGGAGTGAAGTTATTGCTCCATAGATTTTTTTTTGGAAAATGCTTGGACATTTGTCCTTGCTATATCTTTGAAATAAGTCTCTCTTTGTTAAAGCTACACTCATGTTAGCTAGTTAAATATAACTGGAGTAATAGTCAGTAGGCCCCTTAAATAATGAGAACATAGCTGGTTGGGGCTTGAGTCAAAGACAGAAAAATGTATACCCCTCTCAGGGTAGCAGACAAACCTGCCCTGGTATAAAATGTAACATACTTGGTCCTGAGAGAGTAGGGCCAGAGTAAAACTGTGTACATGTATTTCAAGTTGTACAAGTCATTTTTCCAAGGCGGAGAACTTCTTAAGAAACCTCACCTACCCAGAAGAGAAGAACCACAAAATAGGAAAAAAAAGACATAGGAAAATTTTAGTAGATGTCCCTAAGACCTTAAATAGCTTATGCACTTTTCTCATAGGAGTGCCTCCCTCAGGCACTCAATTAGTCTTATTTAAATAAATAAGTGCATGATATTTCCTTTTCTAGCTTAAAACAAATTAAAAGTAGCAAATTAGAAGTTAGTGGTAAAGAACGACATACTGATGAAAGCAAGAAGAGACAGCTGATAACGTGACAGAGAGTGAAGAGAAAGAGTGACTATGAAAAGCAAACCTCAACACTTAAAAAAAAATCCGAAGAACCTGATATCGAGGGCCTTTTTATATAGGAGAAATAAGTCTAAAAACCTAAATAATACTCAGGAACACTATTTTATAACAGTATGACATGATAATGATTATTGTAGGCATCCATGAACAGATTATGTTCATTATACTTTGTGTAAAGGACAACATGTACTCATCCTAGGTGTTTACCCATGTCATAGAAGATGCCTTGTCCAAAAGGAAGAATTTACTATTACAGTAGGAATTGTATCAATTCTCTTATTTTTGGATGGTGTTATTTTTATTGTATAGATCCTTTTAATTGAAACGTATAATGACTAAAAAAAAGAATGGCGTAACTATCCATGTAATAAAAATCAAATGAATGAAAAATTCATATTACACAGATTCTGATGGATGGTTGGAAGCAGAGAATTATTCTACCTGCATATATCTCTTGTCCCTCTCCTTTTTTTTCAGCAAGGCAGTTGGGGTTAAGTGACTTGCCCAGGGTCACACAGCTAGTAAGTGGCAACTGCATGGTCTGATATTGGATTTGAACTCAGGTCCTCCTGATTCCAGGGCCAGTTCTCTATCCATTGGGCCACCTAGCTGCCCCTCTATATATGTCTATTGAACAGATATTATGTGCATGACACAGAATTAAATGGGAGAATAGCAGACTGGACTCATGGAAAATCACTTTCATTTTTCAAAATAAAGTTTCATTTTTTTAGAACACCAGAATTTCTAGTAGAATACAAATTCATTCTTCCTCTCCATATCAGAGTGCCATTCCATACCACAAATAAAGGAAAAGTACTTTCAATTATTCTAAGCTGTTCTCTGCCACCTAAGTCCATTTCTTCAAAACATCAATATTCCTGTACTAAGACTGGGAGAGAAACAAAGGGAATATGGCAGTCTGGGAGATAGGACAAATGTAGATGGTTAAAATGCATGATAATGTGTAATAAACACATAAGCTAGGGAAAATAATTTACTATGTGAGATGATGGGGAGAAATATCATTAGGATATGTAATCTTTTTTGTCTTCTTATTTAAAGTGTCCTAATACAGGGCTTTGTGTACAATAGGTATTTAATACATGCTAAATTTAATGGACTTGAATTCATGAAAGATTATGTCAATGCAATTAAAATATAACCTTATTAAGTGCTTACTATGGTTAATAAACCATGTTATCCTCTGGAGAAAGAAAAATAAATACAAAACACACCTTGTTCACAAGGTTCTTATAATCTAATCAGAAGGGGTAATATGTACCCCAATAAATGTAATATAATGGAGTATGAGTTAAGTGCAAAGGAGGTGTCCAAGCATAGCTGAGAATTTCACCAGGTGGCATCAGTAAAGGCTTTGTGGAACAGGTGATGACTGAGTTGAGTTTTGAAAGAAAGGAAGGGCTTCAGCAGATGGGAGAAGAAAGTTTTCAACATTAGTATGGTGATGGAAAAGAGCAGGATGAGAATGGAGAGGAATCCATCTTATTTGGGACTTAAATTATGTGAAGGAATAAATAAGTCTGGATCCATCCTAGGGTATTCATCATTACCATCATCACCATCATCATTGTTATTGTTATCCTCCTGATCAGTTCTGCTCACACTCAATAAACTCCAATGGCTTCCTACTGACAAAATACTCTGGCACTCAAAACCCTTCATAAGTTAGCCCCACTCTTACCTTACCTTACTGTCTGACACAAACTCTTTAATCCAGTCACACTGGCCCCCTGGCTATTCCAAGAACAAGACACTTCATCTCTTGGCTTTGGACATTTTCTCTGGCTCTCCTCCATACCTGGAATGTTGTCCTTCCTCCACTCCACCTACTGACCATTCAGGCTTCCTTTAAGTCCAAATAAAAATTCCATCTTTTTCTAGAAGACTCTCAACCCTACCCCCCTCTTTTAACTATTTCCTAGTTACCATCTATATAGCTGGCTTTGTATATATTTGTTTGCATGTCGTGTACCCCATTATATTGTAAGCTCTTTGAAGTCAAGGACTGACTTTCGTCTTTTTTTTTTAATCTCCAGTGCATACCACAGTGCCTAGTATTAAGTAGGTGTTTAAAATGGTTATTGATTGATTGATAGTGGAACACAAGCTTGTGTAGATTCTATCTGACTCAGAAGTCTTCGGGGTAAGAAATAAGCAACATGCTGTGTGTCTGTCCCATAAGAATAATCCTGCTTCACTGTAGAAAGGGCACAAGGTGCTGTATTGTTTTAGATGCCACAATTTATAAATTGTCTATTTATGTATGATAATCAGCATCAGAGATGGAAGTCCATGCAGATGAAGTCAGGGATCTTTTGAATTACAGGAATATAAATAATGGGTTCAACAAAGTATGTCAAGATTGAGGTAGAGTTCATCTTCCCTTTAGAATAGATTTGAAGTTGACCAATCATTCAATCAATCTTCATCTATTTTCTGAGCATCAGTAGAGCCTCTAGCACTATGCTAGATGCTCTTGAATTTCCACATGACCTCCAAATGCCTTAGAGTTATTTTAAAAAATGGTTTCATTGCTCAGAGATATGAGGAATAGAATTAGTGGGAAAATATAATCCTTTTGACCCCAAATAAGGAGGAAAAACCTAAGGTATCATGAGTCATTTCACCTTCTGATCAAGCTAGAAACAGTTTTTCCTACATTTTTCATCCAGAGCTTCACTACCAAATAAAGTAGTTAATGAGGAGTTTGGGGTTTTGTTTAATATAATTTAATAATGAAACAAACTTTCATCTGAAATACTTATGTAGTTCAGGTTCAAGTGGTTATTTCCATTTGTGAACTGGTAGCTCCATTTAATGAATTCTCCATATCCCTTGGGAGAAAGTAACCATGGCCTCAGTACATTAGATCACTTAAAAATCAATGCCAGGGGACCAATTATTCAATCTTTCCAGGTTTCATGAGACAGAATGTTTTCTAAAAGATCTTGTATTCGGAAAAAGATGACTTTTATATGTGCAAGAAGAAATGATGATATTCTATTTTATATTTCATTGTCTATTGACCATTATGAGTGCTTGTATGGAAGTACAATTTCCCAATTTTTGTATTGATTGATATGTCACTTATCAGTATATTACCCAAGTATACACATATGCATATGAATGTATATATGTTTGCGTGCATGCATACACATTATATGCACATATGCATGTAATTTTCAAGCATGACTTTAATGCAATTCTATGTATATACTCATTAATACATACATGTGATATTTGTGTACTATGTACACATATATGTATATGCACATGCATGTAAATACACATTTACACACAGACACACTCATATATACACATATGCATGTGCACGCACATATGTGTATATATGTGTGTATATATACAAATATATACACACATATATGTGTGTATATATACAAATATATACACACATATATGTGTGTATGTGTGTGTGTGTATATATATATATATATATATATATATATATATATATATATATATATATATATATATATATATATATATGAACATTTACTTTTAACAGGCAACTGGTATTTCTGTATCTATGTGGACAATAATGATAGCTGACGATAATACTTTAAAGTTTGTGGAGTGTTTTCCAAATGCCTCATTTGATTTTCCCAACAACTTGTAGGAATTACTCCATATATTATCATTACTCCTTTTGTACATATGAGGTCTCTGAGGCTCAGAAAGGTAATGGGCCATGGCCATGGTCACAGAGTATGAGACATGGAATTCAAAGCCGGTTGTGCACAATGGCAGGTATGCTACTACCTCCTGTTTACTGTGCAAACTTTATTTTATGTAGTTATACTAATAGTTTTGATAGTGACCAAGAACCGCGCTAAGGCAACCTGACTCTCCAGTTAGAGGAAGTTCATTTCACATTAAATAGGATGGCTGGACGTCTCTTATGTTTCCCACTACAGTTTAGTCTCACTTCAATATTCCAATGCATTTGTAATCTCAGCAAGGTAATTATCACCTCCAACAGTGCAATTCACAGATACATACATGCCTGCTGATCTAGTGTAGTTCTTGTCTGTGTTCTCTATGTTATACTTTGGTCTTATAGATTATTAAGACTTTAAAAAAAGTTTCTTAGTTGATTTACTACAGTGATCACAGTCTGAATTCAAGGTGCTGGAGGTAGTAGGTTGTAGTATCTTCTTCTTTGCTCCAAGATAAGCTCTCTTTTGCTGAACAATGGATCAAATTTCCTTAGCAGTTATTGAAATTACTATGCCTTACAAATTTAAGTTTGTTTTTAATTAGTCTTTGCTATTAAATCACATTAACTTTTTTCACTTCTGTTTATGTAACATACTAGTCATGTCCCCCAGTTTTTCTTGCAGTTCATTGCTGGGTAAAAGGTAGTTCCCCCCCACCCCCCACCCCCACACACTGCATTGGCTTCTACCCAATAACTCTAAATGACATGCTTTCTCATTAGATTCACCTTTTTTATTTTTTATGTATTTGTTTAAAAGGGTCTCCTTTTATATTATTTATATTATACTTATTTCATATTAAGAGCTTGTGTAGGTACAGATAAATTAGCTTCATTTAAGTTCAAATCAATTTGACAAACATTTATTAGAGGTAATAAAATAGTACATTGCCAAGGACATAAGAATCACTTTATTATTAATTTTATTACTCATTAATATATCCTTGGTAGAATATCATAATAGCCATAGTCAAAGTCATAACAACTTTTGTCCTTTTATTTGGTCAGTTCAAGGAAGAACATGGTTGACTTTCTTCTCCATTTTCCAAAAGCCCTCTACAGAAGTAAGACATTTCTTTAATCTGAATAGAGTAGGTTACTCCATTGTGAGAAGTACCTGTGACTCTAAAGTCAGCAGAAAATTTTTTAAATTCTTTAAAATGAATTTACCATGTTTTTTAACATGTTATCTTGAAGGGCTGGGCAATGGGGTCCATACTTTGGGAACACCTGAAGTTGAGCCTTGGTGTGCCATGCAGCCTGCTAGAGCCTATGACAGCCATTTAACACATAATCTATTTCTTACATTATAGAGCTCTGAGCTATGCACACCAGGAGAACACAGGCCTGGTGTCCCTGTTGTGTTATTTACCTCTGCTCTGAGCAGTTAAGTCCACCGCAGCCATTTAGTAAATTATCAGTTTTCTTATTGGCCCTAAATTGTGCCTAATTAAAAATCTGACCTCCACAAACTAGTCCTCTTCCTAAAGAGACAGAACATAAACAGGAAAAATCAGCTAATTGCTGCAAAAACTGCTTTTGTGGCACTGTAATTGGACCTCAGTGAAACAAATGAACCCACTGGGATTCCCTAATGAATGTTTAACTGCAAACAGTAGTCGAGCACTTAAGCAGCTAGGCTGATGGTCCCTAATGAAATCAAATAAAATCAAATCAAAGAATCTGGCATTTTTACTAACCAGATTTCTTGGTTCTACAACATACACAATAGTATATTTCTGGATAAGTCAATGCAGAAAGAAGTTAGGAAGAAAGCTTCCAAAACTGGGTTGGAACAGCTTGTTTTACCATATTCTTTCATCCCCAAACTCCCCATCTAACCTGCCATACTCTGGCTAATTTCACACTTGGAACTCTCTGTCTTGCTGAAAGAACAGGAAGAAATTGTTGCGCTCCAGTTGGGCTATTTCCTTATTGACGACGTCTTATAAAAGTGACATTTCCTTTATACTGAATCTGAGAAAACTTTTCTGAGTGGCAAGTTGAGAGGTCATAACTTACATTTTTTCTAAGGCATCATGTTCCTAATTGATTTTTGATCATGTTTTGTCTAAAGGAAATGAGAAGTACACATATTATTGATTGCCTCTTTTGGCTAAATACCATTTTTGTATTAAGATAATAAGATTTTAATGGCAGTTAGGTGAAACAGTGGGTAGAACACTAGACATGAAATCAGGAAGACCTGACTTCAGATCAGGCCTCAGATACTAGCTATATGACCCTAGGTAAGGCATTTAACCTCTGTCTGACTCAGTTTCCTCAACTGTATAGTTATCCTTTCCACATCTTGACTTTCTCCATCATGCTTTTGATATATCATGAGTCAGTATAAGAAATTAAATGGGAATTTTTTGGGAGTTTTGCAGAAGCCACAGATGATACACAAAGGCCAACAGATGACACAGAACCTATAACCAAATATGTAACCAAATTTTACAATAAGAAACTATGAACACTCCATAAAAGAAAAAGAAAAAGGGTCAGCTAGGTGGCACAGTGGATAGAACAATGGCCTTGGATTCAGGAGGTCCTGAGTTCAAATCCAGTCTCAGATCAGACACTTCACACTATCTGTGTGACCTTGGGCAAGTCACTTAACCCCAATTGCCTTGTGGAAAACAAACAAACAAAAAAACCCGGTATGGTATGAAGTGAAGGCCAAAAAATTTTATGTGGATTTTCCAGATCTCAGGGATGCTATACCCCTAAACCCTGATGTAGAAGGAATAGCTGTAAAAGGGGATAATAACAATGGAACCTATCTCCCAGGGTTGTTGTGAGGATAAAAGGAGATAATATTTGTAAAGTGCTTTGTAAACTACACACACACATACACACACACACATACACACGCACACACTAGCTATTGAACTTAAATTATTTGAAATATACACAGTACGGAAATTTTTTGCTATCTTCATATTTTTCCACTTTTAGAAACTTTCTATGCTAAACTTTAAAAAATAATAGCTAAGACCTTAAAACATTTCTGCACATAACTTTTTGGTGTTGCATAAGCTTTAGAAAAAGTCATCTGTTAACATGATTGTTGAGGTATTTTACCGACTCTCATATGAATGTCAAATTCTATTTAAAACAAGATTTTTTAGAAAGAGTCTGGAACTGGGACTCAGGAGAGCTGATTTTGTCACTTTGCTGAGCCTCAATCCCTTCATCTGCAAAATTGGGATTGAGCTAAGTGATCTCTAAGAACCCTGCAAACTTTGAAATTACAAGATTCAAATTCAAAATGACCAAAGAAGCAATAAATAAACATTTTAAGGTCTGAATAAATACCTATTACAATGCTAGGTGCTGTTAGCATAAAGAGATAAATAGTCCCTGATCTCAAGAAACTTTAATTCTATTGATGGCTGATGTAATAATGATATTCAGTCAGAATTGGTGAGTCTATTTTCATATTTTCTTCCTTATAATCAGACCCAAGGGTATAATGGTAAATGTTTAATACCTGGCTCTGCAGAAAAAAATAAAATAAAATAAAAATAAGCAAGACTTTCTTTTAAGTTTAGTTAGTATTAGCATTTTCTTCATCATATTCTCAAAGTTAGGCAATCAATAAAATAACAAATCAAGACTTTTGTAACTTTTGCCTATTTCCTAGATGTAAATGATCACACAGAAAGTGAAACCATTGACTCTTCTGAACAGGTATGAATAAACCCCAACATGTATACCAGGCTTAGACAAATGCTCTAACTATCTTGGATTCTCCCAGATGATGTTTTCCTAAAATCTAGAGTAAATCCTAAAGTAAAAGGAACACAAAGAAGAATGTACAATGAAAACAAGTTTTCTCATAACTATTTACACAACACATCCTAGAGAATATCGGTTGTCTACTGAACTTTGACACTAGGTAAGTGATTCCAATCTATCAGATATTTAACACCTTCATGGAAAACTATAACATTCAAGAAAAATACATGTTCTGACTAAAATGACATTTGAACCTAATTGACAGAGTAATTATAAAGTTTAGATAAATTAACATGTTTATTCAAGGAATGTGTGATTATTCTCTCCAGTGGTTCTGTCCAGATCACAACTCATTCATGTTGTTTCTTTCAAGTTAATTTTTATTTCTGTGTTTTCTTGGGGGTCACTGACAGCTTGATTCTTTAGAGACTGTAATAAAGTTCCATAATCATATGACATACCTAGAAAAACATCATTTAAAGTATTATACGGATTCCAAAGTGTAACCTAATGTGTTCTCTTCCTCTGATTCAATTATGAGCCCAACCCACTATCTGTTGTCTCAAATAGATGTACTGGACTTTAATTAATGTTACAGTCTGAAAAAGAAACATTGCCATCTATTTAGTTATTCCTGCATGGAATATTAAGTCAATTTCTCTTGAATTATCATGGATCTCACTGAGCAGGGCATATCATATGCTGAGACTTGATATAACAAGAAATCAGACACAGACAAGAGAAATTGAATGATTTCTCCATCTATATGGAATCCCTTTTCCTTTTGGTAGTTACAAGCCCATCCTTCATGACATTGGCAAACAACTTTGTATAGTATATATCTCTCCATTTTATACTTCATGTAATGTTACTAATTAGATATTAGTTACGATTGTTCTGGTGGAATTTATTAAGGGATCTTGTATGATCTTTAACATGCATGAGAGATTTTTTCTTAGAAGGATCCTTTGAGGTTGTGATTTCTTCTACCAAGTACAGTGTATGGTGTAGGCTCCTATACAGTCAATGAACAAAAAAACATTGTGGTGTCTTCTATTCTTTGCATATTTCAGCCAATTGTGGGACTGTGGTGAATCATTCTTTACAAAATCTTGTCTGTTTTCTTTTCCTATTTCCATAGGGGATATCTTCAATGTTTTTGTAGATTATTACCATAAATATTTCAGAAAGCTGAGAAAACAAGCTTGTAAGTCAGTAATTAGTGTCCTCTTGGTTGCCTTTGGGGGATTGGGAATATCAGCCACGATTTTCTTATTTTAGAGTATCTTCATCTCCTTTCTATATCTTGTAAAATGATGCATTAGTACTTTAAAAATTGGATCATTTTTATTGTGAAAGTGTTCACTCTGTTCCAGCCACCTTCCCTGACTTCATTTTTCATAGTGTTAGCTTTATGTCATTGTATTGAACATCAATAAATAAGCATGGCATTTAATGTCTTAATGACTTACCGTGTTTAAAATCAACTTGGGTCACTATCAGTTGGCGGCAAAGTCTCTGATAAGAAGAATTTCCATTAAAAAAATTGCTTGGCTTATCTCCTTATCATTGCACATAGCATATTAAAATGCTTAAAACCTCTTCGGCTTGAACAGCCCTCCTAGAATTTATGTTCTTCTAGCATATATCTCAACAATGCAAAGTCATCTCCATGCCAAGAGGTATTATCATAGGTAGTACCTATTCATGGAGATTCCTAAAAATAATATAAATGATTAGTGGATCCACACTAATTTTTTTTTTTTTGCTTTTTGGTGAGGCAATTGTGGATAAGTGACTTGCCTAGGGTCACATAGTTAGTAAGTGTCAAGTGTCTGAGGCTGAATTTGAACTCAGCTCCTTCTGACTCTAAGGCCAGAGCTATATCCACTGCACCACCTAGATGCCCCTAATTATTTTTTAATTACATTTGGACAATGTATAATAGACCTTCAAGAGAAGGAAAAAGAAAAAGTTAGGAAGATAAATATATACGCATATATATATATATATATATATATATATATATATATATATTCTTTAAATATATGCTATATACATACACATACTTTAAAGTTGTTTCACTATCATTTCCTCAAGTTAGCAAAGTAGTAAGATAGTATGTTGTCATTGTCATTTTTTTTTTTGTCATTTTCAGTCTTGGTGCCTAAAAATTGCCATTCCCAACTGATTTAAGCATTCATAGAATATTCAGACAATGAATGGAAATTTATATGTATGCATATATATGTGTGTGTGTGTGTGTGTATGCACATATACATATATATTTCCAACATGCATATTTCTGCATATATATTTTAAAAACGTGTCACCCTTACTACTTATGGTATATGTATTTGTTGGTAAATATGTACTAGGTACATGGAGAGCTCTTTAAAAATCTGTCTTTTGGCTGATTAAAATAAGCACATTAGGGGGGTTCATTAGCTACTTCTTGGAGTAGTTTATGGGGTGAGCATTTGTTATTAGACATGTTTTATTATTTTTAATATTCAATCAAATTAGGGAATCACTAATGAAATTTCAATCCATTGTTTGAATATTATATGAATGATCAAATCAATGGCAACTTTTTGGTTTTCAGGTCTGAAAGAAGGCCAATGATAGCAAACTACCTTATTAACTGGAGAAAATAGTAGTGGAACAACTGTAAGGTATACTTTAAAAATGAAAACTTTAAAAATCATCAGTAATTCTTGGCCACAAGTCTTGAGAATCAAAACACCATATTTTAAACCAGACATTAAGATAAACTGGAATAAATTTGAATTCATTTCAAGGCAAAAAAGTGGCCTATTCTCATTCTGCCTTACTTTTAAAGTAAGCATATGTAGTGGTGTTGTGCATCAGCTTCAGTTCCAAAATAAGTACACATTTCAAATGACTCCCTTGATTATGGGGTGTGTGTGTGTGTGTGTGTGTGTGTGTGTGTGTGTGTGTGTGGTGTGCGGGTGTGTATGCAGGTTTCAAGATGTTTTATGCAAACAATTTGCATAAGACAACATTCAAGATGACAAAAATTATAGTCAATGACAGTAGATGAGTTCTTCTAGACAACAATCATACCTTTTCTTATTTTAATAGACAAAGAAGGCCTATATTGTAAGCTTTTTATACCAGAAAAGATATTTTTAAAGAGAGCAAATTTTAATCTTACTTGTATCCAATAAGTAAACAATTGGGACAGAAGAAAATATATTCGGAAGAGATTTGTAATGGACATGATATAATTTTGAGAGTATTGGGAGGATAATTCTCATGATATAAATAGGATGATACTGAACACTTGGAGGGGGGAAAAATCTCAGACCTTAAGTCATTACTAAAAAGGGTTATAGAAAAAGATGTCAATAACTACTAACCCATATGGCTTAATTTCTAAAAATTTTAAAATTGGAATAATCTATATGCACATTAAAGATCTCCATGATCAAAAGATAAGAAGAGAGAAGGTACAGGCTTTAAATATTATACTCTTTAGCAGGCTAAAACTTTGTACTCAGACAGTTGGTAGACTTTATATAGTTGGTAGACTTTTTAAAAACAAACAATTCAGCAGAGAGTGAATTGTTGTCTTACTCTCCTCCAAGAACTTATCTTTCACATATTAAAATTAGGCGAGACTACTTGAAAGACGTAAAAAGAAAGATAATTCTGTTTGATGACTGAATAATAATTAATATCAAGGCCTAATAGCCATTTGTATGCATTGCAGATACATTGCCAATGTCAGGTAGCATGTACAGTGAAGTCATATTAAAGTGATAATAAGAATAATAGTTAAATTTATTTTTAAAAGAGATTTTTCCCTACATGATGAGGCATTCTACATTTTTTTTCTATAAGAATGGCATTGAAATTACTATTCTGAACTATGGAACATAGGAGAAGATTATAAATGAGTTTTATAATCAATTTTTAAAATTTCATCCAATTAAGAAAACCAAGCCATCTCACAAGTTGATCTGCCAATTGATATATGTTTGAAAGTTACTGTGCACCTCATATCTGAGAGCAGGGTATATTGCTTTCCACAAATTATATTGTGATGTCCTCCATCAATATTCATCCTGAAACAAAAACCTAACTTTTTAACATCACAGTATTTTAGACTAACATAGTTTAAAGGAATATCAGAAGTCATCTATTTTAACAAGTAAATGAGTAGGAGTTATTTCTATAGTCCTCTATTAGTGCTATATAACAGTAAGTCATGGAACAACCAAGTCTCTGAAAAAGTAATGTTGAAAGTCACTGAAACATCAATTAAAGTATGTTGTAGACATTACCAATAAACAGTATTTGAAAAAAAAATTAAAGGTGTTGTCAGAGAGATGAACTGTATGGTCAAAAAAAAATTTGGCTAATCATATGGAGAGAGTGAGGGATAATTGATGGGCAGTACACACATGTCCTACTCCATTCTTTGTCAAAAGCATCTTAAAGAAATGGGTACTCTAGGCAGTATCAAGATGGTTATATAGAGGTGGAAACCTAGCCAAACTCTCCCACAATTCCCTTTCAAACAGCTTTAAAATAATGCCTCAAATCAAATTCTGAAGTGGCAGGGACAACAAAAGTTTGAGGTGAAATATTTTTCCAACCTAAGACAATTTAGGAGGTCACCAGGAGAAGTGTACAACACTTGGGTGGAGGCCATGATGAAGCACACATGAACAGCACCAGCTTGGGTCTCAGAGGCAGGTGCTGCAGCAGCAGTACCTTCAGGAGCTCTCAGCCCAGTGGCATCAAAAAGGTGTGGACCACCGGTCAGAAAGAGATTATAGGGTACTATTTTCCAGCACTGGGTACAGAGCCTGGAACTCTATTGCCCGTATGCAATTCTGGGAAACAGTTCTAGGGCAGAGGGGAGTGCTTGTGACTGCAGGCGAATAGGGGCATTCCTTGGGTAAAGACCAGAGCACAGACTAGAAGAGCAGTGACCATAGCTCTCCCCCAATAACATAATCTTGAAAGCACTTAAAACTTGCAGACCCCAAAAATTATCTCTAAAAATAGCAGCAGCAGACACACACACACACACACAAACATATACACAAACACACACATGATGTTTGGGACAGTGCCTGCCCACCCTGGGCAAGTAGATCCCAAGTTTCACATAAAGTGAAAAGTAAGGAAGTAGACCAGGAAAATGAGCAAAAACAGCAATAGCAACAACAACAAAACCACTTGACCATAAAAAAGCTACTATGGTGGTTGTGAGGACCAAGAAACAGACCCAGAATATAACAGTGTAAAAATAGCTACAACTAAAGCCTCAAAGGAAAAAAAAATGCTAATTGGATGTAAGCTCAACAAGAATTCTTGGAAAAGTTAAAAAAGACATGAATGGTAGAGGAAAAAATGGGGGGAAATAAAAATAACACAAGAAAATTATGGAAAAAATCAACATCTTGGTAAAAGAGGAAGACAAAATATTGAAGAAAATAATAACTTAAAAAAACAGAATTGGCCTAATGGGAAAACAAAACAAAACAAATATTCACTGATGAAAGGAGCTCCTTACTAGACCCAAAGGGCTATAAAAATGTGAATACCCTTTCACCCAACGATAGCACTTCTAGGGCAATATCCCAAAGAGAGCATAAAAATGGGAAAAAGCACCCACATGTACAAAAATATTTATAGCGGCTCTTTCTGTGGTGGCAAAGAATTGGAATTTGGAATTGGAAATTGAGTGGATGCCCATCAATTGGGGAATGGCTGAACAAGATGTGATATATGAATGTAATGGAATACTACTGTGTTATAAGAAAAGATGAGCAAACAGACTTCAGAAAAACCTGGAAATACTTTTATAGACTGATGCTCAATGAAGTGAGTAGAACCAGGAAAATGTTGTATATAGTAACAGCCACGTTGTACAATGACTAACTTTGACAGAATTAGCTCTTCTGAGTAATACAAGTATCTAAGACATCTCCAAAAGTGTCATGATGGAAAATGCTATCCACATCCAGTGAAAGAACTATGGAGTTTGAATGCAGATCAAAGTACACTATTCACTCTTTTTTTTTCCTTCTGTTTTGTTTTGTTTCTTCTTTCTTGTGGTTATTCCTATTGCTTCTAATTCTTTTTTACAACATGACTAATGTGAAAATATGTTTAATAGGAATGTATATGTGGGGCCTATATCAGATTGCAAGCCGTCTTGGGAAGAAAGGTGGGGAGGGCAGGGTGGAAAATTTAAAAAATAAAAACATATGAAAGTGATTGTTGCAAACTAAAAATAAATTAATAAAAAAACATAGAAAAGAAGGGAACTACTTAAAAAGTTGAGTTGGCCAAATAAAAGAAAAAAGGTACAAAACTTACCGAAGAAAATAATCCCTTTAAAATGAAAATTGAACAAATGAAAGCTTATGACACCATGAGATATCAAGAATCAATAAAACATTCAAAAGAATAAAAACTAGAAGAAAATGTGAAATATCTTATAGAAAAGCAATTGACCTGGAAAATAAATCAGGAGAGAAAATTTGAAAATTATTGGACTACCTGAAATCCATGAGAAAAAAAAAAGAAAGCCCAGACATGTTTTCAGAAATTTTAAAGGAAAATTCAAGACATCTTAGATCCAGAGAGCAAAATAGAAATTTTAAAAATCCACCCATCACCTCCTGAAAGATATACCAAAATGAAAACTCCCAGGAATGCTATAGCCAAATTCCAGAGCTCACAAGTAAAAGAGAAAATATTGCAAGCAGCCAGTAAAAAACACTGGAAATTTTGTGGAGTCACAGTCATATTCACACAAGATTTAGCAGCTTCTGCATTAAAGGAGCAGAGATCTTGTATTTTGATATTCCAGAAAACAAAAGAACTAGGATTACTATCAGGAATAACCTACCCAGCAAAACTGAGTGCAGTCCTTATGGGGGGAAATTGATGTTTAATGAAATAGAGGACTTTCAAGCATTCCTGCTGAAAATATGAAGTTGAGTAGAAAATTTGACATTCAAACACAAGACTTAAGAGCATAAAAATGAAAGAGAGATCATAAGGGATTCAATAAAGTTAAATTATTTACATTCCTACATGGGAAAATAACACATGCAACTCCCAAAAACTTTATCATTCATTATTAGGATAGTTAGGAAGAGTCTACATAGACAGAGGGCATAAGTGCTAGTTGATTATGTTGGGATGATGTAAAAAAAATGAAAAGGTGAGAAAGAAGGAGGCACAGGGACAAGGAAGAAGGGGAAAAAAGAATGGGGGAAATAAATTCACAAAAAAAGAGAAGTACAAAGAGCTTTAATAGTGGAGGGGGAAATGGAGGTAGTGGCAGACAATGCTTGAACCTCACTCTCAGCGGAATTGATTCAAAGAGGACAGAATGTGTATGTGTGTGTGTGTGTGTGTGTATGCCATTTGGTTATAGAATTTTATCTTATTGGGAAAAGTGGTAAGAGAAAGGAGGAATGATAAAAGGAAGACAGAATAAGGGGCCAGTGGTCAGAAACAAAATGGACTAGACAAGGGAGAGGGTAAAAAGAGAGAGAAAAAGGATAAACAGAAGAAAACAAGATGGAGAGAAATACAAAGTTAGTAATTATAACTGTGAATGTGAATGGGATGAACTTGCCCATAAAATGGAAGCAGATAGCAGGATGGATTAGAAACTAGAATCCAAAAATTAGTTTTTTATGAGATACACAAAACAGAGAGATGCACAGAATTAAAACAAGGGAATGTAGCCTAATGTATTGTGCTTCAGCTGAGCTAAAAATGGTAGTGGTAGCAATCATGATCTAAGACAAAGCAAAAGCAAAACTAGATCTAATTATAAGGTCTATAATAGCCTATATCAGATTGTGCGTTGTCTTGGGCAGGGAAGTGGGGAGGGAAGGGGAGAAAAATTTAAAACTCACAAGCTTATGGAAGTGATTGTTGATAAATCAAAATAAATTGATTAAAAAAAAGAAATTCCTATATTTCACTGAATGTCCATTTTTTTTCCTGAAATGTTTTACTAGTTTTGCTGGGTAGGTGGTTCTTGGTTGTAATCCTATCTCCTTTGCTTCCAGAATATCATATTTTAAGGCCTGTGGTCCCTTAAGTAGCAGCTGTTAAATCTTGTTATCCTGATTATGTTTCCACAATGCTTGAATTTGGCTGCTTTCAATATTTTCTCCTTGACCTGGGAACTCTGGAATTTGGCTACAATATTCCTAGGAGTTTTCCTTGGGGATCTCTTGGTGATTGGTGGATTCTTTCAATTTCTATTTTACTCTCTGGTTTGAGAATATCAGGGCAGTTTTCCTTGATAATTTCTTGAAAGATGATATCCAGGCTCTTTTTTTGATTGTGGCTTCCAGATAGTCAAATAATTTTTAAATTATCTATCCTGGATCTACTTTCCAGATTAGTCATTTTTCCAATGAGATATTTTACATTGTCTTCGGTTTTTTTTCATTCTTTTGGTTTTGTTTTACAATGTCTTGATTTCTCATAAAATCTCTAGCTTCCAATTGCTCCATTCTAATTTTTAAGGAAGTATTTCCTTCAGTGAGCTTTTGGACTTTCTTTTCCATTTGGCTAATTCTGCTTTTGAAGGTATCCTTGTCCTCATTGGTTCTTTGGGCCTCTTTTGCCATTTGGGTTAGGCTATTTTTTAAGGCGTTATTTTCTTCAGTATTTTTTGGGTCTCCTTTAGCAAGCTGTTGACTAGTTTTTCATGATTTTCTTGCATCACTCTCATTTCTCTTCCCAGTTTTTCCACTACTTCTCTCACTTGCTTCTCAAAATCCTTTTTGAGCTCTTCCATGGCCTGGGACTGATTCATATTTTTCTTGGAGGTTTGGAATGTAGAAGCTTGGACTTTGTTTTCTTCTGGATGTATGTTTTGATCTTCTTTGTTACCACAAAAAGTTTCTATGGTCTGACTTTTTTTTGGTGCAGTTTTCTCACCATCCCAGCCAATTACTTGAGTTTTACACTCTTTGTAAGGTAGGGGTCTGCTTCCAGTGTGGAGAATATACTATCCTAAGCTTTGGGGGTTTTGTACAGCTGTTTTCAGAGATACTTCTAGGGATCTGCAAATTTTCCATTCTTCCAAGGTGATACAATCAAGGTCAAGGTGTTTGCTCCTTTTCTGGCCTGTGCTCTGGTCTATGAGTGATCACAAACACTCTTTTCTGCCTTAGAACTATGTGGAAGATTCCCTCTTCACCGCCACTACAAGCACCCCCACGCCAGCACTCCTCCTTGTCCCAGGATTGCCTCCCAGAACTGTGACCCATATCCAAGCAGAGGCAAAGCAAAATAATCCTGCCTCAGTACCAGCAAAGGGAGCCCTGCAATCCCCATCTGATCAGCCACTCGATTCCCCCTCAGTCTGTGGGCCAAAACCTTTGGAAATAGTCACTATACTGGGTTTGCTCTGGGTCAGGGGCTGGGACCAAGTTTTTCTCTCACCACAGTCACAGACTTTTCCTACTGACCTTCCAAGTTGTCTTTGGCATTTGTGGGTTGAGAAGTCTGGAAACCAACACAGCTGCCCATGATTCAGTCCTCTGAGGCCTGCTCCAGCTTTAGTGAGAGGCCTATTTTGCCTATGTGCCAATGCTGAACTGTGTTTCTCTCCCAGCTCTGCATGATAGACCTTTCTAATCAACCAACCAGGTTATCTTGGGCTGGAAATTTGTTTCACTCTCTTTCTGTGGGTCCTGCTGCTCTAGAATTTGTTTAGAGACAGTTTTTTACTGGTATTTGGATGGGTTTGGGGAAAAGCACAAGCAAGTCACTGCTTTTACTCTGCCATCTTGGCTCTGCCCTGTATTATTTCATTTGTACAACAGAAATTTGACATCTAATATTACTGGTTTTCAGTGAGTATAGAAGAAGTTAGAGAGGAATATAATTTGGAACTCAAAATATTAAAAAAAAGTTATATATAAATAATAATTAAAAAGAGAAATGGGCCATTCCTCTGGAAAATTTATGTGAAGATGTAGACAAGAGTTACAATAGATGAGAGAATATAGACTTTGATTTAGATTCAGAAATATAGAATGAAGTAAATGTGATTGAAGAACAGTTTGGAAGGAAAAGGTAAATTAGCAGGCCACAAGGTGAGTATGAGACAATAATATCATATACCTATAAATTTAGTGCAATTTTAGACTAAAATACAGAAAGGAAGTGTCCAGAAAAAGAGATGTTAAGGAGTGATAATTTCATTGTCCTCTGTCCTAGTCACCCTACTTCTGATATATTATGTACCTTTTATTTAGCTTTTTGATTATGAAGATTTATTTCCTGTAGAATATCATTTGAAAAATCTACCTGTTCCTTTGTCATATTTTAATCAAGAGCACCTCAATGTGTGGGAAGATCACTCTTTTAAGATTTTATAATGATTAAAAACTAGCCATCTGTCTTGGTCATTATTGATATTGGTCTCCTTTGATGAATCATCATCCATATCATACCCTTTTACTTTCTATTTACACTGTCCTATTTGCTTCTCCTCAGGCATAACATTCCATCTCCCAATTCTGTATATTTTCACTAACTGACCTCCAGGCCTACAACTTTCTGCCTTTTCATCTGTTTCTTAGTTCCCTTGACTTCCTTCAAAGGCCATGAAATCCCATATTATGCAAGAATCCTTTCTTAATTCCCCTTAAAATGAATGTCTTCCATCAGAGATTATCTCCAATTTATCCTGTATATTTCTTGTTTGAACATAGTTGGTTGAATATCATCTCCTCCATTAAACTCCAACCTCCCTGAGACAAGAAGTATTATTGCTTCTCTTTGTATCTCCAGTATTTAGCACAGTACCTTGGCACCTAGTAAGTATTTACTAAATGTTTGTTGACTCGACTAGACTATGAATAGGAAAATCTTTCTATTCATATAGCTTCCCCTTAGTTTATGCCTCTGATTCTTGCTTGGAATATTACAAAAGTCTGCTAATTGTTCTCTCTGTCTTCAGCTTCTTCCCTCTCCAATCCATTCTCCATATAACAATCTAAAGTAAATTTTGACTAAATCACTCTCCTGCCCAAGTGGCTCCACTGACTTCCTTTTGCCTCTATGACAAAATACAAAGTCCTCTATTCAGCATTTCAAGTCCCATACTATATGGCTACAGCTTATTATTTCATGAGGTTTTTAACTTGAACTTTACATACTCTACATCTGAACCAAATTACTCTACTTTTGCATACTCAGCATTCCATGTTCCTATTGCATGTGCCTTTGCACAGTTTGCAGCTCTTCACTCCTATGCCTGGAATGAACTTCCTCCTCACCTCTACTTCATAGAATCCCTAGCTTCCTTCAAAGATCATCTGAAGTACTATTTCTTTTTTTAAATAATTATTTATTTTTAATTTTCAACATTCATTTTCCATAAGATTTTTAGTTTTAAATTTCCCCCATCCCCACCCAAGAGGGTGTGCAATCTGATATAGACTTTATTTATACATTCAAATTACTCATATTTTCCTATTAGTCATGATGTAAAGAACAACTAGAACTAATGAGAATAAAGCAATAAAACAAACCAACAAAAGAAAAGGGGCACAAATAATATGCCTCCATCTGCATTCAGACTCCATAGTTCTTTCTCTGGATGTGGATAGCACTTTGCATCCTGAGTCTTTCGGAGGTGTCTTAGATTCTTGCATTGCTGTGAAGAGCCAAGTCTATGAAAGTCAGTCATCCCATAACGTGGTTGTTATTGTGTACAATGTTGTCCTGGTCCTGCTCATTTCACTCTGCATCAGTTCATGTATGTCTTTCCAGGTTTTTTGGAAGTCTGCCTGCTCATCATTTCTTACAGCACAATAGTATTCCATTATATTCATATACCACAACTTGTTCAGCCATTCCCTAATTGATGGGCATCTCCTCATTTTCCAATTCTTTGCCACCACAAAAAGAGCTGCTATAAATATTTTTGAATGTGTTAGTCTTTTTCCCTTTTTTATGATCTCTTTAGGGTATATTCCTGAATCAAAGGGTATACTCAGTTTGGTTGCCCTTTGGGCTTAGTTCCAAATTACTCTCCAGAATGGTTACATCAGCTCACAACTCCATCAACAATGCATTAGTGTTCCAATTTTCCCACATCTTCTGCAACATTTATCATTGTCCTGTTAGCCAATCTGAAAGGTGTGATGTGGCACCTCAAAGTCATTTTAATTTGCATTTCTCTAATCAATAATGATTTAGAATTTTTTTTACTTTCATATGACTATAGATAGCTTTAGTTTCTTCCTCTGAAAACTGCCTGTTAATATCCTTTGACCATTTATCAATTGGGGAATGATTTGTATTCTTATTAATTTGACAGTTCTCTATATATTTTAGAAATGAGGCCTTTATCAGAGACACTGGTTGTAAAAATTCTTTCCTAGTCAGCTGCTTCCCTCCTAATCATGGATGTGTTGGCTTTGTGCAAAAACTTTAATGTAATTATAATTATCCATTTTGCATTTCATAATGTTCTCTATCTCTTGTTTGGTCATAAATTCTTCCCTTCTCCATAGATTTGAAAGGTAAGTTATTCCTTACTCTTCTAGTTTGCTTATAGCATTAGTCTTTATATCTAAATCCTGTACTCATCTTGACTTTGTCTTGGTATTGGGTATAAGATGTTGGTCTATGGCCAGTTTCTGCAATATACATTTTTACAGTTTTCCCAGCAGTTTTTGTTAAATAATGCTTTTTTATCCCAGAAACTAGAGTCTTTGGATTTATCAAAAAGTAGATTAGTATAGTCACAGACTGTTGTGTCTTGCATTCCTAACCTTTTCCACTGATTCACCACTCTATTTTTTAGCAAGTACCAAGTAGTTTTGATGATTACTGCTTTATAATGAAATTTAAGATCTGGTTCAGCTAGGCCACCTGCACTTGCATTTTTTTCACTAATTCCCTTGATATTTTGGACTTTTTGTCCTTCCAGATGAATTTTGTTATTCTTTTTTTCCTAGCTCTACAAATATTTTTTTGGTACTTTTATTGGTATGTTACTGAATGAACAAATTAATTTCGGTACGATAGTCATTTTCATTATATTAGCTCAGTCTACCCATGAGCAACTGTTATTTTTCCAGTTATTTAGATATGACTTTATTTGTGTGAAAAAGTGTTTTGTAATTGTGCTCATAGAGTTCCTGGTTTTGTTTTGGCAGGTAGACTCCCAAATATTTTATAATGTGTATAGTAATTTTAAACGGAATTTCTTTATCTCTTGCTGCTGGGCTTCATTAGTAATATGCAGAAATGCTGATCATTTGTTTGGGTTGTTTATATCCTGCAACTTTGCTAAATTTGTTTATTAATTCAAGTAATTTTTTACTTGATTCTCTAGGATTTTCCAAAAATACTATCGTATCATCTGCAAAGAGTGAAGGCTTTGTTTCTTCTTTGCTTATTCTAATTCCCACAATTTCTGTTTCTTCTCTAATTGCTACAGCTAACATTTCTAACACAATGTTGAATAACAGTGGTGATAATGGACATACTTGTTTCGCACACCTCATCTTCTAGTTTATTTATTTATTTTAATGTTTCACAAAATTATTCTTTTATTCCTTGGGGAAAACTGTTTACTTAAAAAAAACTTTAAGAGCTTTAAAATTATAATTAAGTTTGGCTTTATCTTGCATATGAGAAAAAAACCCTATTCCAATTATTCTAAAAATAATTTCTCTAGTTGGTATCATCTCAACATGCCTTTAGCATATACCATTTTAAATTCTAAATGGTGAGTTACAAGTTGAGGGGTTTGTTATCATTTCCTAAATGTTTGTGGAAGAAGGCTCAGAGTTGTTTCCAAGCACTGATTTGGGCCATGGAGTGGGCCCTAACTTCTTCTCCCCAGATCACAAGTTTGCCCACCAAATTATGAAAGGAAAATAGGCACACAGGGAAATATGGGGGCTCAATATAGTGTCCTGTTGCAGGATAACAGATAACCTGGGTTTTTTCTTCCCATGGGCTTGTAACAATTTGGCAGGTTTGTCGGCATAGAATTCACTTTTCCAGTTATGTTCATCCAGACCAATGAGAAACAGGAAGCAACTCTCAGCCTTCTCAACTGGAATTAAGCTTATTAGGTTGGGTTCCTCCAAAGGGTTGTTGAGAGCATCAACGATGTCTGGAAACCCAACTTTAGTCATCTTGATACATTTTGGGTCACTACCCAGTGGGGGAATGGTCATACCCTTATAGCATACTGCACACCCTACATTTGCCAAGGAGCCATAGAGGGTGACAGTAGCTGTGATGTCCTTCAGATGGGAGGCCATAGAGAGGCACAGATCATCCCCTTTAGAAAATCCAAGCAGCCCAACTCCTGGACCCTTTATCTGGGAGTGGTTTTTTAGGTACTGGAAAGCCTCTTCAAAGTATTCCAGATGAAGTTCCTTCATGTCTTTGGGCATGTCAAAGGCATAGTATGCCAGGGCCAGCACAGAGAACCCGTATCTAGCCAACAGACTAGCTCTGTATTCAAATAGGCCACCTCCAGTTCCAAAGATGTCGATGATCCCAAGGAAGGGCCCTGAGCTGATGCGGTTTAGGGGTTCAGGGGTGCTGGGACCCCAGAATCACAACATGTGGGTCCTGCCCAAAAGAATTCGACCTAAGCCTTCTTTCAGCCAAAGAGAAGGTTTATCAGAATATCCATCATATTGGGCAGACAGTTAAGGAATCTGAACATTAGTAAGCTACTGGCTAGATTTTAAGAATCCCAGCCCCATCTTCTAGTTTATCCACATTACATGCAATGCTTGCTGATGGCTTTTGATAGGTGCTGTCATTTTATTTATTTTGCTTATATATTTCTATATCTACCATTTATTCTATGTTCTCTAATGTTTTTAATAGGAATGGGTGTTGTATTTTGCCAAATTCTTTTTCGGTATCTATTGAAAAAATCATATGATTTCTGTTAGTTTTGTTGCTGATATGGTCAATTATGCTGACAGTTTTCCTAATGTTGAACCAGCCCTACATTCCTAGTATAAATCGTACCTGGTCATAGTGTAATTTCTTTGCTAATATTTTAGTTAATATTTTGCATCTATATTCATTAGGGAAATTGGTCTACAATTTTTTTTCTCTGTTTTGGCTCTTCCTGGTTTAGGTGTCAGCACCATATTTGTATCATAAAAAAAAAATTGGCTCAGTTACCCAGGAACCAAGATGGCTGAGTAAGAAGTAAGTTGCTTTCACACTCCCTCTCACTTTCACCCTCCCTCAAGTACTATTTCTTGTGTTAACAAGATTTTTACTGAGCCAGTCTCTAACCTGAGAATGCTTGGAGATGAACAAAGCAGTTATAGAGATGGGAGTAACAGTAATCAGTAGTTTAATTCATCTATTTCAGAGTGAGGAATGTTCTCTTAGCTGAAGTAAAGGCACAGGTTATATACTTAAATCACAACTGGAGAATGAGGGGGGAAGGTGGATTGCAAAAAATCATTTAGTGGTCTCCCAGAAGAAACCCATAAGTCCCACAATATAACAATTCTGGAGTCAAGTCTTTAGGAGTTGTGACCTAAATTTAAGGTTAGTATACCTAAAGTATAGAATTAGAGTTATGTGACAGGAACAGGTTCTACAATCTTTGATTCACTTCACTTAAGGTCCAGTGATTGTGAGCATTGTCAGAGTTTTGACCAATCAATTTAACCTTCATTAATAGCTCTGACTCCCTAGCCAGAGAGGCAGCTCTTGAGAAAACTTAATTATTAGTATATTAATTGCACATATCATATTGATTAATATGAAAATTATTAATTCCTTTCTCACTTATCCTAGAAAGCTTCCTAGTAGGAAGCTTATCCTACTCCAACACCTCTCACCCCATACCTTGATCCTAGTGCTACTCCAAGATGTTACTTTGAATATTCTTTTTGTGTGTTTTAAATTTATTTTTCTTTACATGTGGTGGCCCCCCCCCAAAAAAATGGAAACTTCATGAGTACAGGGACTTTCATTTTTGACTTTGTATCCCCAGCACCAAAGTGCCGGTACATAATAGGCACAATATCACGATTTATTGAATCAATCGATGAATGATTCTAATCACTTATTCTCAGTAGCAATAATAATAGTAATATCAGCTTTCTTTTATATAGTGTCTTACATTTTGCATAATATTTAATGCATATCATCATATAAAAATACTATTTTATTGTTTTTGTATTATCCATTCTTCCTTAGATATCTTGAGAATTAATCGGCAAGATTCTCAAAATTATGTAGCCTCTCCAAAGATTTCCTGTATATTTAATGTATGTCATCCTCTTGTCCTAATTATTTAGTTCCATTTCTTTACTGATTTTCTTTAGTGCCATTTCCACTCCTCATATGTGTGGCAGCTTGGTGGCACAATGGATGGAGCACTGGACCTGAAGTCAAGAAAGCAAAAATTCAGATCCAGCCTCAGACATTTATTAAATGTGTGACCCTGAGAAAGTCACTTAAATCGCTGCCTGCCTCAGTTTCCTTATCTGTAAAATGGGAATAATAATAACACCTACCTCAGTCAACAATCAACAGACATTTACTACATGTTTGCTATGTGCCAGGCACTAGGCATTGGCAATACAAATACAAGCAGAAGATAATACCTGGCTTCAAAAGAGTTTACATTTTAAAAGGATGGCCAACATTCTTATGGGAGAAGATAACACATAAAAAATAAGCTGAAAAAAGAGGGAAGGGGAGAGAATATGAAGGTAGTCAGTATCATGTAGAAAGTATGAAGTTAAGTCTAGAGAAGAGTGATGCCAGGATGACTTAGGTCCTTTAAACAGAGGTTTGGGGGAGGGCCATCCAATCAGAGGGAAAGGCTACAGGGATTGAGGAAACTTTCAATGTGTGGATTCTGAGCATAGGTTCCTCAGAGCAAGCTTCCAGGATGAAGATATTTCTGGATTACGATAGAGAAATTCTAGATTTCAGTCTGGGAGGAATTAAACCTTATAGGGTTTTTTTGGGAATAAAATGACATGATATTTGTGAAGAGTTTTTGCTAATGTTAAAATTATTGTTGTTGTTATTATTATTATATTATTATTATTATTATTATTTTATTATTATTATCTTGTTTGATATATAAAATGTGATGGTTCCTTTGGCACCATTGAAGAATATAAATAAAGAAGGAAGGCAGTATGGCATAATGGGTATACTGCTCCATTTAGAGTTAGGAAGATTTTTGCCTCAGACATGTGAAAATAAGAGGTATGTGATCTTGAACAAGTTATTTAAATTCTCAGCCTCATTGCCAGTATCTCTAAAATGGGTATAATTAATACATGAAGTTTCTTCCTCACAGATTATGGTGAAGTTCAAGAGAGATTATAAATGTATGTGTGTATTGTTTTGAAAACTTTAAGAAGCTTTATAAACACCACTTATTATTAAAGAAATACAAACAAATCTATTAAGCATTCTCTTATTGTTTCCCTAGTTGTATCATTAAATGGTTTCAGGATCATGTGAATTAGGATTAATTTTATGACAAAAGTATTTGGGAACATTTTCTCCCCCTACTGCTTCATGTTGATTTAGGAGGTATTATCACTCATCCTTTCCCACTATATTTCTTTATAAAATTTTGAAATTATTTTGTTTTCTGAACTTGTGTTGTTTTTCCTCTTGGCAAAGATATTGGTTATTTTTGGTCTCCTTAAAGAACTACATAATGGTTAAATTGACAAAGAGCATCATTTGAATTTGTTTGTCTTTTCTGTTATCCATTTCCCATTTTTCATTATCACTGGCTTGTTCAAATAGGTCAATGTGGAGTTTTTAGTTGCTTGACATGCCTTCTGATTATATTCATCCTTTTTTTTTCTTTTTTTGGTATTGATAATTATCTTTTCTCTAAGTGATGATCTGGTTGCATACAGAAGTCTGATTCAATAATTATTCCCAACCAATCATTAAGGTAGAATTTCTTTCATTTTTAATGTAATGTTATATTTTCTGCTATAATGTTATATTTTTATCATGCCCAGTACCTTTTACCTCTCTTTATGAAGAAAGTACTCATTATGGTATATTCTTCTGTGTAGACCAAAAAGCATTGGCCTTTTTTTGTTTCTTAAACATAACTATATTTTTCTAGAATAATTTTCAATCTGCTAGTTAGCCACCATTGGCATTGATTTTATTGATTATTAAGGCTTCTATGCTGACTTCATCTGCATGAAGTTCTTCATAGAATTTCTTAAACCTAGTTGCCACTCTTTTCTCCTTCCTTACAGTATTTTTAAAAACTTGTCTATGTAAGTGTTCTTTGCCCAATCAGTAGAATGTATGTACCTAGAGGTGAAGGATTGTTTTTTATTTTGTTTTTGTATTCCCACCTAGTACTATCTTCTTTGTGCAGAATAGGTACTTAATAAATGCTTATTGAATTGTTTTTAGCTTTAATTGTCTTTATGGCAGTATTTTTTGTGTGTGCTTATCATAAACATATCAAGGTCGGTAAGCTATAGCATCATGAAATTGTTTCTTCCTGCTTGGGCATGCATAGATAAAACCAATTATAATATGAGCCAATCTTGGTCTTTCTTTTTGTGTATGGACATACTAATATTTGGAGGCTTAATCTAGGCTTAGGGGTCTGTTTCTTTTGATTAATTCATAAGGAGTTCATGTAAATGTTAAATATTTTGTGAAGTTAGTTCCCTAGAATTCAAGCTCCTTGAGGACAGGGACTGTTTCATTTTTGCCTTTATATCACTAGTACTGAGCCCAGTGTCTGGCACAAAGTAGGTGCTTAGTAAATTAATTTGTATTTGTTGATTGATTGATTAACTCTCCCCTTATGTCATTCTGGTCATAGGAAGCACAATATATCCTCAAGGCAAAAAGATAAATACCACTGAGTTAACTCTTTCTCTGCTTCTTGGTCAAACTCTGTTCTGGGAATATGTGCAAACTGAATAAAATCAATTGCTTATTTCCTTCCTTTCTGAAAGCTCAATAGCTCTTTGTAACTAGGACATTCATTTGATACAGCTGGGAAAAAGTTTAGGTTGTATCCAGTTGAATAGCATGATTGCCTTCAGAGTGGTAAATAACAGATCTTTTTAGAAGCTTCTTTGATCTATTTTGAGTGTTTAACTATAATGACTCATGTGTATCTGTTGTTTCTTCATCAGCAATGGCCACTCAAATACTAGGTCACATTCTGGCCTTTCTGCGATGGGAATGAAAGACATTTGGTTATAATATTTTTCAGACCAGATGAATTAGCTCTTAGAAAATTAAGTATATTTAATCTGTCATATCATCAAAAGGGTCTAGCAGAGGCTCAGCTCTTGAAAATACTTACCTTCATGGTGAATTACTTTGTTGCCAGTGGACGGCAATCGATGATTGCCAGGGATATCAAAAGCATCACAATGCCTTTTGGGAAGCAAATTCTATAATTATTGAATTCCTTTAAAACATTATCTAATATTATGAAGAAAAGAGTCAGCCTGGTAGAGTAAATAAAAGGCTGGACAAGGTTTAAGCCTTAGATTCAAATCATGCTTCAGACACTTACTAATCATGTGACCCTGGGTAAGTTATTTAATCTTATTGTACCTTTGTTACTTCATCTGTAAAATGAGGAAGTTGGAATAATGATCTCTCCTTTCTCTTCCAACTCTAAATCTATGGTGTTAAAACCTTGGTTTGAGTGCTGCCTTTGATTTACATTGGTTGTGTAATCCTTGGCAAGTTACTAAATATCTTAGCCCTACTGGACTCTTCAAAATTATGTAATAGAAAAGTTGCTGATCTATCGGTGGAAGAGGTTTTCATGCCAAAAGCTCTCTATATCCATGACATCATATTTATGCTCCCCCTCCCTCCGAAAAATTGTTCGGAGACAGAAGCAAAGAAAGATCATATCCACTGTTACTGATTTATATAAATTCAAGGTATGATCAAATGAGAAATGTATGCTAAGATCTATACAAATCTTAAAGCACTATATACATATTAATTGCTTATAAGATTTTTCTTAAGGTTACTGTGAACTTTTGAATTTTAATAATTTTGGTCACCTATGTGATAGGAAAAAAATGACTCTATTTCCCATCAGTTTTCCTGAATTTGGTCTCTCAAGAACACAAACAGCTTTCCAATTGCAAAGTTCAATGGCCTTTTCTCCTTCCTTGACCCCCCCCCCCCCCAAATATTTTGAATTTATATCCAACACTGCCTTGCATCCATGACACTGGGCTTTCATAGTTATCCTCCTACTACTGTGATCACTACTTTCCTTCATTGTCTTTTTCCTCTCCCACCACTGAAATGTTAAAAGTCTTATAAGGCATTGCCCCCCTACTCTTACAAAATCAGAATACTAGAGTTGGTAGGAACTTCAAAAACCTACCAGTCTAACCTGTTTCTGACTTATAATTCTCTCTAGAACATTCTTTTCAAATATTCACTTAGAATTCATATTAATATTTCTAGTGTGAGGAATGCAACCCATTTTACACTGGGATAGCTTTAATTGTTATGAAGATTCCCCTTTCATTAAGCCTAAATATACCTCCCTGCATCATTTTTACCTTGCTCCTAATTTTGTCAAATAAGGCCAATACAACATCTGATTTCTATTCAATATTAAAGTCCTTCAAATATTTATAGATGATGAAAGTTGAATGATATCCCTATGATTTCTCATTCTATGCTAAATATTCCTAGGTACTTTAACCAATTCTTGAATATGATAGCAGCTTTAGATTTTTAGCAGTGCTTCCCAACTCCCTTGGACATAGTGCAAAGTTCTGACTAACTGGAGGCATTCCAAACTGAAAAACAATACCTTGGCTAACGTATGATCTGATGGGATAGAGTACATTAGAACTGTCAAACTATTACCACTGCATAAATGTTGGGGATACAAATAAAAAAAAATTTGGTCCCTGCCTTTACAAAGCTTGAGAGATTCCAACAGAAGTCAAGAAATATGGTGGTTAAATAAAAATACTTTTGGTCTGGGGAATTCCAGGGATAGTGATTTTACTTTGTTCATTTAAAAATATTAATTTTATTTTTCTTTATATGATGAGTTTAGATAAAGGTTTATTAATTTTGTGAGTTTTCAAATTAGCAGGCTTTAGTTTTATCATTTTTCTAGTTGTCTTGAGTTTTTATATTATCTATTTCTCCTTTGTTTAGAATCAATATTGCTTCATTGTCTATGAAGCTATTAAGCTTAAGGTAGTTTCCAAGTTCATCTTTTTTGATGTTGCAAATTTTTATTTTTGCTTTCTCTAATAGTATTGTTGAAACCTCTGACTTTTTTTTCTTTTGAAATTTTCTGACACAGTCAATTTTGGTCCAGCCTCTCATTTTCATTATTTTATATTCTAGATATGTCAAGATCCAGAAGTCAATTTGGTTTTTTTTTTACATTTTTAACCTTTACTTTCATTTTATTGTATTATTAAACTCATTTATATCTTAGAATCTGGTGTTGAATTTTTCCCCCATTTATTTCTTTTATCATTTTCCTGCTTTTGGACATTTTGTCTTCATAGCTAGTTTTTCTTATTCTACTTTGATGTTATTCTGTTACCACAGTCTTCCCTCCCACCCCTAGTCCTTCTTCCCACATATTTTACCTCTTTTTGGCTGCTATCTTTGTAACCCAATTAAGTGAATGTTTCATTGTCTTCATCTTTCTTAAGGACAAATAATCTCAAATCAAAGTAACAATACTTTGCAAGTATATATAAATATATATTCATTTTATATTTTACCTATATGTTGCCATTTGTCCTTTGTTCTTGAAGAAGAGCATGACATCAGGGAAGTGATGCCATAACACACAAGTGAATTGGACTTGAGGGAGGGAGGGCTGTGCAGTCACCCACCTTATCTTCACTTTCAGATCCATCTAGGTCCATTGGCCAGATGTGGATCAGGACAACTGGAGATGGTCCAGGATGCAGTGGGGAACCTTGGCCTTTTCAAGCTAAGGTCTTCAACAGGTCTCAGTTTGACTGAGGCAAAGTCTATTCAATGATTAAGGCTTAGCAAGAAATGAAACAAAGAATGGCCTCTTTAAAGAAAATAGATCTAGGAGGGGAAGACCCTCAGGGTTTCTGGCCAAAACTGAGACAATTGCTACATACATTCATTCTGAGTCAATCAAGGCCAAAACAATGACCTATTATTGGCCAATCATTGAGAGCCAGAGGGATTTTGAGAGTCAGAGTGATTCAGGTTAATGCTGGACTTTATGAAAAAAGAAAAAAGAAAAAAAGTTTCAGGGAGTAAAATTTACATTCCCTTTGAGCAGAGCACCCACAGGTAAGAGAGAAAGAAAGAAAGAAAGAAAGAAAGAAAGAAAGAAAGAAAGAAAGAAAGAAAGAAAGAAAGAAAGAAAGAAAGAAAGAAAGAAAGAAAGAAGAAAGGAAGGAAGGAAGGAAGGAAGGAAGGAAGGAAGGAAGGAAGGAAGGAAGGAAGGAAGGAAGGAAGGAAGAAAGAAAAAGAAAGAAAGAAAGAAAGAAACTAACAAATCCCTATCACCCATCTAAGCAGAAATATAATGCATGTTCATATATCTTCCCACACCTGTCATTTAATTGCTTTTTGATAATGCCAAATTGACAGTTGCCCCAAAATTTATTTAGTTTTTTATTTATTTAGTCCTAAAGTGTTCTCTGGGAAACCAGTAGGTTAAGTAATTTGTATAGGGTCACATAGCTAATACATGTCATAGGTTCTTATGCTTCATTCGGTCAATTTGTGACTTCCTACATCTTATCAATGTATGTGTATATGGATGTTTGTGTGTGTGTATAGACAGGCATATGCATGGGCATGTATTGTATATGTTTGTGTATTCAGCATATACTAGTACATACATATGTGTTTGTTATGTATGCATATGTATTTTATCCACTAAATCTAATACATATGATAAATATAATAAAATTCTTCCTGTTCCTCTCACTTTTAACTTACATAATCAATTGATTTGTTTGATCCAGTTAATCCTGGAGATTATTACTCAAAGAATTGTGATTTCTTTGTTTTGGCTGTTAGAAACAAATTTGAAGAGAAAAAAAGCATAGGCCTTTCAGTCTCAATTCAGGTTTCATAGTTCAAAATGGAGGCCATTAATTGCATTGCTATCCAAGTGTTTTTCTTCAGGTCACAGCAGAAAAAATGAGTCCGCAATGGTCTTATAAGAGTTTGATCTTAGATTTAGTAATCTTTGACAAAGTTCATGCTAGGACCTTTTAGTCCATCTTCACTTGTTGCATTAAGAAAATGGTGAGGAGGAGGATGGAGGGTTTTTTTTTTTTTATTAAGTTTAGGGATCCGGACAACTCATATTATATAGAGGTGTGTTGCGTTACACACAAGAAATCTCTTCAGTTTCCCTCTTCAGATCTTTCAAAAAGCATGTATGTGCAAGACAATGATTGTTGAACATGAAAATGTGATTATAATTCTATCTTTATGCTGTCCTGATTTTTTACCTCATTTGAATTTCTTAATCCATCTTGACTGTATGTAATAAAAGATTGGTTTCCAGGTCAATTTATTAATCATAAAAGTATGGCATTCAGTGTGTACATAGCAAACTTTACCTTAAGCAAAGTGAAATAGAAAAATGACAATATATAGGAAGGTTAATGAATATAAGTATTTTACATTATTCAGTTCTACTTGCCCATTATTTGGCTTTGCCCATACAGATGCAGTTAAAGCACAGATTTTCTACAACTCATACTTCAAGAATGTCAATAGGAATGATAGTTTGTTACTGGAAGATTGATTTTTTTTCCTTCCCTGCCATCTTTGTTTTCAGAGAATAGCCTAAGCTTTTGAGGTCAATTTATTATATTTCCTTTCACCTGTTCTTTTTTTTTTTAAATTCTTAACTGCTAATATGCGTCCTTGCTCTTAAAAAGGTCCCTAATAAAAGTTTGTTGAGTTGAAAATCAGGAAAATCTCATTAATTAGAGTATCATTAAGTAGTTTTATATATATATATATATATATATACATACATATATATATACACACACACATAAGTATTATATATATATACACATACATATATGTATATATATGAACTTTCAAGTCAATATACTATTTTTATAATAATGTAAATAAAATGATTCAGTTAAAATGAGTGCTTTTTTAAAAAAAAGCTTGTCAACTTCATTTCTATAAAAAATATTTTTAAAAAATGACTATTTTATATTGCAGTGACTCCAAGCTTTATTCATTTCAGAGATGAACTTGCACTGACCCTGTTTTGAAGGCCTATGGTGGCCAGATGAATGATTTTTGCCTTTCTGTATTCTGGCTGCTTTTATAAGTTTTTTGGCCAACTTTTCGATTTCAAGGGGTTTGGACATGCAATAGAAAAACAACCAATTTCATATTGAAAAGTTCTGGATATTTGCCCATTCCCACTTTTAAGATGATAAAATAAAGGTACTAGAAATAATACTAATGATAACAAGATGGTATGCAGATGTTTAAAGTGCACAAGCCTTTATGTCTTTGTAAAGTTTTGTTGAATCATACATTGCTTCAAGAATGGAAGCCGACACTGGCTCCTGAAATGAATATCTGTTTCCCAACATTAAAGGAAAAAAAAACACCCCCCTCTCCTCCCCCCCACAAAAAACCACCTCAGATGGAGAAACTCAAATGTAATTTTTTTAAGCTATTGTATTCATCGGATGGAAATGTAACCACATCTCTCTTATTGGGTTGTTGTTGTTATTGTTGTTTTGTCCTCCAGAATTTTTTTTTAAACTTGAAGAAGTGAATGCATAATGTGAAACAGCTGATCACAATTAAACCCAAAGGGGGAAAAATCTCATGAAGGTTTATATTACCTAATTCACATCTATAAAATTAGAACAACATATCCCTAAAAATGATGTAAGTTTTCCAGATGGGAGGGTTGGAGATATTTTGGTCTACTTGGTTGATGCATTACCCTCATCTCTCCCTTCTTTGTTCTTTTGCCATGTTATTCCGGCACCACTCAGGTGAATGGAAATGCATTAATAGAGAGCTAGTGTATCTGCATCACTATGAATAAAGGCCTTGATGCACTATTTGTGTAGGGGTTTCTCCCTGCAACTTATTTTAGATATGTTAGTTTTGTTTTCAAACAGTTAGATTTTAAATTCTATGAAGGTAAGGATCATTTGTTTTAATCTATATAATTCTAAGTCTGTTAGAGGTAATCAAGCAGATAACTGTGATGCAAGTCTTTTCATAGTTTACTTCTACCCAGGAGTATTGATAAAATATATTTTTTGGGAAAAACAAAGAGCTTCCTAATTGTGCTTCCTGTCTCAAGCCTTTCCACCAAACCTCACAGCTGCCAAAATGATTTTCCTAAGGCACATTTTCTCACCAATTACCAACTACCTGTATTCCCTTATACACACATATATAATTAATAAACTCCAGTGGTTCCTTGATAAATCTAGGAACAAATATTAAATATAAGCTCTTCTGTTTAGATTTTAACTTTCTTTACAAGCTGACCCCTTCTTACCTTTCCAGTCTTCCTAGAAATGTTTTTTCCCAAACTCAAACTTCCATCTTGCCATATTAGTCTACTTGCTGTTCCAATGCAAGTCACTCTATTTGCTGGTTGTTCCTGTTCACTGACTGTTTTCTGTGCCTGTAATATGCTCCCTCCCCCTCATGCTTCTTAGAATCTCTGGTTTCCTTTAAGATCCATTTCAAACAGGGGCAGCTAGGTGGCGTAGTGGATAGAGCAATCCTGAAGTCAGGAGGACCTGAGTTCAAATCCAGCCTCAGACCAAACACTTGACACTTACTAGCTGTGTGACCCTGGGCAAGTCACTTAACCCCAATTGCCAAAAAACAAACAAACAAAAAAATTCAGTTCAAATACACCTTCTGTTAGAGTCCTTCCTCAGTTTTCCCAGATTCTACAGTACTACTTGTTAAGGAAATCAATCCATGATGCTGGTCACAATGAATTTAATGTTTATGAGAATTACTTCAGGAACAGAGAGTTTAAGTAATTGCCATGATCACCCTGCTTGCATGTACCAAAGACAACACTTGAACATAGGTCATATAGCAGATACTGTAACTGTGTAAATATTCCTATATATGTATCAATGTATAATAATACCTCTCTCCCCCTTCCCCCATATGCATACATACTTTGAAATAAGGGAAATCAGACTGGTGGTTACTGAAAAAAGAAAAAAAACCCACATATTTGCATTTCTCTTGTAAATATCTCGTGTTCCCCTTGTATACTTACACCCTTACTGGTCTCATATTCAGCACTCAATAAAATAGAATTAGAAATGAGATTCAAATACATTTATGTTTCTGGATTTAGAATGATTTCCTCAGATATTAGTTTGAACGGAGGCAGGTTGCTAGAATGAAAGTAGAACAGAAAAATCTCTTTGGTCTATCTCTGTTTTAAGTCCTATTGGAAGTTTAAAGTAAAGGAATAACCCTACAGGGGAAAAAAAAGATGGAGGAAGCCTATCGAAACTTTTTTTTTTCTGTTGTTGTAAAGGGGATTTATACATCCAATGCTGTGTGTGTCATAGCCAAGGAGATTGCCATTTCTTTTCTCTGCATTAACAGGAATCTTCCATGGAAGAGTTATGATATCAAGGGTTTTGAGATACAGTATCTATTTAGAGGAACTTTGAAAAAAAAATCAAATCCACTGTAGTACGTTAAGCATTTTGCTCTTGCATGAACAAGCAAAGTCATTTGAGGCAATTGAAGTCTATTATCAGATACAATTTACCACTGGTTTCCTTTGTGACTAAGTAGTGAAGCCAAATAGATAGTAATACAATCTGTAGGAATGCATAATATGAAGGTGACTAGGGTGCTGTCTATCATTTATTAGAGTAACCAATCAGCTTCATATCATAATGATGGTCAAAAGATGGCCAAATAGTTTCATAATATCTGCAGCTAATGACTAAGGTTCATTGAATAATTGAAAGGGGAGTATTGAGAATGGCTGTGACATGATCATTTCCAGCCAATAAACCATAAGAGCAAATCAGACACATCATAAAAGAAACATTTTTTTTTTGGCAGTTGCTATGCAATATTAAACAACAATAACAGGACAAGGTATGGTCCTAAACTTTCAAAAGAATGGGCATAATCCCAATATCTTTGCCCTGATCACTAGTACTTTATGATAATAACTCTGCTTTTGTGCATTTAGACAGGCAGTCCTAATGCCTGGAATGCACTTCCTCCACAGGTCCATCTTTCAGATTCCTTATCTTCTTCAAGGCCTCTTCTTGAAGGTACCACCTCTCTTCCTATAGCCTTCCTTGATCTGGGCAGTTGTCAGCATTCTTATTCTATGTAAATAATTCTTGAATACATTTTCTGCTTTCTCCCTGGTTACCTCCACTCACTAATTTGCATTATGCAGCATGTCCTGAAAGTCTTAGTGCAGTTTTAATCTTTAATAAAGATACTCTAAGATTTTTGGGGACACCTTGTATTCATGTGTTTCGATTCCATATTCCCATTACCACAGTAAAATGTAAACAACAGCAAGAGTGTTTTGTTTTGTTTTATTTCTTTGTGTCCTCAGGGCCTTATACATAGTAGGTGCCTAATAAGTGTTCAGTTGAATATGTTGAACATTATAAAAACATAATTACCAAACTAATCGTTCATAAAGTGCTAGAAGCCTGATTTTACATTACATTACCATTGATCCATTGATAACATATCTTCTGTGGAACTAACTGCTCCCTGTGTTTTTGTTTCTTTTAATATTGTGCTTTCAAAGAACTTAAGAAATAGAGTTTGTTTGACTGAAACATTGATTTTTCTTTTTGGGAGTTGGGGAGTTGAACATCTGATTGTATCACATTTAGCTATGTTGAATATTTGAGGATTTTTGTTCAAAAAAGTAATGCAGAATGTAAGTCCTTGCTCATTTCAAAATACTGGATCAGCCATTTTTTTATACATTATGTTAAATATGGGCAGGTAAAAAAAATTAAATCTTTAGTTCTCATTCAATTTCCTGGGGGCATATAGTAACTAATCTGCAGTCTGCATATTTTCATGAAAAATATAGACAAGGATGATGGGAGATTCATTGACCCTGCCAGATATCATATTACTATATTACTTTTTTTTAAAATTATGGGCTCATGATTTTACTGCTGGAAATAGCTGTAGAGGTCATCTAGACTGGATGTGTTAAACACAAAACATGTAGCCCACAACACTCCTAAATGAAGCCTGAAGCAGATTAGTATACAATTTGGAAACATTTAGTAAAACAAATAAAAAATACAATAAACTACATGTCATGTTATGTGGTTTTCTAAGTCAGTATGTGACCTGGAGAGGTTCTTATGTATGGCTTGGTGGTGGCATGAATTTGACATCACTTGTCTAGACCACTCTTCCATTAAAAAATTAAAAAATGAAGTATAGAGAGATTATATGACTTATCCAAATTCTTATAGGTGGCAAATAGCAGAGCCTGGTATTTGAACTCATGTTCACTTCAGTCCTGACTTCAGATTTCTTACTTTTTACTTTCAATTAACTGAGACAAAATATTGAAAGTGCCAAAGTTCACAGCAGGGATTTACATCTTTAAGGCTCCTGGAATATTGTTTTTTTATTGGCTGACATTAGAAACATACTTGAATACATTTATTATTTACTCAATATGGCTACTATTCTACAATGAAGATATCAACTCAACTATACCTACCTTTCCTATGCAGTTTTGGCCATGTCAAGTTTATAAATGCCTCATCAAGTCTAAAAATCTTCCAGAAGGAGTTCAAGTTCTGCCTCCTTATACCCCAAAATGATTAGCTATTCATTATAATGACTAATGGCTAGCTAACCACTATACTGGGGTCTTCTTCTGGATCTCCTGACATTGCCTTGAAAGCAGTGAATTACCCCCAGTTTACAAGTTTCTATCTCACTCTTGCTATTAGAATTGCCCATTCTTTTCTCTCTCCCTCCCCTTTCCTTCCTCCCTCCTTTCCTCCCTCCTTCCCTCTTTATTTCCTCATTTCCTTCCCTCCTTCCTCCCTTTCTTTCTTTTGTTGTATGTTGCTAGTAAGTTAATAATAATAATGACAATAATAAAAATAATTCAGATGGCAAAGCAGAGTTCACTTGGCAATAGTTCTATACCATTACCTGCTCTAAAGTGAGGTCTACAAAATTCTCATGGAAGAATTTGCTGGCCCCTAGAATTGGTGCCGATATTTCTTAAGAAAATACTATTAAATGGATTGGCACTATTACCTTTATACCTTTTTGAAATCATTAGAATGCATATGTATATATTTTTCTTACCTTAATCAAAAGGATAATGGTAATAACAGCTAATATTAAAGTTGTACTCACTATGAACCAGGCATGATGCCATGTGCTATGCAATTATTATCTCATTTAAGCCTCACAAGAACCATAAGAGGTAATAATAACAATAATTTTAGTTATTATTAATAATAACTGGTATTTACATAGTGCTTACTGTATACAGGTACTGTGTTAAGTGCTTTTCAGTTATCATCTCATTTGATCCTCAAAATAGTATTTGGAAGTAGGTGTTTGTATTATCCCCATTTTACAGACATGGAAAATGGGTTAAATAGAGTTTAAGTTACTTTGCCAGGGTTATACAGTTAGCAAGTGTCTGAACCTAGATATGAACTCATATGTTTTCCTAAATCCAGGCCTGGAACTCTATCCACTTTACCTTCTAGTTGTATATGCTGAAATTATTTTAATTGGGCAAATTCTCTCTCTCTTTCACTCTCTCTCTTTCTGTCTCAGTTTCTTCTGTCTCTTCTTTCTTTGTCTATACATTTCTCTGTCTCTGCTTCTGTCTCTCTCTGTTTCTCTGTATTAGTGTCTGTGTCTCTGTCTATCTTTGTCTCTCTGTTTCTATCTCTGTCTCTCTATTTCTGTGTTTTACTGATTCTCCTTTCCCTGCTTTCAAGTTTTAAAAATCATTGGATTTTTCCTATGGATGTTTGTTTGATTCTTTTCTCTTGAATCCATGGCTATTCAATTAGAGTGCCTGGAACCAAAGGTATCCATCATAATCTGTTAGAAAAAGGGGGCAAAGTAATTTTTTTAAGTCTCTAGGTTTTCTGTAGGGGTATTTGTGTGTTTCTTGCCATGGTCTTGCCATGAACATATCACCACTACAACCTTGTTTAAAAAAATAATTAGAAATTGACACTAGACCCATGTATAAAGGTAAGTAACATTTATTTGATGGAGGTATTCAAAGGACAAATGATGTTTTTGAATCTATTCTAAATTTTTCCAAGGTGAAATTTGGTCATTTCCTCTTAGTAGACTCAGATTTTTATAGCAGAAAGGGTGATTTTGTTTCTGCCTTCAGGGCATCATTGCAAATTTTTTTGAATGTGCCTCAGCTGGAAATTTGTGCATTTCGCCAATTAAATGATAGTTTTCTGCTGGCAAAAACCACATTTCATGATTGAAACAGAGTTTTAGAAAAGAATATATTTTAAAACCAAACAAAAACACCATCAGCTCTTCACTGGTTTGGCTTTGACATGTTGGAGTTTTTTGTGTTGCTCTTCTTTAGCTGTTGCTCTCCAAGGCTTTATAATTTACTCAGGAAAACCAACTGCAATGTGAGTCACGTTGTGTGAAATGGCTTCCCAGGATGCCATACATTTTCTACTTGTGGGAGAGATTGGCTTAATAAGCTACATCACACTGCATTAAAACAAAGTGTGCTGAGTATGTTACCACCATACCTAACCTGTATTCTATGCTATTTTAGAGCCTTTGTTTCAGAGATACAATTCAAAATATGATTTTGTTAGATACCTCAAGAGTTCATTTGTGATTCAATATATTTATCCAAACACAGAGGGTGTGGTTCTGCATCATAGATGGGTCTAGGTATGGACCCATCTCCTTTCTAGCATATTTCTACTTTTTTAAAATTTTAATATTCCTGTGATCATAGGATTTTAAGCTGTAAGAGGTCTTGGAGATTATCTCAGATAACTCCACCCCCCCACACCTAATTTTTATGGATGAGAGGAATGTCACACAAGTAATAAATTGCAGTTGCAGAGTGGGAATCTCAACCCAGTTCTCCTTTCCATTGGATCCACTATGTTGTCCTCTCCTTTGGAAGCAGCTGCTTTTTTGATTAAAAAAAAAACCCTCCTTTTCTTTTTTTTAAACTGAGGCAATCAGGGTTAAGTGACTTGCCCAGGCTTATACAGCTAGTAAGTGCCAAGTGTCTGAGGCAACGTTTGAACTCAGGTCCTCCCGACTCTAAGGCCAGAGCTCTATCCACTGCACCACCTAGCTGCCCCTTGCATTTTTTTTTTAATGGGAAGAACATCATGCCTTAATGGCTAAAAAAGTCATTGGATTGTCACTTTATTTGGACATTAATGCAATACATATTTATAAACTTTAAAATCCGCAGAGTTATTTTCATATGTTATCTCACTGAATCCTCAATATCACTCTGTGAGATAGGTGATATTATTATTCCTATTTTGAAGATGAGGAAGCTGGGGTGAAGAGATATTAAGTGACTTGATAGGCTCACATGGTTAGTAAACGTTTGGAGCAGTATTTGAACCTATGTCTTCTTAAGCCTAAAATTGTATCCTTTGGTCCATGCTACATCTTAACATCTCTGGCCTCAGTTTCCACTTTTGAAAAGTGGGTTGATTGGGATATCTGATCTCTTAAAGCCTTTAAGCTACAGTATTGTATGATTTTATCTATAGGCCTGCCATTCAAAGAATAAGGTTCTAATTCTAATTATATTTTTTAAATAAATGGCTTCCTCCAAAAACTGCAGCAAAACCTTTCCACCCCAAAATTTAGTATTATACTTTGGGTCTTAAAAACTGGATAGTATCATGTTTTGTTTTTTAATAGTATTTTCTCCTTTCCATAATTGAGAATCAGGATAGGCAGAGGAGAAAGAAGCTTCCCTAAGAGGACATGGAGATTAAATTAAATTTTCCCTTAAATTGCATCATCAATCTTTTCCTTTTTTTTTTTAACAAATGGAATCTATTGACCATTAAAAAATAAAGATTTTTTTAAGTCAATAAATTTTTTAAGAACTACAAATGCAACACACATATTTATTGTCTCTTTTGATGCCCCACAAATGTATCTTTTATTTGGTGTGTCATTAATGGAATCACAATTATAATAATCAATACTGGCCATCAGAATATCTACAAAAGTAGTAAGCCACTTATTTCATGGACCTTAATGAAAGAACAGACCAAATACCTCTTTGTCTATGACTGTCTGTGTGTGTTATTTTGATTTAGTGGCAAAGAACACATCATCCTGAATACCTTAGCTGTTAGATTGCTTTTATTTGCTTTATTAGCCTTATTTTTGTGGAAAGGAGACAAAACCAAAGGACTTCTAAATGGCAAAAATTATATAGCAGCTTAGCCTTTGGGGGAAAATTCCTTATTAGGATACCACATTAAATGGACTTCTGACGACCTTCCCTCCCAAACAGGAAGTCCATATGTGATTGAGGGAGATTAGTTTAGAGCCTTTATCATAACAAATACATTAGGAGCATAAAACGGAAATCTCTGAGTCTTACTTTTTTTTTGGCTTCATTTTAGGCTTCCAAGATTAATAAGGAATGGGGAAACTGATAGCTGAATTTTTTCATCTTAAAAGGCTCATTTGCAAAAAGACAAAGTAAATGGAAGAAAAATAATTTATGCAGGGAACTGCTAATCCAGCTGTTTTGCTTCTGGGCTTAATTGGATTTACCTAGAATTGATATTTGGTGTCAGCATGTGTTATATCGTCAGTGCAAGCCATAGTTACCAAACATAAAGGAGCCGATGTTGAAAATGTGAACTCCTAGATAAAGAAAAATACTTAAACCAGAGACAAAATATTAATTTATTTGATTAAAGCTTAGCATAATCACTTTTTAGTTATGTGTATTATCAACTAAATATACTAGCCTGATGGTATCTTCTCTATATTTCTCTTCTCTTCATTTTCCTACTGTCACAGAGGTAGGGGGGAAAACCAGAGCCCAGTAAAAAGGGAGTGGGAAATGGTTATTCATCTCTTGTTCTGCCTTGCAGGCAACTGTGGTGACTATAAAAAGGTGTCTAATGGCAGGTGGGTGACATCTACTTTCCAAAGCAGAGATATAACATAGTTTACAGTATGCATTACAAGGTTTTTGCCATTTTAGTTGGAAAGTGAACAAGGCCAGTTCTAAATGGGGGGGAAAAGTATGTACTATTTCTGTCTTGCATAGATTTAATGCACATCCATGTGGAAGCCAAGGTCTTGTGCCTCTAATTTTATTCTATCTAACAAACACACATTTTGAGGTTAGCACCAGGAAAAGTTACAAAGTTGAAATTTGATATGATCCTTTTCCCACATGAGATTTCTACTCTAGTAAAGGGATTTGGGGAATCCTTTTACTTCCTGCTAAGGGAGAGAGTATGTTTGGAATTCAAAGAAATGGGTCTTTACTTTAGCCTTCTCCCTTACTCCCTATGTGACCTTGATCAAATAATTTCAGCTTTCTGAGACTGTTTCCTAATCAGCAAAATGAAACAGTTGGATCTCATGTTGTCTAAGATCTCATCCAACTTCAATTTCTGTGATATTAGGAATTCAAGTCACTGCTTGGAGAGTCTTAAAAGGCATATCACATTGTTCTTTTTATAATTCTCATGTTTGTCTTTAAAATTTTATCTTATCCTGTATCTTTTCAATAAAAATGATTAAAGGGTTTTCCAAAATCTCCAGCTTAGTAGGGCCTAAGGATTATTGTTATATAACTGTGAGATTGATATGTCCCAAACCTAATAAAACATTCACAAAAAAAAAAACAACAATTGTTCATATTTTTGATGGGTCAATCTGCTAATGCACCGTCATCGGTGTGCATTGACATTTCTAGCCAGGGTCTCTGAAAGTAATTGCAAACGAGATGGCTGTTTCTGAGTTATTTGAAATATGCTGATTCAGATTTAAAATGTCATCTGAGCAGACATTGTTTGAATGAGTTTAATTAAATGCAGGTATCATCACCTCATGATGCTGGAGATGGCAAATTAAAGACCCCAAAAGCCTAGACTTCAATATTTCAGTCACCAAAAAGACAAGAACTAAATTGGCCAATCTTTCTTTAGTTCCATTCCCTATTTAGCTATGGAAAGAGGGAGGAAAATATAGAGATCTGCTCCTCCTTAGAGGAGATATTTGTCACCAAAACCATATTAAGCAATTCTGGGGCTAAGACTGTCAACATAAAAAGTTCCCTCAAATAAATTTTTTAAGAGAAAAAAAATAGTTGCGGGTGAAGACCTAAGGAACAACAGACATTGGAATGCGAGGTTTTATGAAAAAAAAAAGATCCCAGAACATAACACCCAAAGGGAGGTTCTCTGATTTTGACACTCCATCAAAATCCTACTTGTTTCATCTTAGTTATAGCTCTTTTTGTTCTTTGCCTTCATATATACCTTTCTAACTTACCTCCCTGCCCATAAGGAGTAGGAAAGGACTTCAGTTTAAAACTATATATATATATATATCTATATATATCTATATAGATATATATCTATATAGATATATGTTTCTATATAGATATATATAGATATATATATATAGATATATATATATATGTATGTATGTATATGTATATATGTGTGTGTATGTGTATATATATACATATACACATAAATGTATATACACACATATGTATGTGTATATATATATATATATATACACATATATACATATATATACACATTATACATGTATATATGTATATATTATATATATTGGTCTTCTCCAAAACTCCTTCAGAAAGAGAGTTGGGAATTACTACTTCAGAAATAAGATCAATGCATAAGTTAACTCATAGTTTAAGGTGTCTTAGTGATTAAACATCCTTCAGAATGAAAATGGACCCATTTTAATTTAATTATATTATATATATATATAAATTAATTATATATATAAATTATATATATATAAATTAATTTAATAATACACTTATGTCCTATATGTGGCTTATGTTGAAGTAGCTACTACTAAGATTCTTTTTAAAGTATTTTAGAGTATTAAAGAACAAACAAGTCTTTTTAAAGTATTTGTTAAAGAAACTTGGCTAGGCATATACCACAAGGAAGTCAAATACATAAACAAAGGTTCCACTTAAAACATAATATTGATAGAAATTCTTCTTGGTAACAAAGAAGTAGAAATAAAGTTGATGTCTGTTGATAGAGAATAGCTAAATAAGTTGTACCCCCAAAAACTGGAATATTATTGGCCCAATAGAGATGATTATAAAAAATACATAGAAGCATGGGAAGTCAATTAAATTTATACAAAGTAAAGTCATCAGAAGTGGGAAAACAACATAGACAATGATTACTCCAATATAAATGGACAGAACAACAGCAATGAGCATTTAATTTTATGTAATTATAATAGTCAAGCTTTGAGAAAAGATGAAAAAAGATCCTTTTTTATAAAGATAGGTGTCTATGAGTGTGGAACATTGCATATACAGTCAACTTTATGTTGGTTGCTTTTGCCAAACTACCACCTCTCCTCCCTCCTCTATTATCCCTTCCTTTCCCTTCCCTTCTCCACTCACTTCCTTTCCCTTTTGCTCTCTTCCCTTTCCTTCCTCCCTCCTTCCCTTCTTTCCATTCTTGCATCCTCCTTCCCTCCTTTCCTTCTTTCCTTCCTTTTTTTTCCCTTTCTCACTTTTTTTTTAAAGGGTTAACTCTCTGGGTAAAAGAAGGAAACAAATTTATTTGGAAATAAAGATAGTGTAAAAACAAAAGATCTTTATTCCTATTAGTCTATATACAAATGTATGTATATACATATATACATATCTTTGTATATATACATCAATACATAAAAACCCATTCATCTATTTATATCCATAGCTTGGCTATATGTGCATATATTTACATAAATACATATATGTATGTATGCATGTATGTATACACACATATGTGTACTGGTGGCAAATGGGTAGAGTAGTAGAGTTTGGTCCTGGAATCAGAAAGACCTTAATTTAAATTCAACCTCAGACACTTATTAGCTATTTCACCTTCAGCGAGTCACTTGCCTATTAAACTGGAGATAATAATAGCTTCTGTACCCCGAAAGTTGTTGTGAGGATCAAATGAGATAATAACTGTAAAACACAGTATAGTCCTGGCACATAGTAAATTCTACATAACTATTAGTTATTATAATGAATGTTATCATTATTTTTATTACTTTTGCTGTTGGTATATGAAGGAAACATTTTTGGTTATTGAGGGGGAAAATACAAGCAGTCTCATTTATTTAACAAGTAGATAGAAAATACTTATTACCTTTGAGATATTTTGATCGTTGAAGTAGACCAAATAATGGTTGAAGCTCTCCTGTGTATTCTCCTTTTAAAGAAGAGAGAGCCAGAATATTTGAGTGTTAACAGGGTTGTACAAAAGGGAAGAAGTTAATTTGGAACCCCCTTTCTTTACCATTGTATTCCTATATGGCATATACCCCATTATCTGCCATTTCTGTGGAGATTATGCCCAGATATACTCTAAATAAATCTATGAGGCAGAAGACTATATTTCAGCATCAAGTTGACTGTACACGGTTGCAAGTCAAGTCAAGTTTTCTGAGACTTACAGGAAAAGGATGGGTTTACTAAGGGACAATTTGGTGAAATTGAATAATCCAGAAGGGTAACATTTACCTTTATTAAAAATTAGCCTGATAAATGATTTCTATTTGTCTTTCCACTTAACAAATACACATGCATATATATTTGTTTGTATCTATATTTGTGTATATATGTATATCCATACATATATGTGTATGACCAATAGCAATAACCTAATTGATTAGTGTTCTAAAAATATATACCTCAGTTCTCAAAAGAAGAATAACAAAGTATTAACAATCACATGAACTGGTACCCCAAATGACTTATAATAAACAAAATATAAATCAAAATTATCTTACAACTCCCTCACAACCAGAAAATTGCTCAAGATGAAAAAGGACAATAGTAATCCATGTTGGAGGGTTGTTGGAAGATAAAACACACAGTTGTGTTGATGGAGCTATGTATTGGTATAACTTCTCTGAATAATAATTTGTAATTATACAGATAAAGTGACTAAAATATCCACAGTCTTTTACCCAAAGATTCCATTACTGGGCTTATGCCCCCAGGAAACCATTGATAAAAAGAAGGTCCCCTCATACACCAAAATATTTATGGCAGCAGTTTTGTGGTAGAAAAAAAAGGAAATAAAGTAGATTTTCATTGGTTGGAAAATGGCCAAACAAATTGAGGTATATGAATGTAGTGGCATATTACTATGTTGTAAGAAATGATGAACGTGATGAATACGAAGAAGCATGCAAAGAATTCTAATAAGCTGATGTAGAATGAAATAATCAGATGAAGAACATAATATACACAATGACTGGAAGTAAGTAGGAAAAAACACACAGTACAATCAAAAGTCAAGTTGCCAAATTATAAAGAACAAACAAGTCTGGAAATAAAAGATATGAGGAAAATCCCAACCCACCTCTTAGTAGAGGTGGTAGATCCATAGTATATGTCACACGTGTTTGGGGACTTTTTCAATATATCGATCAGCTGTAGTGTTTTTCCTCTTCTTTCTCCTTTTCCTTTTCCTTTTGCTTTCTTTTCTTTTCTTTTTTTTTTTGGTCTTAAAATAGTTTGTTATGTATGATTGCTCTTTGGAAGGAGGGAAAGAAGGGGACACAAGAAAATATTGACAATATTAAAACAAAATACATCGATAAAACTTATTTTTTAAAAATATATAATTTTTTTTTTGGAAAGCAATTGGGGTTAAGTGACTTGCCCAGGATCACATAGCTAGTCAGCATCATGTGTCTGAGGCTGGATTTGAACTCAGGTCCTCCTGACTCCAGGGCTGGTGCTCTATCTACTGCACCACTAGCTGCCCCAATAAAACTTATTAAAAAAAAGTCAAACAAGGAGTTATGATTCTCCTATTTTAAATAAGTAATAAATGCTTAAAATTTTTCATTATTCCTGTGTGTAGTTGACATAGTTTGTGCTATTAAACAAATTTTTTCTGTTGATAATCCTGAAATCTGTTCACTGTTTAACAGTAAATTCTAAAGAGATAAGAATTGACCAATTCATCCATTGTATCAACTACATTCCCTACAAAAAAACCAAATTAACTCCTGTAACAACTCCCTTACCCCTGCCCAGCAGCCTTCTCTTGTTTCTATTGCGTTTTTTTAGTGAGAAATGGTCAGACATTTGGGGAAACCCAATTCTAAGCTATATGAACGAATCTCTGCTATTTATAAATCTGCATGGATATCACTTCTCTTAGCCAACTCAGTGTGTGTGCGAAGTAAGATGGCCTGCACAAACAGCTTCCGGTGAAAAGAGACTCCTTTGAATTTGAATCTAACATTTGAGCTAAATCCTATGGTACTTTTTTCTGTAAAATCTGGAAACTACTTATGACTGAATTTATGTTCCTAGCACTCCATTTATTCTCTCTTCTCACTCAAATTTCAGCTGATGCACACACACACCCACACCCATACACACACACAGACACACACACAGACACACACACAAACACACACATGGAATAAGTCTTACTTCAGATCAGAAGTCATTCTAATTTATATAGGTTTCTAGTTCATCAGTTTTGTCTTTCATTGATTCAGTTATTTACTCATTCCATAACTATACAATGATGGACTCCCAGAGCTCATGGATTGAGTTTATTTATTCAACAACTATTTGTTGAGGACCTAGTAAGAGCAAGGCACAGCTAGGTAAATACAATAATAAATAAAGGGTGATTTATGCACTGAAGCTGCTTATAACTCATTTGAGGTACTTTTATTCATTTTCTGTTGTTCCTCTAACAAATTTTCACCTGAAGCTCTTTGCCAGTAGACAACTTTTAGGACACATATCCATTAAAAAGCTTTTCATGAAAAATGCCAAGGAATATAGTAACCAAATTCCAAAATTACCAGGTCAAAGAGAAAATACTGCAAGCAGCTGGAAATAAACAATTTAAATAGCATGGAACCACAGTCAGGATTACACAGGACCTTGCAGCTTCTACCTTAAAAGATCGTAGGGTGTGGAATATGATACTCTATAAGGCAAAGGAGCTTGGATTACAACCAAGGACCAGCTACCTAATGAAAATGAGCGTGATTTTTCAGGGGAGGAGATGGATATTCAACAAAATAGGGGACTTCCATAGCTTCCTGATAAAAAGACCAGAGCTCAACAGAAAATTTGATCTTCAAATACAAGACTTAAGAGAGACATAAAAAGGTAAATGGGACAGAAAGAAACAAAATGTTATTAAGAAAGGTAAACTCGTTACATCCCTACAAGGGAAGATAACACTTGTAACTCTTGAGAGCTGTATTGTTATTACACCATGTTTTAACATGGTGTATGGGGTATAAAATGACTTTGATGTAATGATGAAAAAAATCTAATCAAGTGGGTTAAATGGATCCAAGTAAATGAATTAATCTGATCTAACTAAGAAAATGTACTGAGAGAAAAGGAAAGGAGGAGGCAGACAAGGGTAAATTACATCATAGGAAAAGGCACAAAAACCTATTACAGAAGAGGGAAAGAAGGGAGGGAGATAAGCACTGTTTGAACCTTACTCTCATTAGATTTGGCTTAAAAAGGGAATAGCATAATCAATTAGGTATAGAAATCTAACATGCCCTATAGGCAGAAGGAGGGAAAAAGGGAAAGAAAAGGGAGGGGGCTAATAGAAGGGAGGTGGGACTGAGGGAGGTGGTGGTCAAAAGCAAAACATTAGTGAGGAGGGGAAAGGAGAAAGGAGAAAGAAAAGCATAAATGGGGGGAGGATGGAGAGAAAGACAGATAGTTATCATAATTGTGAAAGTAATATATGAATGTAATGGAATACTATTATGCTATAAGAAATGAGAACAGGTAGACTTCAGAAAAACCTTGAAAGACTTGTATGGTTTGATGCTGAGTGAAGTGAGCAGAACCAGGAGAATGTTGTGCACAGTAACAGCCACACTGAGTGATGACTGACTTTAACCCCTCTCAGCAACATAAGGATCTAAGACATCTCCAAAAGCCTCATGATGGAAAATGCTATCCACATCCCAAGAAAGAACTATGGAGTTTGAATGCAGACCAAAGCATACTATTTGTTACATTTTTTCTTCTGTTCCGTTTTGTTTCCTCTTTCTGGTGGTTCCTCCTATTAGTTCTGATTCTTACTTACAGCACCACTAATGTAAAAATATGTTTAATAAGAATGTATATGTACAGCCCATATTAGATTGCATGCCATCTTGGGGAGGGAGTAAGGGAGGGAGGGGGAGAAAAATTTAAAACTCAAAAGCTTATGGAAGTGATTGTTGATAAATCAAAATGAATTAATAAAAAAGAAAGGAAAAAATAGAAGAATCACCCATCAAAAAAAAAAGAAAAGAAAAGCTTTTCATGAGAAACAATATGCTCTGCTTCAGGGATTCTTAATCCCTTAGGGGTTTGTGGATAGAATTCAAGGGCTTCGTGAATTTGAATGTGAGAAAAAAATCTCTATTTTTTACTAACTTCAACCTGAAGTTTAATGTTTCATACAAAGACACTGTTTATCTCTTTAATCCTGGGTAAGTCATTCAACCTCTATTTGCCTTAGTTTCCTCAACTGTAAAATGGGGATAATAATTGCACTTACCTCTTGGGCTTGTTGTGACCATCACATAAGGTTTGTAAATGGCTTAGCCCAGTACCTTGCACATAATAGACATTATATACAGGTTCTTCTTCTTCTTCTTCTTCTTCTTCTTCTTCTTCTTCATGAATGTAGACAATAATTATTCAGAGAAAGAGTTCATAGGCTTCATCAGATTTCCAAAGGGATCCATCATGCACACACATACACACACACACACACACACACACACACACATACACACACAGTGAAGAGTTTCTGTTCTAGAAGAAAGACTAATAGACTTATTAGAAGACTGAACAAAAACAAATAATATATTCTAGTCACTATACTGAATGCTGGGGATACAAAAAAAGTCAAAAGACCATCTAGGATGGAGGGGTAAATAGGATATTAAGGGTGGACTAGCACCTTTGGTATGAGGGCTTGCCAAGCCCTCTTTAGGGCTACACTTTGTTGTTCACCTGATTCACCCTACTCCCACCTGTAGCTTCAAAAAGCTTTGGGCTGTGTGGTGGCCAGATTCCATTGAAATCATCTTGATATAGGGGCTAAACCAGCTTTAGGGTAACTGACAGGCCTCAAACCCAATGGTGAGTTAAGCATATGTCTATCCTAAATGTGTGAAGACATCCCCCAGAGGAATGGGCAGATGAGAACAATTTGTTCCACTGACCATGAAGTTGGCAGAAGCAGGAGCTGTGGAGTGCTTAGAGCTTGGTCAGATGTGGAAGGTGCCAAAGTCATCCACTGAATCTAGAGCCATTGCCAGTCACCCTGGTTTTTGTCTTGTCACTGGACTTTGATGTCTCTGGAAGAGAGAGTGAGGCTGATGACTTTCTGCAACTCTGCCTCACTTAAATCCAATTCAGACACAAGTCAAGACATCACCCTATGATGTCACTACTCTTCATCCAAAATGAAGGACAAACAAATCAGTTTTAGGATCAAAAGCAAAATCTTCTGTCATTAAAAGCCCTTATGACCTTTCCATTCTTATGTTTTACTCCCTGACACATACTTTGTTCCATTGAAATTGGTTTCCTTGCTATGACACAAACAAGCTACTCCATACTTCAGCTCCAGGCATTTTCCCTGGCTTTTCCACCTACCTGGAATGCTCTCCCACCACAACTCTATTTCCTGGCATCCTTCAAGTCCCAATAAAAATGTAATCTTTTATGGGGAGCCTTTCCCAGTACCTCTTAATTCTGGTGACTTCCTCCTTTTAATTATTTGCTATTTATCCTGCTTGTAGTTTGTTTATACATATTTGTTTGCTTATTGACTTTCCCATTAGATTGTGAGCTCCTTGAGGGGAAGGATGGTCTTTTGACTTTTTTTGTATCCTCAACATTTATCATAGTGACTAGCACATACTATTTGTTTTTGTTTAGTCCTTTTGGTTGTGTCTGACTCTTTGGGACTTCATTTATGGCTTTGTTGGCAAAGATATTGGAGTGGTTTTCCATTTTTTCCCCCAGCTTGTTTAACAAATGAGGAAAATGAGGTAAACAAGGTTAAATGACTTCCCCAGGGTCACACAGCTAGTAAGTGTCTGAGGCTGGATTTGAACTCAACTCTTCCTAATTCTAGACCCAGAGCTCTATGCACTAAGAATTTAATGAATGCTTATTGACTGAATGAATGACTATGTAGTGATTACATTGAAGTTAGGTGGCATAGTTAATTATGTGCCAGTCTGGAAACCATCAAGACTTGGTTTTGAATCATTTCACAGATATTACCTAGTTGTGTGACTCTGGATTAGTCATTTAAGTACAACTTTGCTGTTTATAAAATGATGATGATGATGATGGTGATTACAGTCATGTGAGGATTTATGAGACTGTATATAATATCTGTGTATATGTATATATTTATAAATGTTAGCAATTGCCATTACTGATGCAAACAAAGGCTTGTTACATAATGCCAATAGACAACATTCATTTTTAGCATTTGTTTTCTTTCTTTTGGTATCATTTTTACATGTTGATTTTAGTGCCTAGGAGTTCAAAGAATGTAACTGACAGGAGGATTGATCATACCCCTATTCCTACTACTCTCTACATTTAATGGAGATTTCCCTCTAAATGAGTGATTTGTGATAACCTCATTATCATGTACTGAGGAGGAAGAAATAGGTCACAGCTATTACATTTACAATCTAAGATGTTTGTTGCATTTTAAATAAAATTTTCATTTTAGTTAGTAGAGCTCCAAGATGGTTGTAGATAAAATGAGCTGCTCCTCATATCTATGTCTTGAGTTCAGTATCCACTAGCCATCAGAATCACAGACTAGTAGAAGAAAGAAGTGAGTGAAGGGAAATACAGTAGCTCCCCTAGGTGTTAGTGGGAAAGGGTAGATATTAGTAACTCCTGAAAATCTCAGCAGTGTTGTAGGAACAGAGATGGCTTGTTTTCTCAGCTCAATTATAAGGGGATGGGAGAGATTGGTTCAAAACATCTCCCAAGACAGACCACAAGTTTCTCCTTTTTATGTAAAAGTATTCTTTTTGTGGGGTAAAGATGTTTAATTTTTCTCTAGTTCCCAGGAATTCAAAGTTACTGATTGCTCAAATGGTATTGTGAGAATGAAATCAGTAGCTCATCCTTCTTCACTCTGTTTAGGATAGCGAATACTTTATCTACAAAAATGAAGTACTAAAAACAATTTCAATTAGCAATAGAAATCAATAGAGATCTTCCAAACAGATTAAGAACATAAGGCAAAAGATTGAAATTACTTAGGGAAGCCCCAAACAAACAATCCACATATTCTAAGGAATTTTGTGTTTCTTTTTTCTAGCTTGACCAATGCAAATACCACTTTGGGACTTGCTCCTCAATGGAAAACAATAGCCCCTTTCCTTTAAGAAGTATAACTTTTCTGGAAGGGACCTTAGAAACAAAGAGTTCAGTCCTCTCATTTTTCTGATGTGTGAACTGATAACCAGAGTCACAGTGTCACATATGTGATAAGTGACTAAGTCACCCTAGGACCAGGACTCTGTCCCCTATAGCTAGTAAGTGGTGGGACTAGGTATTGAAGTCAGTTCCTCTAAATCCACATTGAATGTTTAAACCAGTACACTATGATTAGTAACATTTAAAGTCTTTGACCTTGTTTCCCTGTTTCTAAAATGTAAGCTAAACTTCTACCTTACTCTTCTCTTGTGATAAACAAATAAGTCATTGTATACTATAGCTCTTCATGAATTATTAAAAAAGCTCTATAAAAGTAAGCTATTACTCTGTCTAAAATACTGTGTTGGGAATGTGGATAACATAGTTACAGCATGCTATTGACACTTGTTGAGAAAGCCACATTATAATGTTTTCTTAGCCAGAAAGAATATTAAACATTATCTTGTCCTTTTATTTTACATATGGGGAAATTGAAAACCAAAGGGATTAACCCTGTTAATGGCAAAGCCAAAATTGGAAACCAAGTCTTATGGTTCACATATGTCTATCTACTCTACCTCACCAAGCAATCAGAGCTTCTAAAGGAAGCATGTTTTTCTTTATGGTATTAATCAGAAAGAAACACACTGTAGGACCTATGAGACAATAGATGAATGCTATATTCCTAACATATTATATTAGGAAGAATTAATTTAAGTCAATCATCCATACTCTATGGTGAGTATCCAAGGAGGGCTTAAATATACATATTCTCTGTAAGCCAAATATGTACTAAAAGACAAGTTTATAGAGGAATGTGGTCTAAGGAGAAAAATCCAAGTGATTTCTTCAGCAGGTTTGTTTGGCCTTGTCCTTCATGTTGGGACTCATTTTCACATTTTAAAACTCTATCTTTTAATTCAAAACTGAATTTGCCTATGGCCTGACAGGAAATGGTATGTCTCCAATGTGTCTATTATTGTTTATAATGGGTGTTCTGTATAACATTTACCATTTGAAACCCCATCATATTACATGTAGCTCATTTGAAATCGGCCTCTCCAAACCCAAATTTCATTAAGAAGATATTTGGGGTTATTTATTGGGGGAATAGGAACGGACATGAAATACCTTCAAGTATTCAAAATGTCTTTGAGGGTTTTTGACATTTGATAATCCATGAAATGTTCTTTTAAGATGGATAAAAATGAAAAAAAAATCAAAAAGTGAAATTTCTGAAGCAGATTTATTTTACTGATATCCCTAAGCTATAGATTTCAAACATACAGCTGCAGTTCATCTTATGATTGTTTCAAATACATTAGAGATATAGAAACTCATAAAAAACCATTAAAACAAGAACTATGCTTATTTTAAAAGCATGCAGCATTGACCAATCCCTAGGAAAAGGGAAAAAAAAGAAAAAAAAAGATTTTCTAAGATAATAATCTGGATACCAAAGTTTAGATTGACTCAATTATATGCCCTCTATACTCAGATGTTTAATTATTTTCTTTCTACTTTAGGAGGTTCAGTTATTTCCCAAGTATATTCACATGAAACTAGATAATGAAGCTTATTAGGAAGGGTGAATTTATTTTCCTACCTTAAAAAACAAACAAAAACCAATGACAATAGAGAACACTCAGGATGCAAGTTCATGTGTCTGTCTGTATATCTGTAGAAGAGGGAGGGAAGCTTTTTAAAAAAAAAAATTGCAACATTTGAGGGAAAAGTATCCATGTGGGTGTGTGCATGTGTGTGAAAAACCAAAGAAAGAAAACCAGATCAAAGCTCCAGGCAGATGCCTGACTGCCAGTAGAATTCATTTGAATCCAAGGAATCGCTGTGGTGGTATCCAGTGCCAGCTTGGTGTTTCTAACATTTCTGTTTTATCCAAGGCTATAATTTATATTCCTGTTTATTGACCAAGAACTGCTTCATTTACTGAACTAACCACGTTATGAAGTAATCGGTCCTGTGGTTTTTCTCTTTGCAGCAGGGTCGGCAATGCTGAATGATGCTCTATAGATGGCAGCATTCCACAAAGAACTCCAGGGGCAAGGAGTTGCCTGGTCAGTAGGCTGCTTTTCTCTTCTGTTACCCCCAAAGAGAAAACAGCTCCATAATCTGTTGACAGGATTAAGGATTCCTGTTGTTTTACAGAAGTAAATAAATCCTTATGGTATTCTGGAAACCTCAGAAGTATATGAGACTGGTTAGAAATTGTTTATACTATGGTAAAGGTATCAAATGAATATTTACAGCATTTAAAACCATTACCTAGATTGATGTGGACTGGCTTGAAAGCCAGCCTGTATGCATTAGTATTTGTGAAGCCCTTGCATAGTAGGGTTTACCTTTGGAGTACAGAGTTTCCTCTTCCCATGAGGCCTAATCTGTCCAGCATGGTTGGTGAACACTGAAGCTGAGGCTGGGGGCAATTTTGATGTTTCTAAAATAGAAAGAAGAACTCAGGAATTTGGATCTTGCATACTGTGTGCCATGCATGGTGGGAAAACTCAGAAGGACAAGATTCTAAACTACAGATTAATCACAGAGTATGAAATCTTTATGAAAGTTGATAATAGTGGATTTATAATTTTAAAAATATTCCAAGACTCTTTTATATTTAAAATAAGCTCTATGTGAAGATGGTCTCCCCAGCTAGAAACAATTTGAGAAATCAAAATTAAATTCTGACATTTATGTGTTTTAAAGTCACGAGACAAAAGGTGCTGTTTTACTTTAATTTTTAAAATGCTGGTTTGTGTTTACTATTTATATAATCATGACTTTTGACTTTTATTTAGCTTCCTATTGGTTATTTCAGGGATCCACAAAATTTTCATATTATAAAGGAATGTTCTCAAGTTGTGGTAATGGTATCTAGGTCCCCAAAACCCTTCCAGGGAGTCTAAAAAGGTCAAATTATCTTTATGGTAAATGTCAACAGTTACAACCCATTTTGCAAAAGGCATATAATTTTATACACCTCCTCAGTAATTTTAAGAACGTAAAAGGGACATGAAAACAAAAGTTTGCCAACTGCTCTTATAGAGCTTTGTTTCTCAAACACTGCTGTAAGGAACATTGAAACACTCCAAATTTTTTCTTAAATTTATTCTTATTTTTTAATGAACCTTATATTGTTTATTGAAAGGAATTAAAATATTTTAGAGGGCTTTACTATAGGAGCTTTCCCAAAATATTGTTTAAAGGGTTCTGCTATTGTGGAAAAGTTTGAGAACCACTATTATATAATAAATAAAATTTACCTGCTAATAGTTTCCAATAAATAGCACTTATTTAGTGCTATAAGGCATGCAAATTACTATTCACACATAATTTCTTTTGTGCCTCACAACAACCTTGTGGAGTAGATATTGCTGGTTTTATTATCTTCACTTTACAGATGAGGAAAGTGAGGCCCAGAGAGGTCAAATTACACAGTGATTAAGTGTCTGGGGATGTTCCAATCCTGACTTTGACACATCATGGCTATTTGACCTTGTACAAGTCACTTAAACTTTTATTGCCACAGGCGACTCTCTAAGAAATCAAACTACAGAATATCTACCCATGTGCATTAGTAAAGAGAGTTGTTTCCCTGGAAGCTCCTTACAGGAATAAAATCACAAATTCAAAGAAAGAAATAAAAAAAATTTAGGGGAAGGATTCAAAACTTCCAGACTTGTACTATATCAACAATGCTCCAAACAATACATTGAGAGTGACCCTATGGTAAAGCAGGTATCTAAACTTTAGCAATTCAGTTCATTTATTCAAATGGAGCTGTGAAGTGAGACATGGTCCTAGAAGACTTCAGCCTGTTCTAATTTTTTGTTAAGAACCAGAGATTGACAGGATTTTTTCTTTACTTTAAACTCATGTTATTGCAAGTTCCTCTTTATATATGTGAAACAAACTCAACAGAATTGATCATAAAACTTTAAGTTAAAAAAAAGGATTGTGAAATTGTAAACACATGAAGTGTGGGAATTTCCAATTCATCTTCAAAGCTGTACTAGCCAATTAAGCAGTGGAAGAGTAACTTGGAATTGAAAGGTTTTTTTTTTTACCATCAATCAATCAACAAATATTTATAAAGTGTTTACTCTTGGCCAAGCACCATTTCACTGATTTCTAGCCTGAATTTTCTTATCTGTAGAGTGAGGATAATATGTTTAAATGATAATAATTGTTCTTAACTCTTAAAATAGATCTGCAGTAAGAAGAAAGTTTGCTTTTTTAAAAAATCAATCATTTCACTGTTGGAAGGTAAGTGAGTTTTGAACATTTTGAAAAGCATAACTGTTTTCATGGATATCTGATGGGTTGAATTGGCAGATAGGATTAGAGACTTTTCATCTATAGAACCCAGATAAAAATATAGGTAATGCAGTGGTTAAGGGGAATGGAACATTCTAACATTGGGGTAGTCTCTGTGTGATGTGGAAACAATCATCGCAGGTGAAATGTCCATATTTCTGCATAAATTTAGTATCCATTAAGTTAGTTATACAAATTAATATAGGGCCACAAGCCTGGGGGTTAATAGAATTTTGCCTGGACCTATAAGAAATGGGACTTCAGATAACCAAGAATTTTGATAAAAGTTGAAAATATAGTTACCTAAACATTTTGTGTTTCACTTCCTTCTATAGCGTCTTGCTACTTGTTGAAAACAGAGGTTAAACACCACTATTTAAGAACTCAGAAATGGGAGAAGAGTTGTTGAGATTTTCCTAATTTAGTAATAACTTCTTTTTCAGCCTAATCAGCTGGGTTGGATATATCTGTAAGGAACAAATGTATTTTGAGTAAATACTGTGAGCTACTATTAATATACACAGAACAGTCACATATGTGTTTATATAAAAACATTACTAATGTTATTACTTGGGTGGATAAATAAGAATAATTTTAGAAAGTTAGACTGGGAGGTGCCCTGGTGTTTTCCCCACCACCCCCAAAATTTGAGTATGAAGTTGTTACAATGTATCATATCACTACATAAATTTAGAGTATGATTGAAACCATTGATAAACAGTGTGTCAATATACACACTACAGTTCCAGATGTTGCCTATTAAGAATACTTAGATTGACAGGATTCATTTAGAAGTTAAGTTCTCTGAGAACACTGCATGCTTGTACACCATTGATAACATAATTCAATAATGCATAATAACAATAATAAAGAGGTGATGAAAGCAGGCCTAGTAGCTGCTTTTTCAGCTTATCATAAATACCTTTGGTGCTTTAAATAACTGTTAAAGAGATTGCAGAAAAGAACAAAGGACCAGAGAAAAGCAAAGAAAACACCCTAGACTGCATATTATTTTTTAAAGTGCCCATTTTGTTTTTAACTCTAAAATGAGCAGTTTCTAGTGCATTGGTGGGTCCTCTCAGAGAATGTATGACAAGGTATGAACAAAATCAGATAGGATGAGGAAGCATGATTTCTGTGTATAAAGAGTCTGATCACACTAAGGAAAACAAGGATTTGGCAAGGTGTCCAAGATAAGGGTCAAAGACATTTGCCATACACATACATACACACATATGTAGTATGTACATATGTACATATTTAGAACAGAAATGTATGTATATGTATAGATGTACTCAAACAATCTATGTATTTATGCATATGTATACATCCAGCTCTGATTATCAAAACTCTGAGCTCTTGTTGAGCTTAGGTATAATGTTGAGGATAATTCAATAATCATATTCTATGGGTCATTTTATCCCTACCACAGTTTGCCTGAGAATAGCAGAATTTGTCTCTTCTCACAAAGCAAGAATCTAGGATAATAATACACTTTCTATTTAGAATTATTAAATGCATGTGCTTTTCACATGAGACTGTAAAGAATTAGAGATCACTCCACTTTCATTTCTGAAGGATCCTCACTTTCCTCAGGGACCTAACTTCTAGACTTGTTCTAGCCTGGATGTGGGCACTGTACAACAGAATAGATCTAAGTGTAACTAGGGAGTCCAGCAATTCTAAATACATTATGGTAAAACAGTGAAGTAATTGCTATGGTTCGCTCCTCCACATTGTGACCATCTTCTCCTCAGTGCCTCCTTCAGGCAATGCTTCCTTCTCTTCATCTCTTCATCTAGCCCAACTCTTTCTATGTGTCTCCATGTCAGTTTATGTCTCCACCTGGCAAGAGTGCTTCCTCTCTGGGTAGTAGTAGGATGGGATGGGATGCTTTGGAAAAAACAGGCAGAGGTTTAAAAAAATAATCCAATAGCCAATCTTCTGTTGATGATCAACAGCATGTCTTTTTTTCAGATCTATGATTGAAGAATTTATCAGTTGATATAAGTTTCAGGCAATGTGATATAGTGGATATCAGTCAGATATGAGTCAGAAAGACTGGAATTCAAATTCTACCCCAGAAACAAATTAGCAGTATAATTCTGGGTAAAGTCATTTAACCTCTCTGAGCCTCAGTTTCCTCATCCATGCAATGGTGATCATGAAACTATGAGACTCAAATGAAATAATTAATATATTTTTCAACAAATTGATAAATATGTATTAGGTGAATTATCATTTCCCAGACACTGTGCCAGAACTGGGAATACAAAGAAGGGGAAAAAACACAAACAGAAATAGTCTCTGGTCTCAAGGAGCTTACATACTAATGGAGGATACAGAATGTACATAAATAGCTATATATGCATGCATACACAGTATATGGAAGGCAAACATGTACTCTGTAAATTGTCACAGTATATAAATGTGACCTATTGATCTGAATTAAATTGATGCTGACTAGAAGAGTTCATGCCAACCTGCTCTCTTTGCCATTAGAACTCCATTAGTCCTAGATACATGTGAAAAGCTGTGCTATTATAATACGAAAATGAAGTCAACTTTAAAAGAGTCCTTTTTAAAAAAAAAAATCTGAGGAAGGACTTCTCTGAATAGGACCGAAAGAAAGTAAGGTAACATACCTTGATATGCTGGTTTTGAATAATTTTCAAAGGTCTAAGCAGGAGTGAGTCTTCTGGACTTTGAAATCAGGCCTAAGGTCTGTAAGGTACAACAAAAACATTTGACTGTTCAACTTGCTTTTAGACATCACACTTTGATCAGATCTTTGACAAAAGAGATAAATTCTAGAGAGCTAAAGCCCAAACTGCTGACATCAGCAACCGGGTTTTCCACATGTCCCTAAGTGAAAGCTTATGATCAGGAAGTCTGATTTTCTAGGTATCTTTTGGTATAGCTCCCTATCTTTGCCTTTCATCTATAATGAAACAGCATTTAAAGGAAGGTGGAGCGTGGGATGAGGTCAGGAGAAACACTTCTTTCTTTAAGATGAAAAGAGGGATGCTGGTACAGTTAAGTTTCTTCCTTTTATTTTGGTTTTGACAAAGTTGTCAAAAAAGATTTAACTCCTCCTTTTCCTGATCTCATGATTTTTTGAAGGGAGAGCAGTGGCCAGCAAAAGAATTCCACTGACTGTTATTGAAGACAGATCTGATTATGTGAACTTGGTGTTATTTGGAGATATGAAAATTGTGCAGAAATAAACAACTTGACATTTTACTTCCTCTTTGCAGTGTAGCTAAGATGCAAACCACATGAGGTAGGCATATTGATTTGGAAATATGAAACATGACAAATCATTTTTTAACTGGAAACCAAAGAAATTGTACACTTCCCCAAGAATTACACACTTGAGTTCCTCTAGGTAACCTCTGGGTCTTCAGAACTCTTTTTATTACTTGGAAAGCTGTTAAACTAGAGTACAGAAAGTGTTTATTAGGTCTAGGCCTATAGTTCAAACGAAACAGAACCAAATTAGTTTGCTCATATAACAGTATGAAGCTACTAAACCTAAACTAAGCCAGATTGTGTTCAGAGGGAAAAGTGTGCATTCTTGTCCCTAGTTCTAAATGGTAGACAGAACAGAGGTATATACTATGATAGTATCAGACTACTGGACATACGGTATTTAGGCCAAGTATACAGAATTTCTCTTTGTAGTCTTCAAGTGCTTTTGATTTCCCAATTTTTAATCTGAACGTTAAAATTTTAAAGCAATCAAACTATTGTTTGGATATACATCTTGATATATTGCCCTTTCTCTTGATGAATCTATAGAATTCTCCTCCCTATCCTTTCTCTTTGTCTTCCACCTCCAACCCTTATGTATACCTTTTTTTTTTTTTTGGTATTTACCACTGATGCTTTCTCCTTAATTCAAATAGTGCAAACTGCTCCTTGGTTTTTCCTTTGTGCCACTAATATTTACATAGCTTGAGGCTCAGAGAGATTAAATAATCTACCCAATATAACACAGCTAGGTAGTATTTGAACCTAGGTCTTCCTATTGCCAAGTTGAGCATTCTATCTACTATGCAATGCAACCACTGGATATTATTAGCATTTAATTTAACTGGTTAAGTATTATATGCACAATAACCACATGAGTTTTCCCCAGAAATTCTAGTTCATTAAGCATTATTCTGTTTTCCTTACCTCTGAACTTTACACTAATAACAAATGTACTAGAAATATCTTGCATACACAGAATAATGGCAGAATAGAGCTTAAAGTAGTTAATTGCGTCTAAAACTTTTAACATAGTATCAAGCTTTGAATTATGAATTAAAAAATCAGATAATACTGAAACTAAGCTTCATATAATAACAGTCACTTCTATTGTGTACTTACAACGTTTTGTAATATAAGTTGGATTTTAAGGTAATATCTTAATCTACTTGAAAAGAGGCTATTAAATGTTGCTGTGAAATGTTGTCTCGCTTTTATTTTGGTTAAAATTCATAAACTAAATTTAGCGTGAATGTGCATAGTTTTTTGCTTTTGGGTGCAAGGGGTTAGAAAAAGTTATTAAGAGAAAAGGGAAGGACAAAACAAATCAGTGGTTACATGTTCAGTTGTTTTTCAATCATGTTTGACTCTGTGGCCCCATTTGTGGTTTTCTTTGCAAAGATACTGGAATGGTATGCCATTTCCTTCTCCAGCTCATTTTACAGATGAGGCACTAAGATAAACAGAGTCAAGAGACTTGCCCAGGGTCACACAGCTAATAAGTGTCTGAGGTCAGATTTGAACTCAGGAGGGTAAGTCTTTCTGACTCCAGGACACTGTACCAGTTAGCTGCCTCAATAACTTAGCATTGCAGAAAATTTATGAAGGCTTAAAATATCTCACAGGATTAAAGAGAAAATACATTGGTGGAATGGCATTTATCTGCCATCAATTAATGGGTAGTACAATTTTTGTAGATAGGAATATAGATGATAGAGCTTGAAATGATATTGGAAATAATCTATACTAATCTGTACTATTCCCCTCATTTTACAGGTTAAAAACAAACAAAGGTTCATTTAAGTGAAATGACATCCATAAGAAGTAAACAATAGATCATGAATTTGAATCCAGGTTCTCCAATTCAAAGTCCAGCTTTCTTTCCTCTATAGTGTCCTGGCTAATCTTCTCATACTTTGGTATAGCGTAGAAATAACACTGAACTCCCTAAAAATAACATTATTGGTTGTTGTTAGATGACTTTTTGCAATGGTGTATGACATGATTTGTTTATAGAGTGCTGCTTCTGTGGTACTCTTGAATAATGATGATTTCTCGTGATTTTAAAATTTAGTGTGACTATGGGTTTGTCTAACATTCTAGAAAGTTCTATGTACTCATAATGTAGAAAGACATTCTGCAAATATTAGTTTGGGGATGCATTAGAAAACTGATTACCTTTCCCTTTCTTTTCAACAGATTCCTACTGTGAAAAGACATCAATATTTCTCACAGGATTGCAATATATACTAGACTGCTCTTGCACACTCCCTTTCCATCTTCCTGGCTTTGTGTGCCTCCTTGCCTTGGATGAGGTAGATGAGAAAGTAATTAAATATTTCAGTCTAATGGTGGATGTGATAGAGTTGAGAGAGGATTGGATTTTGGATGGCTGATTCCAGAAAAGTTTCCAAAGAACTCCCAGGGCCGTTATGTACAATAACTTAAAAAGAGCTGAGAAAATAAAATAAGATGTAAAAAGTTGATAGGATAATTCCACATAGTTACTTATCATTCCTGGATATGGAATTGAATAAATTTTTGTAGCTCTTCAAGACTAGAAAGTATTGTTTGACAAAGAATGCAAGGGTTCATTTTACTCATTGGCAAAAAAAAAAAAGAATCATCTAATTTCATATTTTGAAGGGATCTTGGTATCCATATACTCCAACCCAGATTGGACAAATAATCCTCATCACCACACTGTTGGCAAATGCTTATTCTGACTTTGCTTGAAGATCTCCAATAAAGGAGAAATCTACTACCTCCCATCTCACTTCTAGATAATCCAATTGGTTAGAAATTAAATCAAAATGCATGCTTTTTTAAAATTTGTTCTATCCTTAACTCAAGGTCAGATTTGTCCTTTTCCTATTGCGCTTAGGATCATAAAGAGCAAATCTAAACAACCCTGTATACAATGATTTTCTTTTTTCCCAAAGATTTCCAGATAGCAAATGTTCCTCATAAGTCTTTTCTTCAGGCTAAATATCCTGAAATTTATCAAGTTTTATATGTTATATTCTTTATTTGCTACAATTATATAACTTTCCTTCTATTAAGGGATTCTTTATATTTCACATTGAATATACTACATGAATAATAGCAGCTTCTATTCTAGCCATAATACAAAAATAATTGCTGGCATAGGATCATTTATTGATTCAGCAAATATTTACTGACCACCTAATATATTATAGCAGGTTCTTTAAGTGTTAGGAGGAAGAATCAGATGCCATCCCAGTACTCATGGAGATTAGAGTTTCTAGCAGGCTGTATCTGGTCAAACTGGTCTAGCACCTCAGGTTTGAGAGTAGAACAAAATAAATGAAATAGGAAAGAATCAATAAAATGAAGTTTACTTAACCATAGTGTAGAAAAGATATTTAGTAAGGTTAAAGACTTGATTCAGTTTCATGTAAATTCCTGGCCTCTGTATTATCTGTCATGGTCCATAGTCAGAGACCTGAGACAGCAGCTGGAAGACATTGTTTCTCTGGTACTTTTTGTGTTTTGAGGACCAGGACAATTTCAATGCTGTTTTAGGAATAAATTACCTGAGCCTCCATAGAGTAGCACTTTAGGAAAAAAGTAGCTAGCTTATGTGGTAAGACTCTAAGAAATATTGTTCCTATCGGAGGGTCTATTAATAGAAGCAAAACACATGCACAAACATGTATATATACATATATGTATATAGATAGTAAGATATAACTATAGATGGCTATAGATATAGATGTATAGATAGATATTTATATCTCTAATATTTATCTGTATTTGTATCTATCTATCTATCTGCCTGCCTATATTTCTTCCATTGACAGATCTCCCAATAGAGACAATAATTTTTTGGGCCTTGCTGCATAGGCTAAGCAATTTTTCATAGACACTTCTATAGATATATCAATAGATAGACTTCTCTAAGTATCCCAGAAGTATAAAGTATAATTAAAAAAAAACTCTTTCTGTCTCTCTGTCTCTCTCCATCTCTTTCCATCTCTCTGTCTGTCTTTCTGCCTCTGTTTGTCCCCCTCCCTATCATATACATCTCTGAAGTGTAAGAAAGGTATAAACAAAAGTTTCATTGGTAACTAATTGAAAGAGAGATCATTATCCTCTTGCGGGTGGGAGAGACCTTGGAAATAAGATAAGGCATTAATGAAGATGAAAATATTTGACCTCCACCTGAAAAAGGGGTAGAAATCACACAAATAAAGGAGATCCTGGAAGAGAACATTTAAGCAAGAGGAAATGGCATAAATATATGTAAAAAAGTAGTGTGTTTGTGTGTGTGCGTGTGTGTGCGCACGTGCAGGCGTGTGTTTCAGGAAAAACAAGTACTTGTTTTTTTCTATAGTATAGGATGCATGAAGAAGAATAAAGTGGGTTGGTGGATATATATCACTGGACTTGGAGTCAGGAAGATCTGAATTCATATCCAGCCTCAGAAACTTAGCAGCTATGTGACCCCAGGTAAGTCACTTGACCAATTTTTGCCTCAGTTTTCTCAAACATAAAATGATAATAACAATAGCACCTACTTGCAGTGTTGTTATGAGGCTCCAATGAGATAAGATTTGTAAAGTGCCTAGGACAGTGCCTAGTACATAGTAGGCATTTAATAAATTTTTATTCCCTCCCCTTTCCCCTGAGTTTCAGTGTCTTCATCTATAAAACTAAGGGGTTAGACTCTAAGGATCCTAAGTTCCTGCTCATCTATAAACCATCCCATGCAGGTATAGGTCAAATAGTTGAGGCCCTTGGATGCAAAACAAAAGACTGCACTTGGTTTCACAGCTAAGCAGCAGCTAGTAAGAGATCAAAGAGGTGGGCAACGTAAGAAAGAGAAACTATGATTCCATGAATTCTCTACTCCAAACACATCCTTTGATACCAAATTGAATGAAAGGCTAGATTTTGGAACCTAAGTAGTTCAGTACCAATCTAATTGAACTGATGGATTCCTCTTAATATTATTGCTTATGAATAATATTTTAGAGTCATTTTGAAATTGAACCCACACCTTGGAAATGAGAAAGATTTTTAATTGATACTTCAAATAACATTCTATATTCTGGCTGAGATTTCATTTACATCTTTACCTTTATGAAAAGACTAAAGATGTAACTAAAATATCCTAATGGATGGACTTGTGCCCTGATAAAGTGCAGTGTGAGAAATCATAGTTTAGGCATTGATAATATTATCATCAATTTCAAATGATTTTTTAATCAGATTTTCAAACAAAGCTCTTACCATATGCTCCTCCTACTCTAGTTCTCAAAGAAATTACAATTTGATTTTCCTCAAGTATTAGATAGCCAGTTTTCTTGAAGCTTTCAACTTTATCAGTATTGACATAATCTGGTAGAATGGAAGCTTCTTGAGGTAATGTGTTGTTTTCTGTTTTCTGGTTTTTTTTTTAATCCCCAGAAATTGTCAAATTGCCTTTTGTGTATCAGTCACTTAATAAATGCATGTTGAATTTGACTGAATCCATAAACAAAGGTTAGGATTTAGTTGCTATATTGTGACCAAGCAAGTGGAGATTTTGCTTAAAATTTATACTGTATAAGCTAAAAATTAACCAAATAAGTAATATGCAAGGATTAAGAGAAACATAAGGCTATAGATCCAACAAGGCCTACTTTCTCAAATATCATGGGTTCCTTGTGCCATATACTTCATAATGAATAATTAATTTAGAAACATTAATAACCAAAACACTTGTAGTCTGTCCCTTTTAAAATGAGAACAGTAGTAAGACTCATGGATATCCCAACATTTATATCTTCAGAAAAAAAGTTAATCACACATGAAAGTCTTTTTCTCCTTCAATGAATAAAGCAGTTTCGTAGACATGGTGTGCTGTAATAATGACAGTTTTGTTGTATTTGCTCTTATCAATCTTCTGCACACTAAGGATCTTTTGGGGAACACATTCATATGGACAACGGTACAAAACCAAGTTATGTCAACTTTTGGAAAAAATTGTTATGGGTTATAGTTTCTTCCTTCTCAAAACACTAGGTTTCCTGTGGGCCAGTTTATAAACATTTATGATGTTCCTATTGCAAATGAATGAAAGGAGCAAGAGATTTTTTTTAAAATCCACAAACTTTTCCCATAAATTATTTCTCCAATTGTGAACAATGGTAGAGGATCAGGCAAATTTTCTTCAATTTAGAAGTTGGCAGTTTTCATATGATAGAGTAGAGATAACATTCAGGCCTTTCTTTGCAATAGGAAAGACAAGTTTATGACACATCAAAGGAAAATCGTTTGAATGAGGGAGAGAGGAGACACCAAAAACAGTAATATTCTTTAGCTGGTGGAGCATGAAGAATTATGTGAAACAAATACTAATAAAGTTCTCTTTGGGATTTTAAATGCTAAACTGTTAAAAAAAAAAAGACAATATATTAAATTGTTTCAATCAGAAATTAAAAGAATGGAGTTTGTATATCTGGTCAAAAGTCTCATCTATAAGATGAAAATTCTCGTATTCCTATTTTGATTGAGTAAATTATGTCTATATTTCATGTTCTCCATATTTTGAGATGGTGGTGATATTTTCATCCACTAATTGCATAGATCTTTTTTACAAAATTATTATAAAAAACATTAAATACATTATAATTACATTTGTTCCTCAAATTTACTGTATGAGTTGACTTCCTTCCTCCGTTTTTACCAATGATAACATTATCCCTTCTTAGTGTCCTCACAAAAATTACTCTGCAAAAAGTAGCATGGAATAGTGCCTAGAGTGCTGAGCTGGAACTCAGGGAGAACTGGATTCAAATATAGCCTTAGATACTTATTAGCTATATGCCCTTGAGCAAGTAACCTCTTTGAGCCTCTATTTTCTCATCTTTAAAGTAGGAAAAATATAACCTACTACACAGGGTTGTTGAGAAGTTTAAGTGAAATAATGTATATAGTTTTAATTGTTTACAGTGCTATATGTGTCAGATAAAAGGAAATCTGAATTTAGAAATATTTTGAAGGCAAATCAAACTAGCTATGAGAATGGATTATTAAGTTTTCAGTGTGAGATCACAAATTGTTATGTGCTACCAATCAAAGATTGATTTATTGTTTTATTCATCATCTAGATTTAAAGTGAAAGAGCAAATGCTAATCAGATTAAATTTTAAAGTGTGCTGTGCATATTTTTTTTATTTTTTTAGAGCTGGTTGTTAAACATTTGCTAGCACACTTTTGCCAGAATTGCTCAGTGATATGTATTTGTTTGAAGCCAAACAAAAAAAAATAAAATCATAGCTAGGAAGAAAGAGTTTAGTGATTCTTTTGAGAGTTCTACTTTCTAATGCTTATTTTATCTACTGTAATTCCCTTGTGGTTAGAGATATGTCAATCAATGTTTATCTTGCTGGGTGTTATAGCGGTACCTCAGTATGAGGATCCAACAAAAATAACTTTAATTGTCTTTGGGGTGCTTTACTTTTCACTTATCCCTGAAATCTTACTGGCCTTCTGACTGCAATTGTCCACTGACTTCGCCTTTTGTATATTATCAGAATATAAGTGCCGCTGAAGAGACAGAGACAGTACATTTGCTGACCAAAATAAGCACACAAATAAAAGATTCAAAAGCCTGGTCTATGATATAGATGAGGAAGGAAGAGACAGGCAATTAATGGAATTTAGTCTACAATAGATGGAACCAAGAGATGAACAGATTAGGGTTGGTAAAAGGAGAGAAAACAATCGCCTCGATGGACGGATAGGGAGTAAAGTGTGATTAGATACATACCACTGTAGTCGGCTAAGTTTGTAAACTCATTTGAACTTGTGAATGTTTTGGATTTGCATAGGGCTAAGAATGGGGGCTCTTTGCAGTAGCAGCAATTATGAAATGGCTTTAAGAGAGTAAACACAGTTGGAACTAGGCCTTCAATCCTTCAGAGAAGTGGAAGGAGCACAGAGATCCAAAGCTGGAATATAATTGTATCAATTGTATCACTGCATCAAAAATACCCAGCTTTATTCATTTATTTTTCAGAATGAATCAAAGTAAGTATTAGCAAGCAGGCATTTGTTCTGTGTCCTTTCAAATAATGTGCTTTGTAGACAATAAGTTCTCATTTCTCTGCCTTATGACGCTGTAGTGATCTGATGGCACTAGCCAAGCTGTGCCCAGGAGAGCAATGCTTATTTTGTCTTATAGTCTAATTATTGAGGTGCCTGGCCCACGAGGTGAACTAATAAAATGGGTAATGAAGCTCCCCAAGAGTCCTGATGCAGATACAGTGTAGCAAGTCATGGAGTCTAATGAAAACTTGTGTGTTACAAACAGAAATTAAAAAAAAAAAAAAGGAAATCCCACCAAAATAAGTTTTTAAGTTAAGGTAAAATTTTTCATGCATTAATGATAGGCATTAATGATAGCGTTTCCTTGTATAGCACCAAGGGACAAAAGATATATATTCTATGTCTCTATATAATTTCTGAACTTTCTTAGGAACAGCAGTTTTCACTGTGCCCATGTTCTAAATCCTGAGTTGTGAGATACTTTTCTAGGTATGAATCCCTTTCTGCTTTTAAGTTACAGATTATCCATTCTATGAGCACACTAGGAAATCAGTCCCTGGTAAAAATTAAGTAACTAGAGAAAATTCTTAATCCTTTCACGTTACTGGAGGATCAATTGACAAGGTACTGCCTTATTTCCTAGGGTCCTCACATGGAGATTCATGTTCCAAATTTCACTTAACATGCTAAGAAGAATTCAGACCACCACAAACAGCATGAGAAAATACATTCCTGGCTGTTGTTTTAAATGCACTCTGATGGGGCAAAATCATTTAATGGTGTTTGCCCTCATTATTCTGATTGAAAAATAAAAGACAATGGGAACAATACCAATGAAGATTGTAGATTACAAGCGTTTTTAAAAATATCCATAACACCTTGTATGCTTGCCATGAAATGGAAATTGTCCAACAGATCTATCATCAACAGTCACTAAAATTTAACTCTGAGTTGCTTTTCTAGTAGGTTAATGTTTCGAAGGTATGCTGGTAAATGTTAAGCCAGCTCATCAAAAAATAGATGCATACACGGCATACTTTTAAGTTTAATCTGCATCATTATCATTTTCCATCACCTTTATTCAGTATAGAAAATTAATAAAATAATAAACCAAGCCTCAATTTGTACTGTTTGCTGAAATTAAATTTGCTGAAAATGTCACAATTAGTCTTCATAAGCTGGTTAAGCTAACCCAACCACACCCCTATAACTCTTCCAAATGTTTTCACCCTCTTCATATCTCACATCTATTAAATGTGGGCAAGTGGGCAAGAAATAGGGGTATTACTTGTAAGATACAGGGCAATGTTAAAGAATTAGCCATGACAGAGAATGGACTTAAGAGTTTTGTCCAGCCTAATCTATTCTAAATGAACTAGTTGGCCACAGGTTCTTGTTGTATAATGACTGGCAAAAGATGTAACATAACTTGAGAAAAATCTACAGTGCTAACTGTAGCCAGTTCTGTAATAATGCTTATTGGAAAATACAGGTTTATTCTAATACAATTTCCATATTTGGGAACAATTTGAGCATCATTCAAATTTCTTATTTGCTTGTGCATGATTTTGTCATCAAGAAATAGCAAGAACAGGACTTCCTGGTCATATGAGCAACACGATGGAGAAAAAAAAAACTAGACATTTTCTCTTATCCCCACAACCTCTCAAACGTCTCCAAAATGCAGAATATATGCCATAGATAAAGGGACATCCCTTGTCTCTATAATCTGGGACACTTAGAATCCAAAAGAATTTTTTTTTTTGGCTTTTTGGTGAGGCAAACAGGGTTAAGTGACTTGCCCAGGGTTATACAGCTAGTAAGTGTCAAATGTCTGAGGCTGGAATTGAACTCATGTCCTCCTGACTCCAAGGCCAGAGCTCTATCTACTGTGCCACCTAGCTGCCCCCCCAAGAATGTTAAAAAAAACCCTGTAAATTGACACTTGACGTGAGATCACTCAGCACCCCTCCCCATACATCTTAAGCTACCTGCAGTGAGGCTGCACTAGCAGACCCAAGAACCTGACATATGCACTTTCACCAAAACCCAATCCCATATTCTACCTTCCTTCCAGACCCTGGCTCCAGGGTAGAGAAGTTTCTTTGGGATTCAACAGCCAGCCAGCACAATAACAGCCATTCAAAATCTAAAGCCTACAGAGAGTCAGAACTATAGCAGACAACCCTGCGGTACTAGTGCTACAAAGCTCTGAACTTCTGTTGCCTGGTAAGAGAACTGAAGAACAAAGGGAGCGGGACAGGATACCTGGACAGGACACTCTTAAGGGGTAGGGGGGACTTTGGGAGGCTGTGCAAGATTCCATTAAGCCTGCTGGGAATTGTTCAGCATCCAGCTGGGTCCAATTCTGTCCAGCCAAAGTCATTTGGTGAAGAGATCTCAGAGGTGAACTGTGAATAGTCCATTATAGGAGGAGGCTAAAATGTTATAATATTATGCCCTTCCGCTTCCCTAGGGGAAAGAACTCTGCATTCTAGGCTTTATCAGAGAAAAAAGCCAGCTATTATTATGCATTTTTCCCCATTTTGGAATGACACTTGCAAATTGTGTGCTACAGAAATAATCATTTAAATGACCAACATCACCAAAATATTGATGCCTTTCAAATATAATATAAAATATAAAATCAGGGCATTGACTGGAATATCTTTAAGGTTACTCCTAACTCTACATATATGATCTGGAGGTTGTTTGGAAAACAGTGTTGCTAGAACATAAAGTAGTTGGAGATTAGTAAGACTGAAACGTGGATTGGAACTAGACTATGGAAAACCATACATGGCAGCATAAGGTATTTGCATTATATCTTGTAGAAAGTAGGGAAGCATTGAGATTTTTGAGTCAGGAAGTAATAAGAAGAGACTAGTTCATTAGAGAGATTATTTGCAGCTTTTGTAACTTTAGCTATCCCATGTTCTGTGGTATATTTGAAGGCTCTGATTTATCCAAATAATAAATCAGGTTTAACGTTTACAAAGCATTTTCTTCTCAGTAATTCTAGGTTGTTTTTTTTTAACTCCCATTTTTATAGATCAGCTAACTCAGGCTCAGGCACCTTAAGAAAAAACCTTGCCCAAAATTATAGAATTTGACGCTTAGGTAGAATCTCAGATGTAAGCACATTCTCTAGAACATTTCTAAATTCTCCTTAAATATGTAATTCAACTTCTACTTAAATATTTACAGGGATATATGAATATAATAAAATAGTACAATATCATAAAAATGATAATAGAATGATTTGAGAGAAACCTGAAAAGATTTTCATGGGTTGATGAAGAGTAAAGTTGCAGAAGACAAGTCAACAAATGTTTATTAAGCTCACATTATATAATAGGCATTTTGCTAAGTAAAGGCAATATAATTACAGACAAAAAGAAAGATGGTACTCACCCTCAATGAGTATACATTTTAATGGGAGAAGACAATATGTGAAAGAGAGTTGAAAAAGTGAGGACAACACATGGAAGAGAGTTGAAAAGAAAGTAGTTAAGAAAGGGCAGAATGGTAAATTCCAGAGAATAAAACATGGAATGTTTGAGATCTTTTTCAAAATGGGGATTCTAGGAGGAATTCACCATTGTGAAAAAGGGGAATAGTAGAGGGATAATGCACCTCTGGAAAATAAAACATGACTGTTCTGAAACTTTCTTCAAAACTTCACAACCAGGAGAACAATATGTACAATAAAATACTGTAAAATTTAACAGATTTGAAAGTTCTAAGAACTTTGGCAAATTTAATGACCAATCTAATTCTAGAGGACCAATGTTGAAGAATGCTACACACACCTGAAAAGAGATGATGAGCTCATTATACAGAATGAGAAATACATTTTTGAACATTTCTAATTTGGCAATTTATTTTGGTTTTTTATGGACATTTTTACAAAGTTTTCTTTTTCCTTTTATTCTTTCTCAGTGGGTAGGGAAGAAGTGAGAGGGATAGAAAATGAGTATTTCTTAATTAAAACATAATTCAATAAAACAATATCTCCAGGGAAAAAGAAATACTTTCTAAAATGATTATGGACAGTTGCAATTGTTAGGAAGTCTTTCCTTACATTACAATTAAATCTACATTTCAATCCCTTTCATTCACTAGTCTTAATTATGGATAATTGCATTTCCAAGTAGAACAAGTTTCACTTATTTTCTAAATGATAGCCATTGAGATACTTGAATATTGCTGTCATAACCTGCTAACCCAATTCCTTCAAAAATTGGTGCGGTCTCAAGTTCCCTTAATGTTCTAGTCCCCTGCCTCTGGATCTAGTTTAGCTTGTCAATATCTTTCCCAAAATGTACATCCCAGAACTGAGTGGAAGTCTTCAGATGTGTTATGCTCAGAATACTGCAATGGGTCTTGTACTTCCCTTATTCTCACCTCTATCTTCAATTGAAGTGGACCGTGATCATAAGCCAAAGTAATGATCATGATGATAGCTAGCATTTGCATAGTTTTTAATGTTCATAAAAGCATTTTACAAATTCATCTCAATTATTTGAGTAGGTACCAGAGCCACAATCAAACTCAGGTTTTCTAACTTTAAGTGCCATTTTCTTTGGACTCTGTCTCCCTGTTTTCTTCTAAAAACTTGTATTTAACTCAAATATGTTTGAGTTATCATATATGGGGAAATTGAGTCTTGAGCCACTGCTTTCAATGCTACTGTCAAATATTGCCCTTTTGGGCTGAGAATTCTGATTCATATTTCTATAACCCCTTATATTTTATACAATGATCTGTTCCCCAAAACCTTGGTTCACATCTTGGCACTGGCTCTTATTATTAGTGTGACTATGGGCAATTCAATTAAATTTTGGACGTCATTTGCAAAATGAGGGATTTGATTATGTTATTTCTTTTTTAAACAATATTTTATTTTTCCCAATTACATGTAAAAACAATTTTAACATTTTTAAAAATTTTGAGTTCCAAATTCTCTCTCCCTCCTTTTCTCCCTGAGACAGTAAGCAACTTGATATGGGTTACATATTTGAAATCATGCAAAATATAGTTCTATATTTGACAACATTATTTCTAAGAGACCTTCAGACTTACAACCATCTGAATCTTTGTTACCAGTCTATAGATCATTGGCAATATCTTTCTTGCTCAAAGTTCTAAAATTGTCAGTGGGATGCAAAGGTCATTCCTTGCAATAATGGGAAAGCCTGCCATTTGTATAGATATATTATAACTATTAATATCAAAACTTGGCAGAATTCTGAGCTAAAAAACAATGATGTTTAATCAGGTGTGGATTGTTGGCATATTATATTTTGCCAACAGCTTTGTTTTACTTGGACTGCAAGCCCTAAAACAAGGCAAAAACATTTCATCTTTGATCCCTGCCATCCATTCTAGCTCTTTCTGCCAACATCCTTAGCCTCCCTCCTGTGATTATTATGGAATATTAAAGCCAAAAAAATATTGCTGAAGATGCTGTCTGAAATGGAGCAAACAGTTTGCTTAAGAATTGGCTTGCTTGAAGACTGAGTGAACGGCAGGTATTTGACTTTAGATATTTCACATTATGCACATTGTAAAATGTTATATAAATGTCAACAATTATTATTTTTACCTTTCCTGTACCTACACTGAAGGCTTAATTAAAATGAGAAAGTAACTCCTGGTTCTCAAAGTTTGTGCCAGTGGAATATAACCTTTGTTAGGCCCTACCATTCAGAAATGGTATCACTATGGCCTTACAAAATTCTCCTTTTTAATGCTTTTGTTAGTCTGAATGTTTATAATGCAGATAAACCCTTTCAAAGTGATGAGCCAGATTTTGATATTCCCAGGGAGAGATCTGGGATGGGAAAATGAGTCATCAAGATTATTATTGGAGAGGACACCTGTGCTGAACCCATTGTGTAAGACAGAGGTGTCAAGCTCATGCTCCACAGGTGGGCTAGATTAAAATGTAATTGAGAAATAAGCTTAAAGGATTATTAACAAAAAATAAATAAAAAGGCAATATAATGTTGATGATGTTAATTTGTGGTTTTCTAAGTCAACATGCGGCAATAAGGATCCATTTCTATCTGAATTTCACTCCACTAGAATAAGAGATCAGTTCTGACATATAGATTACATTGGAAGAGCTCATAAAGTATCACAATCTTTAAAGTGGTTGTGTGGTTTGTAAAGTGGATCATTTGTTTATTTGTGCTAGCAAAGGACCCTTTTGATTTTGGACAATGATTTCCTTAACCATCTGAAGACACTTTCTTGAAGGAACATAATTGTTGCAAACACTTTGATAACAGCCGTAGGTTACTTTAATAAATAGGCAGAAAACATGGAGAACTTATGTTTGTCAAATTGTTTACCAGTGCCACAGAGGATGGTCTAAGCAAAATTCTCATAGAAGAAATATTTTCTACATAGTAAAGTTTTTCCAGATACTCTTATTTGTGGTTAACCATAATTAACGTTTTCATAGTGTTTTACAGTTTGCTAAGTGTTTTACAAACATCTTGTTTGATCCTCACAAAACATCTGTAAGTAGTATTATATAATAGATGAAGAAACCAAGGCTTTATTAAGGAGAAGTGATTCAGCTATGGTCATATAACTAGCAAGTATTATACGTAAGATTAGAACCCAGCTCTATTTTGTTTACAAATACAATTGTAGATGTCTTCCCTATACCATCCATTACATCTCCTAATGCATGATATTGTGCTGATTCCAGCGAAGATTTATTTTAGGACTTTTGAGATACACAGTCACTAAAAATGTATCTGCCTAGCAATCTACAGAAAAACAAAACAAAACAAAACAAAACATATTGCCCAGATAATGGCATGCAATTGGACAGATAGCCCTTTGACTTCAATAATATATATATGTAGGTACTGTATTTGGTCAATGAACTGGACCCAGAATTGAATAGGAATGAAGTCAGGTTGGATTGTATTTGGAAAATTATTCAACATGATCAATGCTATCTGTTAACACTTTGTTCTGTCTGTGGTGCTAGATAGCTACTAATCATGGAATATCACAATCTCAAAGGAGTTGTAAGTAATTTGGCTTCAGGACATTATCAATGATGGCTTTGGTGTGAGAAGTGACTTAAAAGACACCATGGTACAGGCTATAATACATTCCACAGAAAGAGTACTAGAATTAGAGTCAAAAGATATAGGGTTAAATCTTGGCCTTGCTCCTATCTGAGTGGCCTAGGGTGAGTGACTTCCCTTCTTGATGCCTCAGTTACTCATCTGTAAAATGGGAGGAGGGACTTCCGAGGTCCTTTTCAGCTCTAAACTGAGAATTCCAAGACATGAATAGCAAATGAGTTAGTCTATTGGGTTAGTCATATTGTAAGAGACAGGGGTAACAGATTAGGTACTGCATTGATACGATAATAAAAAACAAAATAATAATAAATTATAAAGAGCTTCTTATGTTCCAAGCCCTGTGCTAAGTTTGAAAAAAAAAAGATCTCCAGTGCATTGTATAGATCTTCTGTAGAAATCTCATGGAAACAGAAAAATTTCATGAGAAGGAAAGATCTAGATGCTTTGCATTCTGGATGGGAAGATAAGAGTTCCTTCATCAATAGGGTCATAGATCTATCAAAGTACTCACTAGAAGGTAATGCTCTGTGAATAACCAATTCCAGTTTCTGGGCTGGATATCTCTCTTCACACAAATACATAAACTGAGAGTGTCTTCTAAGTTTGCTAAGGATGAATTGATTCCCCTGAACTTGGCCATCTGTAGTCAGATTTGTAAAGAATGGTACAGTGAAAAAAAAAACAGAAAAGAATACCAGGTTTTGATTCAAAGAAGGTGTTAAATTCTTCCTCTAATACTTAATACTCCTGTGACCTTGGACTATTTACATTCTTACTTTCAGTAACCTCATTTTCCTCATCTGCAAAATGAGGTTAGACTAGGCAGTGTTTGGTTTTTTTGCATCTTTAAATATAGGATGCTTAAAATCAAAAACTTTTGTTTCTTTGTTTGTTTGTTTTCCCTAGAATTCTGAGTAATAGACTCTGGGCCTGTGGTGACTCCATCAAGCAAAATTACACTTTAAAGCTTGAGCTGAAGAAGCTGATTGTTTTACATCAGCTTCATCTTGGTAAGCACACTGAATTGTAGGGAAAGGTTAATATAACCCAGGCGATCAAACTCCAAATCACTTAAATTTTGGCATGAACTGACCAGTTTGTAAGGTTGAAAGACTATTGGATTTGGAGCCAGAGGGCCTGTGTTTGAAGTCCAGCTCTGATGCTTACTGTCTGTGTGACCTTGAGTAAGTTGTTTAAGTTCCTTGGGCCTCAGTGTCCTCATCTTTCAAATATGGATGTTGGACTGGACCTTTAAGATGTCTTTTACTTCTATATCTGTAAGCTCTAATATTTGTTTTATCTATTTTTCACTAGGTTCATCATTTATCCATTATCTGGAATTTCTGGATTTGAGAAAGATGTCAACATTATTATGATTGTGCCATTTAACAAATAATTATCTCAATATTTTTATAATTTTCTTGCGGATAATCATATTAATTCTGAATAAAAAAAATCTGTGACATTTTATTGCAGATTGCTTCCCTTCCCTTATTCTTTAAACACACACATATACACACACCACACACACAAAAACAATTCCCCTAGTTGAGCCTTACCCCAATAAAATTTGATGTGTCAACACTACTCTTAATGGACCACACCTAACTAAATATTAAAAAAAATAAATCCTCCGTAGATGATCAAATTTTCATTAGGACAAGTGGGAGAACTGGTTTGGGTAAAGATAAGGAGCAATTCAAATCTTCCCTCAACATTCAAAGTGACTTGGAAGAACTACTAAGCTATAGGTTAAAAGTGTTGGGAGCAGTTTCAAAGAGGATATGCTTCAATCTTTATCTGTCCAAAGGTTCCCTCTACCACATCTCCAACAAGAAAACTTTCAGATTTTACTTGTAAATCTCTAGTGAGGGAGAAACCCCTACATCCTAAGCAAGCCCATTTCACTTCTGCACTGTTCCAGTGGTTAGGAAGTTTTGTTTTGTTTTCCCTTATATTTAAATTATCTGATTATCATTTCTTTTTACAAGTGACTTGTTTGTAATGTCTTTTGGGATCTGTATCTAGGGCCATAATAATAATGAAGTAGAATGATAACCATGGACATGAAGCCCTAATAAACATAAAAATGTCATGTTCTAAGGAAATTTCTCTGCTAAACTAAAAGAATTTGGAAGACTTTTCATTAAATCACCTTCGTAGTGTTTGAAGACTTTATTGCTGCAGTGGGGGTGTAGCTAATATGACAATCTCAGTGGTTATATTTTGCCTTTTAGTTTTGTGCTTTGGTGGTTCTTTCTAACTCATCACCATTAACTCTAATATTTAAAATTATTTTTTAAAACCCTGTCATGGAGGGGTTTTTTTTTGGGGGGGGACTATTTTGATGTTCATAACTCTTGGAGGAAAGTAGAAGTCAGTCTCAGTATGATTTAGAGAGGAAAATTATTTACCTTATTAGTATGGACTATATGATCCTTTAAAACATCTCTTTTTAAATTTATTTATATAGAAATAGTGGACCAAAAAGGGGATAACTCTCTTGAACCCCATATGATTATCCATTAATTGCAATAAAACAGCTGAGGGTGTCTATTATGTAGACAAAGATTTCTTCTACTGGAGTTAATTTTGTCCTAAGATTCCCACTCTCTGTTTATATCCCTCCCCTTACCCACAATGAGTTCTGTAGTGTGGCAAAGCTCATTGAGAATATTCTATAGCAGGGGGGCAGAGCCAAGATGGCAGAGTGAAAGCAGTGACTTGCTTCAGCTCTCCCCCAACCCCCCCCAAATACCTGTAAAAAAAAGGCTCTAAACAAATTCTAAAGCAGCAGAACCCACAAAAAGACAGAATGAAGCAAATTTCCGGCCCAAGACAGCCTGGATGGTTGATCTGAAAGGTATATGGCGCCAGGTGGTGAAAGGAGCATAGTTCAGCATGGGTGCATAGGCCACAGTGAACCTGGAGCAGGCCTCAGAGGACTGAATCGTGGGCAGCTGTGGTAGTTTCTAGACTTCTCAACCCAGGAATGCCAGAGACAACTTAGAAGGTCAGTGGGAAAAGTCTGTTTCTGCTGTGAGAGAGGAGTTAGATCTCAACCTCAGTTCCTGAGTGAGTGTGGCCTCAGGGAGGTGGCTGCATCCTAAGCTTCTGGCCCATAGACTGAGGGGGAATCAGGTGGCTAATTAGAGGGGGACTGCAGGGATCCCTTTGCCAGTGCGGAGGCAAGAATCTCTTGCTTTGCCTGTGCTTGGATCTGGGTCACATTTCTGGATGGCAATCTTGGGGCGAGGAGGAGTGCTGGAGTGGTGGAGCTTGTAGTGGTTGGGGAGAGAAAATTCTCCTCACAGTTCCAAGACAGAAAAGATTGCTTGTGGTCACTCATAAACCAGAGCACAGGCCAGGGAAGGAGTAAACAGCTCATCCCTTATTACAGCACCTTGGATTAACTGAAAATTTACTAGAATTATCTAGAAGTATCTCTGAAAACAGCTGTACAAACCCCCAAAACTTGGGACAGTACATTCTCTACATTGGAAGTAGACTCTTACCTTAACAAAGAGTTTAAAACTCAAGTAATGGGCTGGGATCATGAGTAAACCTCTCAAAAAGAGTCAGACTATATTATCTTACTTTGGTGACAAAGAAGATCAAAACATACAACCAGAAGAAGACACACAAGTCAAAGCTTCTACATCCAAAGCCTCCAAGAAAAATAAGAATCAGTCCCAGGCCTTGGAAGATCTCAAAAGGGATTTTGAGAAGCAAGTAAGAGAAGTAAAGGAAAAACTGGGAAGAGAAATGAGAGTGATGCAAGAAAATCATGAAAAACAAGTCAACAGCTTGCTAAAGGAGGCCCCCCCAAAAAAATACTGAAGAAAATAACACCTTAAAAAAACCTATGGGGGCAGCTAGGTGGCGCAGTAGATAGAGCATTGGCCCTCGATTCAGGAGGACCTGAGTTCAAATCCTGCCTCAGACACATAACACTTACTAGCTTTGTGACTCCAGGCAAGTCACTTAACCCCCATTGCCCAATCAAAAGAAAAAATAGTCTAACCCAAATGGCAAAAGAGGTCCAAAAAGCCAATGAGGAGAAGAATGCCCTGAAAAGAAAAATTGGCCAAATGGAAAAGGAAGTCCGAAAGATTCCTGAAGAAAATACTTCCTTAAAAATTAGAATACAGCAATTGGAAGCTAGTGACTTAATGAGAAATCAAGAGACTGTAAAACAAATCCAAAAGAATGAAATATTAGAAAGCAATGTGAAATATCTCATTGGAAAAACAACTGACCTGGAAAATAGATCCAGGAGAGAGAATTTAAAAATTATTGGACTATCGGAAAGCCATGATCAAAAAAAGAGCCTACACATCATCTTTCAAGAAATTATCAAGGAAAACTGCTCTGATATACTAGAACCAGAGGGCAAAATAGAAATGGAAAGAATCCACAGATCTCCTCCTGAAAGAGATTCCCCAAAGGAAAACTCCTAGGAATATTGTAGCCAAATTCCAGAGTTCCCAGATCAAGGAGGAAATACTACAAGCTGCCAGAAAGAAACAATTCAAGTATTGTGGAAACACAATCAGGATAACACAAGATTTAGCAGTTTCTACGTTAAAGGACCACAGGGCATGGAATATAATATTCCAGAGGGCAAAGGAGATAGGATTACAGCCAAGAATCACCTACCCAGCAAAACTGAGTATAATCCTTCACAGGAAAAAGTGGTCATTCAGAGAAATAGAGGACTTTCAAGCATTTTTGATGAAAAGACCACAGCTAAATAGAAAATTTGACTTTCAAATACAGGACTCCAGTGGAACATGAAGAGGTAAACAGGAAAGAGAAATCATAAGAGACTTATTAAGATTGAACTGTTTACATTCCTGCATTAAAAGATGATATTTATAACTCTTGAGACCTTTGTCAATATTAGGGTAGTTGGAGGGAAAAATTATATGTATGTATGTATGTATAGATAGATAGATAGATAGATAGATAGATAGATAGATAGATAGATAGATAGATAGAGGGCACAGGGTGAGTTGAAGATGAAGCAGTCATATCTGGGGAATAAAATTAAGGGATGAGATAGGATTATACTAGGAGAAGGATAAAGGGAGAGGTAAAATGCGGTAAATTATCTCACAAAAAAAAAGAAAAGGCTCATATAGTGGAGGGGAAATGGAGGAAGGTGAGAGGGAATGAGTGAATCTTATTCTCTTAAGATTCAGCTTAAGGAGGAAATAACATACACACTAACTGGGGTATGGAAATCTTTACCTTACAGGAAAATAGGAGGGGAAGGGGATAATAGAGCAGGGGAATGATGGAGAGGAGGGAAGATTGGGAAAGGGGGTAATCAGAAGCAAACACTTCTGAGGAGGGACAGGGTCAAAACAAAGAATAGAATAAATGGGGGGGGCCAGGATAGGAGTTAGTATTTCACAACATGTCTACTCTGAAAGTGTCTTGCATAACTGCACATGTATAACCTATATTTACTTGCTTGCCTTTTCATTGTGGGTGGGTGGGTAGGGAGGAAGGGAGAAAATTTGGAACCCCAAGTTTTAAAAACACATATTTAAAAAAAAAGTTTTCACATGCAACTAGGAAATAAGAAATACACAAAATGAGGTAGAGAAATCTATACTTCCCTACAGGAAAATAGAAAGGAAAGGAGATAAGAGAAGGTGGGGGTGGAGAGATGGAAGAAAGGGCAGTCTAAGGGAAGGGGTATTCAGAATGCATGCCATCTTGGGTTGGGGGAGGGTGAGATGGGCAAAAATTTAGAACTCAAAATCTTGTGGAAGTAAGTGTTGAAAACTAAAAATAAATAAATTTATATTAAAATAAGAATATTCTATAGCAAAGAGATCATCTATCTGCGGCAGAATTAAACATCAATACCTGCAAGCATACATATGGATCTATTCAAAAACAGTTCTGTTTAAGGAGACATTTATGGTAAAAGATAACAAGAGTCAGAATGAAGTGGAATTTGTAATGGTTTTTTGGCCTGTTGATTGCTCTTATGTATATACCCATCTCATCCTGTGCATGAGTATTATACTGCTTCTTTATGATTACTGTAATGGTGGACCATCTATGTGTATTTCCTTTACGAGGCTATAGCTAACATTTAGTAATTGGCAGCTTAGGGAAATGGAAAGAATTGTGCAGTGAGTGGGAATCAAGGGATTCCTGGTTGAATTAAAAACAGAACTGTGTTTGGAGTTAGAAAATATGATCATAAGATCATAGATGATGAATTGGAAGGGAAAATTAGAAGTTATCTAATTTGACCTCCTGATTTTATAAGAAAACTGAAGTCCCAAAATATTAAGTAACTTCCACAAGGTCAAAAAAGTGATAAATAGGACTTCCGCTTCTGGGATCCAAAATGGCTGAGTAAAAAAGTAGTCACTCTCACTCTCCCCTATCAACCTCTGAATACCCAGAAAATATCATCCCAGAAAAAAACCTTGGAGCAACTGAACTAGAAGAAAGACAGGGAGCGGCAGTGCAGCAGCCCAGCAAACAGGTCTCCCAGTGCCTCAGCAAAAATAAGGGAGTCAGCACTAAAGAGCCCCAGGCAAACAATCACCCTGCAGCATTCATCTGAAAGGGGCTGAAGAAAGCAACCTAAAGTCTTCCTAAAGTCCAAGCCTTGCTGATTCTAGCCCAACATGAGGTAAGCTGCCAGAATCCTACAGCCTCCAAGTGCCAACATAAGAGGCCCCAGCACACAAAGCCAGTGACCAAGAACTAGGCTCCCAACATAAGAAGCTTGGGTCAGTGCCCGCTATTCCCCAGCAGGAGAGGTCAATCTCTTTAAAGGCCAGGGAATAAAGAAACACCATGAGTAAAAAGAAACATACCATAGATTCATATTGTGAGAAGAATGAAGATCAAGACAGAAATTCTGAAGAGGACAACATTGTCAACAAACTCACATCTGCAATGTCAAAAGGGAATATGAACTGGTCTGAAGCCCAAAAAGGCTTCTTAGAAGAGCTCAAGGAGGATTTTAAAAGTCAAATGAGAGGGGTAGAAAAGTCCTTAAAAAATACAGTTGGCCAATTGGGAAAAAAAAGTACATCAAAGAAAACAAGTTCCTAAAAAACACAATTGGCCACTTGGAGAAGGAAGTACAAAAACTAACCGAAGAAAACAATCTGTTAAAAACTAGAATTGAGGGGCAGCTAAGGGGTACAGTGAATAGAGCTCTGGCATTGGAGTCAGGAGGACCTGAGTTCAAATCTAGCCTCAGACACTTAACACTTACTAGCTGTGTGACCCTGGGCAAGTCACTTAACTCTCATCTCCTCAACAAAAAGCAAGAAAAAAAACTAGAATTGGACAAATGGAAACTAATGATGCTATGAGAGAGCAAGAATCAGTTAAACAGAAACAAAAAAGTAAAAAAAATAAATGAAAACGTAAAATACCTCATCAGTAAAACAATTGACCTGGAAAATAGATTCAGGAAAGACAATTTAAAAATTATTGAACTACCTCAAAATCATAATGAAAAAAAGAGCCTGCACAGTATCTTTCAGGAAATCATAAAGGAAAACTGCCCTGAAGTCCTAGAACCAGAAAATAACCATAGAAAGAATCCACTCACCACCTGAAAGAGATCCCAAATTGACAACGCCAAAGAATATAATAGCAAAATTCCAAAATTACAAGATAAAAGAGAAGGTGCAGAAAGCAGCCAGAAAGAAACAATTTAAATATCATGGAGCCACAGTCAGGATTACACAGGACCTTGTAGCTTCTACATTAAAAGACGCAGGGCATGGAACATGATATTCCATAAGGCAAAGGAGCTTGGAATGCAGCCAAGGATCAATTACCCAGCAAAAATGAGCATCATTTTTCAAGGGAGGAGATGGATATTCAACAAAATAGGAGACTTCCAAACTTTCCTGATAAAAAGACCAGAGCTCAACAAAAAATTTGATCTTCAAGTACAGGACTCAAGAAGGACAAAAAGGTAAATGGGACAGAAAGATACAATATGTTGTTAATAAGGGGGCTGTTTACCCCTACAAGGGATGACTTGCAACCCTTGAGAACTGTATTGTTATTACACCATGTTAAAGGAGTATACATAAAGAGGGTGGATATTAGTTGACTTTGATGTAATGATAAAAAAAATCTAATCAAGTGGGTTAAATGGATCCAAATAAGTGGATCAATCTGATCTTAGAAAATGTACTGAGAAAGGAGGAGGCAGACAAGGGTAAATTACTACAGGAAAAGACACAAAATCCTATTACAGCAGAGGGAAAGAAGGGAGGGGGGAGCATTGTTTGAACCTTACTCTCATCAGATTTGGCTCAAGAAGGGCATAACATAATCAGTTAGGTATAGAAATCTAACTTGCCCTATAGGCAGTAGGAGGGAAAAGGGGAAAGAAAAGGGAGGGGGAAGAAGGGAGGGAAGAAGCAGTAAGTAAAGGGGAAGAAAAGGGAAAGGGATAATAGGGGGAGGGACTGAAGGAGGCTGGTCAAAAGCAAAACACTAGTGAAGGGGGAAAGGAAAAAGGAGAAAGAAAAGCATAAAGGGGGAAAAGGATGGAGAAAAAGACACAGATAGTAATCATAACTGTGAATGTGAATGGGATGAACTCTCCCATAAAACGGAATGGAATCCTACAATATGTTGTTTACAGGAAACACATTTGAAAAAGAGTGACACATACAGGGTAAAGGTAAAAGGCTGGAGCAGAATATATTATTCAGCTGAAGTCAAAAAAGCAGAGGTAGCCATCCTGATCTCAGAAAAAGCTAAAGCAAAAATAGATCTAATCAAAAGAGATAAGGAAGGAAACTACATCCTGCTAAAAGGCACCATAGACAATGAAGTAATATCATTACTAAACATATATGCACCAAATGGTATAGCATCCAAATTCTTAGAGAGAAGTTCAGGGAGTTACAGGAAGAAATAGACAGCAAAACTATACTAGTGGGGGACCTGAACCTCCCCTCTGCACTAGAAATCTAACCACAAAATAAACAAGAAAGAAGTTAAGGAGGTGAATAGAACATTAGAAAAGTTAGGTATGATAGACCTCTGGAGAAAACTGAATGGGGATAGAAAGGAATATACTTTTTTCTGGCAGTACATGGCACATACACAAAAATTGACTATGTAGGCATAAAAACCTCACAATCCAATGCAGAAAGGCAGAAATATTAAATGCATCCTTTTCAGATCATGATGCAATAAAAATTATATGTAATAAAGGGCCATGGAAAGATAAACTAAAAAATAATTGGAAACTAAATAATCTAATCCTAAAAAAGGATTGGATCAAACAACAAATCATAGAAACAATCAATAATTTCATTCAAGAGAATGACAATAATGAGACAACATACCAAAACTATGGGATGCAGCAAAAGCAGTTCTTAGGGGAAGTTTTATATCTCTAAATGCTTACATAAATAAAATAGAAAAAGAGGAGATTAATGAATTGGGCATACAACAAAAAACTAGAAAAAGAACAAATTAAAAATCCTCAACTAAACACCAAATTAGAAATATTGAAAACCAAAGGAAAAATTAATAATTGAAATTAAGAAAACTATTGAACTAATAAATAAAACTAAGAGCTGGTTTTATGAAAAAACAATAAAATAGAAACCTTTGGTTAATTTAATTAAAAAAAGAAAGAAGAAAACCAAATTACTAGTATCAAGAATGAAAAGGGTGAAGCTACCACCAAGGAAGAGGAAATTAAAACAATAATTAGGAATTATTTTGCCCAACTATATGCCAACAAATTTGACAATCTTAGTGAAATGGATACATATTTACAAAAATAAATTGCCCAGATTAACGAAGAGGAAGTAAAATACTTAAATAACCCCATCTCAGAAAAAGAAATTGAACAAGCCATTGATGAACTCCCTAGGAAAAAATCTCCAGGGCCAGATGGATTTACATGAATTCTATCAAACATTTAAAGAACAATTAATTCCAATACTATATAGACTATTTGGGAAAATAGGTGAAGAAGGAGTCTTACCAAATTCTTTTTATGATACAAATATGGTGTTGATACCTAAACCAGGAAGAGTCAAAATAGAGAAAGAAAATTATAGACCAATTTCTCTAATGAATATAGATGCAAAAATTTTAAACAAAATACTAGCAATAGATTGCAGCAACTTATCACAAGAATAATACACTATGACCAGGTAGGATTTATACCAGGAATGCAGGGTTGGTTCAATATTAGGAAAACTATCAGCATCATTGAGCATATGAACAACAGAAACCACATGATCATCTCAATAGATGCAGAAAAGCTTTTGATAAAATACAACACCCATTCCTATTAAAAACACTAGAAAGCATAGGTATAAATGGAGTCTTCCTTAAAATAATAAATAGCATCTATCTAAAACCTTCAGCAAGCATTATATGTAATGGGGACAGGCTAGAAGCATTTCCAATAAGATCAGGGGTGAGACAAGGATGTCCATTATCACCACTGTTATTCAATATTGTACTGGAAACCTTAGCTTTAGCAATAAGAGAAGAAAAAGAAATTGAAGGCATTAGAATAGGCAAAGAAGAAACAAAGCTATCACTCTTTGCAGATGACATGATGATATACTTAGAGAATCCTAGAGAATCAAGTAAAAAACTACTTGAAATAATAAACAACTTTAGCAAAGTTGCAGGCTATAAAATAAACCCACAGAAATCATCAGCATTTCTATATATTACCAACAAAGCCCAACAGCAAGAGATAGAAAGAGAAATCCCATTTAAACTTACTGTAGACATTATAAAATATTTAGGAGTCTACCTCCCAAAACAAACCCAGGAACTCTATGAACACAATTACAAAACACTTTTCACACAAATAAAATCAGATCTAAATAATTGGAAAACATCAGTTGCTCATGGGTAGGCCGAGCTAATATAATAAAAATGACAATCCTACCTAAGCTAATTTACTTATTCAGTGCCATACCAATCAAACTACCAAAATTATTTTATAGAGTTAGAAAAAATAATAACAAGATTCATTTGGAAAACAAAAGGTCCAGAATATCAAAGGAACTAATGAAAAGAAATGCAGGGGAAGGTGGCCTAGCAATTCCAGATCTTAAATTGTATTATAAAGCAGCAATCATCAAAACTGCTTGGTACTGGCTAAGAAATAGGGAGGTGGATCAGTGGAATAGGTTAAATATGCAAGACACAGTAGTCAATGACTATAGTAATCTATTATTTGATAAACCCAAAGACCCCAGCTTCTGGGATAAGAACCCACTCTTTGAAAAAAACTGCTGGGAAAACTGGAAAAGAGTATGGCAGAAACTAGGCATAGACCCAAATCTCACATATACCAAAATAAAGTCAAAATGGGTTCATGACTTAGATATAAAGGCTGATACCATAGTAAACTGGGAGAACAAGGAATAGTTTACCTATCAGATCTATGGAGAACAGAAGAATTCATGACCAAACAGGAGATAGAGAACATTATGAAAAGCAAAATGGATAATTTTGATTACATTAAATTGAAAAGTTTTTGCACAAACAAAGCCAATGCAACTAAGATTAGAAGGAAGGTAGAAAATTGGGAAAGAATTTTTACAACCAGTCTCTCTGATAAAGGCCTCATTTCTAAATATATAGAGAATTAAGACAAATTTATAAGAACACAAGCCATTCCCCAATTGATAAATGGTCAAAGGATATGAACAGACAGTTCTCAGATGAAGAAATTAAAGCCATCTATAGTCATATGAAAAAATGCTCTAAATCATTATTGATTAGAGAAATGCAAATCAAAACAACTCTGAGGTACCACATCACACCTATCAGATTGGCCAACATGACAAAACAGGAAAATGGCAAATGTTGGAGGAAATGTGGTAAAATTAGAACACTAATGCATTGTTGGTGGATGTTGTGAAATGATCCAACCATTTTGGAGAATGATTTGGAACTGTGCCCAAAAGGGTATAAAAATGTGGATACCCTTTGATCCAGCAATAACACTTCTAGGGCTATATCCCAAAGAGATCATACAAATGGGAAAAGGACCCACATGTACAAAAGTATTCATAGCAGGTTTTTTTGTGGTGGCAGAGAATTGGAAATTGAGAGGATGCCCATCAATTGGGGAATGATTGAGCAAGTTGTGGTATATGAATGTAATGGAATACTATTGTGGTATAAGAAATGATGAACAGGCTGACTTCAGAAAAACCTGGAAAGACTTATATGGTCTGATGCTGAGTGAAATGAGCAGAGGCAAGAGAACTTTGTACGTAATAACAGCCACATTGTGCAATGACTAATGTTGATAAACTTAACGCATCTCAGCATTGCAAGGATCTAAGACATCTCCAGAGGCCTCGTGATGGAAAATCCTACCCACATCAAAAGAAAGAACTATGGAGCTTGAATCACTACCATTTTTTTCCTCTTCTGTTGAGTTTTGTTTCATCTTCCTGATGGTTCCTCCTACTGGTTTTAATTTTTACCTACAACTTCACTAATGTGAAAATATGTTCAATGGGAATGTAAATGTATAGCCTATATCAGATTGTATGCCATCTTGGGGAGAGTGGTGGGGAAGAAGGGGGAGAAAAATTTTAAACTCAAAAGCATATGGAAGTGATTGTTGATAAATCAAAATAAATTAATAAAATTAGAAAAGTAATAAATGGAAGAACCAAGATCTGAACTCAAGTCCCATTAATCAAAGTTCAGCCTTCTTTCTACTGTATCACTTTTAAATACTCTAATTGTTCCTTGAATGACCTTGAGTACCTTACCTCTCTGTTTCTCATTTTTCTCACCCATATTACCATGAGATTAAACTGAATTATTTCTAAGGTTTTTTTTCTAGTCATAATTATGATAAAGAAAAGAGATTCCTATTTGGGTCTCAGAGTAACCACTTACTGATACCATGAGCAAGACACTTAATATCCTGGAGCCTTATTTCCACATCTGTAAAATAGGGTTAATTACTTAGCAATTATGTCATGGCCAGTTATCTCAAATTCCTAAAGCATTCTCTATGCCCCAGGGACTGGGCTAAGTACTAAAGATACAAAGGAAAAAAAAGCATAATCTCTCCCTTCAAGGTGATTACATTCTAATGGAAGAGACAACGTGAAAAAAATGTGTATCCATGATGTATACAATTAAAATTAAAGATATTCTCAGAAGAAAGGCAACAGCAGTGGAGGGGGTGAGGAAAGGCTTATTGCAGAAAATGCAGTTTGAAATAAATCTTCAGGAAAAACAGAGAAGTGAACAGGTAGAAATGAAGATGGGGCAAAAGCTGGTGAAAAGGCTCAGAGTTGAGACATGTCATACCACATGTGAAGAACAAAAAAGATAGGATTGTTGCATCACAGAGTACATGGACAGAAGGGAAATGAAATCATAGATGATCTTTCTCTAAAGTGCCTTCTAATTCTAAAGCTTTTCACCTAAAGGCTGAAGGCACGCAAAGCATTTTGTAAATCTAATAAAATTGTATGTAAAACTATTTTTGCTACTATAGATCACATCTTCTAAATCATCTCTGAGATTATAAATGAATGATACACAGAGTTAGAAAATTGTTTTTCTTTGATAAGTCATAACTGGCACAAGACTCTGATCAAAATCTCTTGTTTGTTGCTTGATTTATTCACTGAGATCATTATCATTTGAATAAAAGTGGTACTGAAACAACTTTAGAGGAACCCTTTATGAGATATGGAAGTGTTTTCTCCTCATTAAAAATAGGGCTATCTTTAAATACAGTTTTAGAAATGGAAAAGAGAGGAGGGAAGAAGAAAAAGAGAGTAGATGAAGAGGAGTGGAGAGAAAGAGGAGAAGAGAAAGAAGAAAGCAGAGGAAGAGGAGAGGAAAGCAGAGAAGAGGAAAAGGAGAGGCGAGGAGAGGAAGAAAGATGACATTTTAACTGAGGATCTTGGTCTTTACATGATCAAAGATTTTCTAAGTATCCTCAGAGAACTTTATCTTTGTTTTTCATTGTTAAGTAATATTAGTTACTATCTGGTTGGGAGAAAAAGTATCATGTATGTTCAACTGACTGTATACCTCTATCCTGAATACACAAATGAATTTGCTACCAGAAAAGAAAATAACAATTTCAATTGAAAAATTTAGGTAAGCACTGTTACAGAAAACTATTGAGACAAAGGTAATGGAATGAAATGAGCTGTATACGCATTTGTTCATTTGTTTGTTCATAAGCAGGAAAAAAGTCAAAAGACATTTAGTAATGAGTATTTTTCCATAAGAAATAGTCATTTATTTGTCATTTATTTGTACACTCTCTTTGCAAGGCAGGAAATTAAACCTACTTTTCCCCTTAACTGCTTGCACATATGTGTGTGTGTGTGTGTGTGCCTGTGCGTGCCTCTGTGTATATGTATGTGTGTGTGTTTGCTTTTGGTTGTTGATACCACTTTAAAAATCCACAAAATTAAAAAAAATAGGCAAGAATATAAAGGGACCTTAGAGGCAATCTATACTATTGTATCACTCTCAGTACACAGTGACTGGCACATTGAAGATTCCCAATAAAAGCTTGTTGATTTATTCTGTGGCTGAGAAAACTAGATACAGAAAGGGCAAATAATTTGCCCAAGTCATGGAGCCAGTGCGTGGCACAAATCTATTCAACTTCTAGTCCACTGATCTTTCCAATTCATCACCATTTTGAGGACAGGATATCAAATTGATTATAGGAGAATGAAACATTGATTAAAACATTGATATGAAATTTATTAAACACAGTTTTTTAAATATAAATTTATTTATTTTTCGTCTTCAATATTCACTTCCACAAGTTTTTGAGTTCCAAATTTCTCACCCCTCCCCCCACCCCAAGATGGCATGCATTCTGAATACCCCTTCCCCTGGTCTGCCTTCTCTTCTATCTCCCCCCTCCCTTCTCTTATCCCCTTCCCCTTCCATTTTCCTGTAGAGCAGGATAGACTTCTGTACCCCATTTCCTGTAATTCTTATTTCCCAGTTGCATGTGAAAACACTTTTTTTAAACATGTGTTTTTAAAACTTTAAGTTCCAAATTTTCTCCCTTCCTCCCTCCCCACCCACCCTCATTGAAAAGGCAAGCACATGTGCAGTTATGCAAAACACTTTCTTAGTAGACATGTTGTGAAAAACTAACTCTATTTCCCTTAATCCTATCCTGCCCTCCCATTTATTCTATTCTTTCTTTTGACCCTGTCCCTCCTCAGAAGTATTTGCTTCTGATTACCCTCTTTCCCAATCTGCCCTCCTCTCTATCCCCCTGCTCTCTTGTCCCCTTCTCCCCCTATTTTCCTGTAGGGTAAGACAGATTTCCATACCCAATTGAATGTGTATGTTATTCTCCTTAAGCCAAATCCTATGAGAATAAGATTCCTCATTCCCTCTCACCTTCCCCTGTTTCCCCTCCACTGTGAGAGACTTTTTTTTCTGTTTTTTTGTGAGATAATTTACCCCATTCTACCTCTCCCTTTCTTCTCCGAGTATCATCCTCTCTCATCCCTTAATTTTATTCTCCAGATATGACCCCTTAATCTTCAACTCACCCTGTGCCCTCTATCTATCTATATACATACATATAATTTTTTTCCTTCAACTACCCTAATACTGACAAAGTCTCATGAGTTACAAATATCATCTTTCCATGCAGGAATGTAAACAGTTCAATCTTAATAAGTCTCTTATGATTTCTCTTTCCTGTTTACCTCTTCATGTTCCACTGAGTCCTGTATTTGAAAGTCAAATTTTCTATTAGCTCTGGTCTTTTCATCAGGAATGCTTGAAAGTCCTCTATTTCACTGAATGACCATTTTTTCCCCTGAAGGATTATACTCAGTTTTGCTGGGTAGGTGATTCTTGGTTGTAATCCTATCTCCTTTGCCCTGGAATATTATATTCCATGCCCTGCGTCCTTTAATGTAGAAGCTGCTAAATCTTGTGTTATCCTGATTGTGTTTCCACAGTACTTGAATTGTTTCCTTCTGGCAGCTTGTAATATTTTCTCCTTGACCTGGGAACTCTGGAATTTGGCTACAATATTCCTAGGAGTTTTCCTTTGGGGATCTCTTTCAGGAGGAGATCTGTGGATTCTTTCAATTTCTATTTTGCCCTCTGGTTCTATATATCAGGGCAGTTTTCCTTGATAATTTCTTGAAAGATGATGTCTAGGCTCTTTTTTTGATCATGGCTTTCAGATAGTCCAATAATTTTTAAATTCTCTCTCCTGGATCTATTTTCCAGGTCAGTTGTTTTTCCAATGAGATATTTCACATTGTTTTCTAATTTTTCATTCTTTTGGATTTGTTTTACAGTGTCTTGATTTCTCATAAAGTCACTAGCTTCCAATTGCTGTAGCCTAATTTTTAAGGAAATATTTTCTTCAGTAATCTTTTGGACTTCCTTTTCCATTTGGCCAATTTTTTTTTAAGGACATTTTTCTCCTCATTGGCTTTTTGGACCTCTTTTGCCATTTGGGTTAGGCTGTTTTTTAAGGTGTTATTTTCTTCAGTATTTTTTTGGGTCTCCTTTAGCAAGCTGTTGACTTGTTTTTCATGATTTTCTTGCATCACTCTCATTTCTCTTCCCAGTTTTTCCTCTACTTCCCTTACTTGCTTCTCAAAATCCCTTTTGAGCTCTTCCAAGGCCTGGGACTGATTCATATTTTTCTTGGAGGCTTTGGATGTAGGAGCTTTGATTTTGTTGTCTTCTTCTGGTTGTATATTTTGATCTTCTTTTTCACCAAAGTAAGATAATATAGTCTGACTCTTTTTGTGCTGCTTGCTCATGATCCCAGCCAATTACTTGAGTTTTAAACTCTTTGTTAAGGTAAGAGTCTGCTTCCAATGTGGAGAGTGTACTGTCCCAAGCTTCAGGGGTTTGTGGAGCTGTTTTCAGAGATAATTGTAGGGACCTGTAAATTTTCAGTTCTTGTAAGGTGGTATGATAAGGGGTGAGGTGTTTACTCCTTTCCTGGCTGTGACCACAAGTTCCTTTCTGTCCTGTAACTGTGAGGAGGGTCCTCTCCCCACTACAGCTCCACCCCTCTCCTCACACCCCCACACCCCCCCAGCACTGACCACCCAGAACTGTGACCCAGATCCACACACGGGGAAAGCAAGAGATTCCTGCCTCAGCATTGGCAAAGAGATCCCTGCAGTCCCTCTCTGATCAGCCACTGGGATTCCCCCTCTGTCTGTGGCCTGGAAGCTCGGGAAGCAGCTGCCCTCTCCCCCCAGGCCATGCACTTGGGGAATGGAGCTGAAACCCTGCCTTCCTCTCTGACCACCGACAGAAACAGACTTTTCCCACTGGCCTTCTAAGTTGTCTTTGACATTCGTGGATTGAGGAGTCTGGAAATCTCCACAGCTGCCCGCGATTCAGTCCTCTGAGGCCTGCTCCGGGTTCTGTGGCCTGTGGGCCCACGCTGTGCTGCGCTCCCAGCCCGGCACGATACACCTTTCTGATCAATCCTCCAGGTTTCTTGGGCTGGGAATTTGTTTCACTCTGTCCTTCTGTGGGTTCTGCTGCTTCAGAATTTGTTTAGAGCCATTTTTTATGAGTATTTGGAGGGGTTTGGGGGAGAGCTCAAGCAAGTCACTGCTTTCAATCAGCCATCTTGGCTCTGCCCCCCCTAAATACAGTTTTTGTATAACAAGTCACCCATATTGAATGTTGTTATTATTAACTTGAAAGTTCTCATTTTTTTAAAATTGAATCCCCACTTGGCTAGAAGAACTTGAAAAATTTGGAAAGCTAGATGTGCTAATTGTGTTTCTGTAGCTAAATTAGATGGCCTTCAGAAACCTGTTGAAGCCTCTTCATTTCTTTCAGTTTGCTTTTTCTATGTGTCCTTCCCCTAAAAAGAAAACACAACACACACACACACATAAAAGCCACACACAGATACAAAACATGTTCATGTAAAGACCTGCTTATCACTGGCAAATGATTCCCTATATTTTGCTAACATTGTCTACAGAAGCAATGGTGGAATTTTTCCTCTTCATTCCTTGATTTTGGGTGGGGTGACAAAATCAAGGAATAGAGAGGAAAGATTCCACCACTGATTCTGTAGATACTGTTAATAAAATGCAAAGAATTATCTTCCAGTGATAAGCAGGTCTTTACATGAATATGTTTAGGGTGAAAAAGAACAATCTCCACATTTGAAAACAAATCATATCTAACAGTTGAGACAGATTCTACTTCATGATTTTACTAGAGTCCAGAATATAGAGCTTTTTAGTTATCTGTCTCTAGAGTTTTAGGAAATCTGTAAATAACACATACTCACATGTACATGTTCATTTAAAGCCTTTTCTGACTATGCATACTTCAGTAATTTTATCCTGGAGATATAACAATAACTGAATTTTGTCTCAATTATGTCAATGTGGCAACAACTAATGAATATTAGACATCTGCTTTAGTTCAAGTTTTAACTGGCTCAGTAGTAGGATCAAAAATCTCACCATATTCTCCGTAAGGGGACAAATAGTTTTCTTTTCCATCAAATTGCTCCCTGAAGAATTGACTGTCCAATATAGAAAATATCATAGAAAAATGGCCTGTACTTTCAAATGATCAATATAGGGGAGGTGGGAGGGAATGAAAGCTACTAGTAGCAATTTTTATCTTTTCTTTATTCCATTGCTCAGGTATCTTTTAATTAAAAAAAAACTTATTTTTAAAATATTTTATTGATTTGTTTTGTTTTTATATCATAGTCATTGCTAGGTACAAGTCCCTCCTCCATACACTCCAGATTTAAGCCCTCCTATTAACAAAGTGATGACTTCTAACAATGTCTGTAACCTTCTGTCCCTAGTGCCCTTGCCTAGAGGAAAAAAACAGTTATAGAATACTAAATCTAGAGCCAGGCAACCAAATCCAACACCCTCATTTTTTCATATGAGGAAACTGACACCCAGAAAATTTAAGTGACTTCTCAAAGATCTTTCAGGTAGTAAGAGTCAGAGGTAGCATTTGAATCCAGATAATCTGGTACCACTGTTAGCGATGTTTTCTATGGTAGCATATTCCCAACAGTTTTGTTTTAATATCTATTCTCTTGAACAACTGCTTAATTTTTGGACTATGGATTAGAATGCTGAATAGTTATTTGAATGTCACTATTTCAGAATGTGAGGAAATTATCTTAAATTTATTATTGTATTTTCAATGAGTAAATATATAGCAAAGCAAATTAATGCTGTAAAACATCATCAATCCACACTAAGTAGGAAGCAACATCTATTGGAATTAGCAGGGTTGGCTATGAATTAGAGAATATTTTTTTTAAAAATCCAGTTTTACTCCTTTTGAACAAATATATTAAGTGGGATTGTTAGCAAAGTGTTATCTTCTAGAAGTCCCTTGGCAAATTACATTAATACTTTGATAAGAATACTACCCACTTTATTTATCAATTGGAAGTAAATGGGTGTTTCTAAGTATTTGACTGGGACAACATATTGATCTTTCAATAGATTAAATAGTCTGTTTCATATCTTGTCTACATGGTTAAATTGCCTAAAAATCTTTAGATAATTCAGAAATCTTTAAAATGAAAATAATAAAAATTATTAGAACATAATATAGAAATAATAAAATATAGAATACTGTATAATATTATATATATTCTATAAATACATATTTACACATAACATAGAAATATGGACTCAGAAATAATAGAAATATTTTCATAATTCAAAGGCGAAATTTAAGTCAAGAGTTCTATCTTCACTAAGAATGGCTGAGTGACAGTTCAAAAATATTTCAAATTTGAGCTCATAATATCATCCCCTGAAGATTTCCTGGTAACTGACTTATTTGGCCAGTATTAATCTATGATTATCTGTGATCAAATTCAAGCATGATTTAGTCACTTTTCTTTTTTTTATTGTAAAATACATAATTCTTTAAAAAGCTTGATGCTAACATTTTAGTGTTTAATATAGTATTTTTAAAATACAATACATACTCTGTACCACATAAAGACAGATGTAGAGAATGGTGCAAATCCTCAATGGGAATAATTCCTATGTTGTTGTAAGGGATAACACATCTAGAGTCAGGAGACCTGGGTTAATGTCCTGCCTCAGGTATGCCTAAACAGATATGTCAGCAATTACAAATTTCTTAACCTCTCAAAGTGGTAGTTTCTTTTGTGAAATGGCCTTACCTCAAAGGACTTTTGTGAAGGTAGTGCTTTGTTTGCATTAAAGTGCTAAATAAAAAAATAATAACTGAGTGAAATTGGAATTAATGATTTTTACTTTAGTGTTAACAAGGAAAATAATAAGAGCCACTTAACTACTTTAAAGTTCTGTTTTAGTTCAGACAATTAAATGAAATAATATTTCTTTAATACTTATTATGGTAGTTGTACTATATTATGATAACCTCTAATACCTTGCCATCTGTTTTACTAACATTTGCACTTGAAGGAAAAAGAAAACTGAATCTTAAGATAATTTTTGGCAACTAGCTATAATCAAGCCATATTAAGCTTTTCAAAATTAGAGCAATACAGAGAAGTTGGCTATAAGAGGAAATGAATAGAAGTATTGTTTGACTAAATAGATCTAAGTAACCTGATGTTTTGGCATCTGTATTATGATGTCCACATTTTTTCACTATTCTTCTAGTCAGCATTTCTTTTTTTAAAAAAATTTTCTTATTAATTTATTTTAATTTGTCATCAATCACTTCCACAAGCTTTTGAGTTTTAAATTTTTCTCCCCGTCTCAACCCACCTCCCCCCCCAACATAGCACACAATCTGATACAGGTTATACATATACAATTGTACTAAACATTTTTTCACATTAGTGATGTTGTAGGAATTACAGCCAATAGGAGGAACCAGCAGAAAGAGGAAACAAAACACAACAGAAGAAAAAAAACTCCAGAAAATCATGTGCTTAGATCTGCATCCAAACTCCATAATTCTTTCTTTGGATGTCAATAGCGTTTTCCATCATGAGGCCTTTGGAGATGTTTTAGATCCTTGTACTGCTGACAAGGTTTAAGTCTATCAATATTAGTCATCACACAACATGTCTGTTACTATGTACAATGTTCTCCTGTTTCTGCTCATCTAGTCAACATTTCTTAAACTGTGGGTTGAGACCCTATATAGGGTCATGAAAAAATTGGCAACAGTAAAAGGTTTCTGAATGTGCAATGACCAAAAATTAATTAAAAATCAAACACATAATGAATCCAAGGTGATTCTGGCAGTGTTTGACCATGTTGCATGGCACAATTTCACTGCATCTTGGTTCTGAACACAAAACATGTGCATTCATACCAATCAAACTACCAAAAAAATTATTTTACAGAGCTAGAAAAAAATAATGACAAGATTCATTTGGAATAAGAAATGGTCCAGAAAATCAAGGGAACTAATGAAAAGAAATGCAGGGGAAGGTCGCTTAGCTGTTCTAGATCTTAAATTTTAGTATAAAGCAGAAATCATCAAAACTACTTGGTACTAGGGGTGGGGGGAGGGGTAAAAAAATAAAAAGAAGAAACTAAAAAAAAAAAAAAGAACCTCCTTCTAGGAGTGCCTTTCCTCTAAGATTACCTTTCACTTTCATAAGTATGTGGCTTCTATGTACAATTTCTTGTTTGGTTTCTCCAATTAGAGTGTGAGCTGCTTACAGACAGAGACCTGTTTCTCCCTTTCTTTGTATCCTCAACACTAAGTTTGATGGTTGAACACTTAGCACAGAGTAAACACTTCATATGTGTTTGAAAAAAAAACATTTGTTACTGGCTAAGAAACAGAGCGGTGGATCAGTGGAATAGCTTAGGTATGCAAAAAACAATATTCAATGACTACAGTAATCTATTATTTGATAAACCCAAAGACCCAAGATTCTGGGATAAGAACTCACTACTTTACAAACACTGCTGGGAAAACTGGAAAAGACTATGGCAGAAACTGGGTGTAGACCCAAATCTCACACCATCTACCAAAATAAAGTCAAAATGGCTTCATGATTTAGATATAAAGGCTGATACTATATGCAAACTGGCAGAGCAATGAATAGTTTACCTATCAGATTTATGGAGAACAGAAGAATTCATGACCAAACAGGAGGTAGAGAACATTATGAAAAGCAAAATGGATAACTTTGATTACATTAAATTGGAAAGCTTTTTCACAAACAAAGCCAATGCAACCAAGAATAGAAAGAAAGTAGAAAATTGGGAAAGAATTTTTACAACCAGTCTCTCTGATAAAGGCCTCATTTCTAAAATATACAGAGAATTAAGTCAAATTTGTAAGAATACAAGTCATTCCCCAATTGATAAATGGTCAAAGGATATGAACAGGCAGTTCTCAGATGAAGAAATTAAAGCCATCTATAGTCATAGGAAAAATGCTCTAAATTACTATTGATTACAGAAATGCAAATCAGAATGACTCTGAGGTACCACATCACACCTATCAGATTGGCCAACATGATAAAACAGGAAAATTATAAATGTTGGAGAAGATGTGGGAAAATTAGAACACTAATGCATTGTTGGAGGAGTTGTGAAATGATCCAACCATTTTGGAGAGCAATACCCTTTGATCCAAGCAACAGGGCTTCTAGGGCCATATCCAAAAAAGATCATACGAAGTTAAAAGGACCTGCATGCACACAATATTTATAGCAGCTCTTTCAGTGGTGGCAAAGAATTGGAAATTGAGGGAATGCCCATCAATCAGAGAATGGCTGAAGAAGTTGTGGTATATGAATGTAATAGAATGCTATTGTGCTATAAGAAATGATGAGCAGGAAGACTTCAGAAAAACCTGGAAAGATTTGTATGAACTGATACCGAGTGAAGTGAGCAGAACTAGTAGAATGTTGTACACAGTAACAGCCATTTGTGTGATGACTAATAATGATAGACATAGCCCTTCTCAGCAATGTAAAGATCTAAGACATCTCCAAAGGTCTCATGATGGAAAAAATGCTAACCATATCCAAATAAAGAACTGTGGAGTTTGAATGCAGATGGAAGCATACTATTTGCTATTTTGTTTCTTCTGTTGTGTTTTGTTTCCTCTTTCTGATGGTTCCTCCTATTGGTTCTAATCCTTCCTTACAACATCACTAATGTAAAAATATATTTAATAAGAATGTATATGCCAACTTGGGGAGAGAGCAAGGGACAGAGAGGGAGAAAAATTTAAAACTAAAAATCTTATTGAAGTGATTGTTGATAATTCAAAATAAATTAATAAAAAAAAAAGCATGATCCATGCAATGCTGATGAAATGTGAAAAGGGGTTATGAGTGGAAAAAGGTTAAGAAATCCTGTTCTAGATTACCTATATTCCTTATGTGGTCTTATGTATTCTTTCTTCAAGTTCATTGACTTTGGTTAATGTGGAAATAGATATTTTTCATATCATTTAATTCCATTTTTATTCTGCCAGATTTTCATCCAAATCAGTATTTTTGTGTTCTAAATATTACTGATGATCTAATGGTTAGGTTCTAATACTTTCTGGACTATGGCTTAGTCAGGTAAGGTCTTTTAGGCAACAAAGTACCCTAGTGGAAAGAGTGCTGAGATTTTAGTTCAAATCCTGTAATGACATAACTAGCTATGAAATTCTGGTTAAGTCACTTAATCTCTCTCAGCCTCATCATCTGTAAAATTGGGATAATAATAACATTGATATCACAGGGTTGTCCTGAGAATGAAATAATGTAATGCTTGTAAAACCCTTCCCACAGTGCCTGACACATAGTAAGGACTTAACGAATGCTTGTTTCTTTCCTTTCTTCTCTGTAAAACTAGAATAATTATAACTTGGTCAATCCTCTAATTTAAATTTGCAGATATAGTTCTTCATCCAAGTGGACAAAATAGATGGCACTTAAAATGGAGAACAATCAGATTTCATTGGCAGATTGATTACACAGTGACAATCCATTGGTGGAATGCTGTGATTTTTCCTGAGGTTGAATGGTAGAGGCAGGAAGCGCTTTTAAACTAGTATCATTTATGAAGAGCTGCCTCTTGTCTATGGCATTGTCCCAGTTCTCTTGGAAATGGCTCAGGGACTGAAAAATTGTCAACGTGTTGCTTAATTACCTGCACCTGTCTACACAAGAACATCTTATGTGGTAATTATGGATCTGGTGCAAGCCATCAGACATGGGGCTTTATTGTTCCTCCATTTCCCCTCATCTCCCAATTAATTCCCAAGACTGCCTTTTGGCTTGTGATCACCCCTAATCAAAGCAAAATAAATTGACTTAAATCAAAAAGAGTAGAAATGGTGGGAAAGATAATCCCCCCTAACTTTTGGCAAACATAGACCTAGATTTGGAGCAACACACATGAAAATGAAAAGAATGAGTGGTACTACTTAAATGGATTAACTTGAAGGTATAACCCTTAAAGGAATTTACAGATTCTAAAAAAACTTACTTTTTTCTTTTATTCTAAGTGTTCATTCAACTGGAGGTAAGTGGGAGTGAGGAAAAAAATCAAGGAATGACTATCTGAAAGGTCATTCAAATGGTACATTTTACAATGCAACTAAAGCCATGTTTTAATTCATGTTAGAGTAGGTACCTTGAACTCTCCTGGGGTGTTTTGCAAAGGAGAGGAAAGGATGGATCCAAGTAGGTGTTGAAGCCTCTGCTTCATAGCTTGCTTACACTGCTCCATCTGCCCCCATAGAGACATCCTGTCTCCCACTGTGTGCAGCTGAGTCTCAAGCACTCCTGGTTGCATCATGATGGAGGCAAAAGACATTTCCTCTGGTTGTTAATGGAACTCATATCCTGAAACACTCAAAGCAGTCTTCACAATACTCTTTCTTCCTCTCTGCCCCTACATTTTCTGGGCTCTTTGGATAAGGAATAGATTTATTTCCCTCTTCTCCACTGCTGAGTGTCTGGGTTCCAGGAACTTTCAGGTCTAATGATATACAAATTTTATGGATTTTGATTTTTGGGATGAAGGTTCTTTAAAAATCTTATTTGTCAGATGTAAATGTCAGATGAGGTATAATCATTCTTATCACCAGAAAAGGATTATCACAGATCCAGAGAAAGATGCAGACTGATGAATCTGGATACTTAAAAACACATTTGAAAGGGGATAGCATCTGCAAATTAGTTGGTGAAATGGATTTGGAACATCTCCTTTGATCAGGAAGTAGGTGGACCATTAAATATCGGATGCAGGATTCTGGCTCCCTCATAACCACATTTTGGGATTTAGCTATCCTTTTATACCAGAAAGCACTACTAGAAAAAAGAAGGTGACTGAAAGGACATGGCACAGTACAAGCTATGATTTGGCAACTCTTTAGTTGCTACAGTTCTACTTTTGTAATATGAAAATGTGTAAATATTATGTTACAATACCATAAAATAATGTGAAAAACGATTTACTATTTATTCACTTTACTGCCTATGAGGCAGGTCAATTAACCTTCCTGAGCCTCAATTTCCTCATCAATAAAAAGATGACTTTTTTGTGGTCCTCCTAATTGTAGATCCAAGACCTTCTGTTTCTATTTAAGAAATCAGTCTAGTTTTAATCAAATTCAAGAAATGTTTATCAAACACCTATGCTTAAGATATTGTGCTTAGTACCAGGAAAGAAATATAGATGGGGAACGAAATACAGGGTCTCTGCCCTCAAAGGGTTCATCATTTAGGGCAAAGGTAAGAGGAAAAGTCCAGCTTGATAAAGGGAATTTTTAAAGGGAAAAATGAAGAATTCAGTTTTGGATGTTTAAGTTGGAGATGTTAGTTAAATACCCAGGTTGACATGTTTGACATGCAGATGAAGAGGCATGTCTAGAAAAGAAGGGAGAGGTCAAGACCATAGATACAGATTTTTGGGTTCCTTGGCTTGGAGTTGATAATTGGAGTGTATTCAAGAGAGAAGAGATAGCAGAAAGATTAAAGGCAATAGGCAAGGAAAAAAACCTTGGGGATCTCCTACATTTATACAGTAGGAGCAGCAGGAACAGCAGAAATCATAGAAAGAGATGAAGAAGGAGTAATCATAAAAAGAGATCCATGTGAACTCAGTGTCATGAAGCTTAAAGAGGGGAAACTATTAAGAAAGAAGGGCTGGTCCCCAGTGTTAAAAGTCTCAGAGGACTATAAGAGGATGAGGACTGAGAAAGGGTCTTCAAATTTATCAATAAAAAGCCATAGAGTGACCAATCTACTTTGTATCTGCTGCTCTTCCTGGTTTCAACTCCAAGGAACAAGATGTTCCTCACAGGTTAAGCTCATCACCTTTCATGTCATTACCATGCTGCTAACTCAAGCCTAGACTAATAACACCACTTGCAGCCACTTTTCTCCTCTGATTGGAGGGCTGGCGCATGGAGTACCAAATTCTTGATTTCACTCCTCACTGCAGCTGCTGCTGTGGTTGCTTTCAACTCCACAGAATAAAATACCTCCTAGTGACCCTTTCTCAGCTCACTTTTCTGCCCCCTTTTATGTATTGTCCTCCCCCCCCACCATTAGATTGTAAGTTCCTTGAAGGCAGAGACTATCTTTCTTTCTATTAGTTGCATCCCCAGAACTTAGCTCAGTACCTCATATATATAGTAGATGCTTAATATATGTTTATTGGATGTATTATTAGACCTCTGAAGGAACAAATTCAGTTCAATTTATAGTGGCACAAGTCAGATTGCGAATAGATGAGGAAGTGAAGGCATCAAGTATGGGATAATCATTCTATAAGTTGGGTGGTTAAGGGAAAGAGACACATTGAGATTCTGATGGGGTAGCTAAGAGTGGAGAGAAGGTATGCAGGGAGAGGTGGTGGAGGGGAGAAGGGAGAGAAGAGCAGAAAGATCAAAGAAGGTAGAGGATGGGAGGAGAGAAGAGGGAGGAGACATCTCAGGTAGAAAGGGTAAGATTATATTTTCTCCTCTTAGTAGCTTGTGAGTTCTTGGGGAACAGGGATTCTACACATACAAATACTCATAATGGCTAGAACATTTGAGAAGTTCAGTAAATTTTTTTTAAAATTATGATGATGAAGAATCATAGAATTTTTAAGTACAAGGGGCTACCACCTGCAACTTCCTCTTTTAAGTGATAAGTGGCTGAAAACTATTATGATATAATATAGGCCACACAGTTAATGACAGTTAGGACTTGAACCTAGATGTTCTAACTTTTAATCCAGCGTCCCTTTGAATAGATGATGACGATAATGATGAGGGTAATGGTGGTGGTGGTGATGATGATAATGATGATCATAATTTTTTATAAAGGGAATACAATAAAACTTAATTTTTTATAAAGGGAATACAATAAAACTAAACATTACTATGCTACAAGTATATAATAATCATATATGTATATACCATATTATTGCCACTAGAATGGCAAAAACTGACATCATGTAATTCAGAGAGAACAAGATTGTAAGTAAAGGAAATTACTATTGGTTCTATTAGTAACAACTCTGCTACTAAATTAGCTGCATATATTTGTTCAAGCTATGTATTTTGGATCACTTTCCTAATTGGTTTCTTTTTTTTTAGAGTGAGACGATCTTTTTCCTCCCTGCCACCCCCACAAAAGATCCTATTTTAATGCCTATGATTCAATATTAAAGGGAAATGTGATTAGGAATCTTTAGCTTTTCTGGAAATATGTGGAAATAAAATTTCTTATATTACTTTATGATGATTATTTTTATTCCAGTATTTCAGGCTGTGTTATATTATTTTTTATCATAGGTAACCTTCTGGATGTCTTTCAAATATTAATGTTTAACTAATCCCATCATTCACAGGGCTGTAATGATATGGCAGCCAGTTTGTTACATGCCATCTTCTTTTAAAGTAGCGAGAGAAATGAATGCATTACTGAGCTTATGGATGTTAGTCATGACCCGCCCAACATTTCATTATCTTTAAAAGATATGGTTTCAAATCACCATATGGAGAAAGGGAGAATTTTGACTATTTAAAAGGAACATTTCTAAAGAAATATTACATTACAAATGCAAACAGATTGAGAAAGCAGAGGTTCCTCAGTATGTATGGGTAATATTAGATTACATCTCAGCATTCAGGGTAATAAGATTCAAGTTTCTTGGAAGAAAATGAAAGATTATACACCATTTTATTTGTTTATTATTTTTTAAAAATATTGATGATTTATATGCCACTTTCAAGTATGGAAGAATGGAAACAATTTCAAAACATGGAAAACTGTGGGATAGTGAAAACTTGACAGGAAAACAGTCTAAAGGCAGACTTTTACTCTACAGAATAAAATCTACAAGTTTGCATCCAGAAATTGAGAAGAAATTAATATTTACCTTGTCTGTGTTGGACTGGTTGTAGTGCAGTGATAACCCTTTCTTTTAAAATTTTTATTTCAGTCATGGATTGTGTCAGGAGATTATTGGCTAGAGGCTGGATGACACCTTTCTTGTTTCATTTATTTATTTATTTTTCTTTTGTTTTTGTAAAAGGGAGATTGTTCAGTACTAGATGACATCTGGGATTTCTTCTAATTCTGAAATACTGTGATTATGTAAAGACTATTGAGAGTACTATTAGATCAGAAGACTATAACTCATTGACACATGAGTGGATGTGTCCCTAAGAATGTCAAGTTAACATTTCAGGTAGAGGTCTTGTAAAACTAGAAAATTCAAAAGCAATCTAGCCACAATAGAGGTAAATGAATGCCATTTTTCAACCTCAAAGTATTCTAGCTTACAAGCATTAAACAGAAATAGTAGTTTTACAATAAAAAAAAATTTGGATTCTGGGAATGATAGTTAAGTGGTTAAGGGAAGGAATAGATTCCTCAATGGTACAGAAGGAAAACCTTAGAATTATTCATCAATAAAATATGTCCAGCTTTAACCTGAAAAAGAGAGTGATGAAAGGGGAAAAAAACTGCCTATGTATATCTAATAGAGTTTAACAACAATGAAGTATTAGATAGGCTGAGATATCCATAGAAGAGTCCAAAGGAGGAGCAAGCAATGAAATCTGTCACTTAAGACATTTGTACAGAAATGCACAAAGTATTGTTAGTATACTTAACATGAAATTGGCGAACTAGATATACTAAAGTAATGAGACAATTCTGAGTTACAGGGATCACTAACACTTATTGAGAAGTGGAATATGACTTTGAATGAGTATGTATAATTCAAAAGAATCCAAATAAATAACTAGAACTAGAAGAGCAAATCATGGAAAAAATCATGTAGGTACAGATTAACAAAAGCAGAAAGAGAAGTGAAGTTATATTGATTTAGGGAAAAAAAAAGATGTGTTTGGTAACCAGACCACACACTTGGCAAAGAGGTATATTATAGTAGTGATAGGAAACTTCAGTTATCTCAATGTTTGCAGGAATTCTCTCTCTCTTTGCCAAGATGTGCAAATTAATAATAAAGTCTTTCAAAAATGGATAAGGTTGTTAAAAGAACTGTTATTTAGCACCTGATTTTCACCAATGAGAAGGAGCTGGTTGCTCAAGTACAAACAGTGTTAGCCTTGGGGGGAAGACAGGAATTGAAAGCAGGCAAATTAAGAGTAAGATGGCCAAATACATTGTATTTCTGAATAATAGTTGCCCAAAGATTCCAAGAAAAGATAGAATCTCATGGGTTTACTTTTTATAGGAATCCTTCTATTAAGAAGGTTAGACTCTAAGAAAAAAATCCTGAAGCCACAAAAAGAAATCATTCTGATAAAGAGCAAATTGAATTCAATTCAACAAGCATTTATTAAACACCTTTTTTGTTGTGGGAACTATGTGCCATACACTTAAAAAAATAATCAGAAGAGGTGAGGTAAAGGGGAGTTGCCTACTAAGCAGAACAATCTTGTTGTATAAGAAAAGTATCAACCAATTTATCATTTAAAAAGATATATACAGAAGAATGAAGCAAAAACAGGTAACAACAAATGACCATAAAATCATTTGATCATAGTTTCATGAATGCTCAAACTTGGCATGAACTGAGCCTGGTGAGAAATTACAAAGATAGCAAATGGAATTTTGTTTATTTCTTGGAAGAGAGAGAGGGGTATCAATATAGGTAGAACGCCATTTGTGATTAGGAAGAATGATGATAATGGGTAACATAGAAAGAGAAGAACTAAGCAACTCTTATTTTGCTGCTGTTTTTATTTCTATCTAAGGAGAAAATTTATTAAAACAGAAAGGATTGGATAGAAAAGGCTAATGGGAGATAAATAAGGAGATCATAAAAGAGTGCTGAGTCATCCTTGATAAGCACAAATCCTCCAGATCAGAATAACCATACCCTGCAGTACTGAAAGAGGCAGATTTAGGCTCAATGAAAAGGAAAGACTTTCTACCTATCATTGTTGTTCTTTAATCATTTTCAGTTATGTCCTACTTTTCATGACCCTTTTGGGAGTTTTCTTGGCAATGATACTGGAGTGGTTTGTCATTTCCATCTCTGTATCATTTTACCAGTGATGAAACAGATGAAAACAGGGTTAAATGACTTTCCCAGGGTCACAGAGTAAGTGTCTGAGGCTGGGTTTGAACTCAGATTTTCTTTATTCCAATCCCAGGGCTCTATTTACTGCACCACCTAGAGCCAAGGTGACATGGTAGACAGAGCTCTACCTATTTAACATCTCTACAAATGGAACAGAAAATCTCTGGAACTGTTGGGTTCTCTTTCTCTGGAGGTTAACAAGCAAAGACTGGATAGCCATCTGCCAAAGATTGTGCTAAGGTCATTCTTGTTCAGTTACAGATTAGGCTTGACTGCCTTAAGATTCCTTCTTGCTCTGATATTCTGTGAGTCTAGAAAATCAAGAAAGACATTTTTTTCTTCCCCTAAGGAAAAAGAAAATTACATGTGAATGTAGAATATTCTCATTTTAAATATATTGTCAATTTTATTTTACCTTATTAACATATACATTGTTACCTTATCTTCAATACATTATTTACATTGACAATTATCACCTAAACAAAGAATGTATACTCTCTCAAATATTAATATTATTAAGGTGGGAAAACAAAGTGAGGAGACAGTTTGTAAATAATTATGTTATGCTTCTTGTGTCCTGTTAGAAGAGATTCAGAGAAAATGCCCCACTCTCACCCCCTTTCCTGGTTTGTTGTAGCTTAGCTGATATTGTTGAGAGATTTGGACAGCTATTGATTGAAGTATGAATGCAAGAATGAGAAAGTATGAATAGTAGGAATCATTAGTTGTACCTGTAGAGTATACAAGTATTTATGGAAAGGAAGAGTCTCTAGGAGCAGAAACCTAGACTCACTATGCCTGAGTGGCTCTGAGTGAAGCTCCTTGGGGCTGATTCTATGTTGAATGTATAGAAAGTGGATCCTAGGCCTATCAGTGTAAGAGAGTTAGAGGACCTGGTTCTAGTGCCAATATCTGGGGAAGTAATTCTAAAAGCTACCATATTATGTCTCTGAGTTAATATTTCTGAACTTAATAGAAGAGAACATTCAGGGACAAATGAGTAAATCCAAAGCCAGCAAAAGTGTTTGCTGTCTGATTATGAAAGTATCTGGTTTTGTGACAGTTCTAGCTAAAACTCTAGCAAGCAAAGCACTGCCTGGATGAAAATCGTTATCAACATTGGCTCATTCATTTTTATTAGACATTGTGGTAAATGTGAGGCATTTAAATATTATGAATTTCATTTAGAGTACATAGGACTATTGGGTATATTAAACATAAGTAACTGTTATAGCTGAGAACTGAGTATTCACTGATGAAAATAATTGTCATAACAAATCATATTTATATTATGCTTTATGGGAACAAAGGGCTTTACATATTTAGTGTCATTTGTTCCTCAAAACAACCCTGTTTTGTAGAGGAAGTATTGTCCCCATTTTGCTGATGAGGAAATACTCTGAGAACCTCTGATTTCCCTTTGGTCAGAGTATGTGAATTGGAGAATTAGAAATAGAACGAACATTCTTACATTAGAAAGCTATCATACAAAACCACTTCGTATATATCAGTAAATAATACGATGCCAACAATATGCCTTAGCAAATATCCTCATTCAAGGCAAAACAAACAAACAAAAAAACAAACAAACAAAAAACAATGCTAGAAGTGCTTTATCTAATGTTAGCATTACAGACCTGGGGGATACCTGAGAATGCAATATCCTTGTAACCCATATCCCAGAACCCCAGTCTCTGGCCATACATAAATTTAGTTCAATCTGGCTGGTGGCAGCCCCTCTTTCTATTAAAATTTTTCAACTCATTTTGCCCCTTATCCCGAAATCCATCTGTTGTTGGGGGGTAAAAGGGTCTCAGCTCCCAACTAAGCACCCAAGGCATCAAATACAAAACAATATCATTTATTTCACTTCACTAAAAACTCCAAAATAAATGATGTACTCACTGGAAACATTATATCCATTTCTTTTCCCTCTGTAGTAAGTTCAATCTTCCCTCTTATAGTCTGCCTTTCAATAAAGAGATTAGGTTTGCTAAAAGAGTTACTCCCTTTCTCATATAATATATATGATCTGACTAATGTGTGGCATTTGTAGAGGGCAAAGTCCAGATATTTACTCCTTCATCCATTGGTTCGTTCTTTGTTGTTCCTCTAACTCTGGGGCCATGGAGATCTTGCCAAGAACCTATGTGTGGCCAAAGAATTCTCAACACCTTTCTAGATATTTGGGTTTCCAAACTGTCCTGGAAATTGACAATACTGGAAGAATCACTCCTCTAACCAGCTGGCAGGGAATATGACCTCATCCTTTCTCGATGTCACAAAACTGATTGGCTTTGCTATTGTCTTTTAATACTATTAATGATTCCTGAGAATAAATTGTGTGCATATATAGCTCCCTCACTCCCACACCAAAGAACTAGTATGGTCTTAGTTCTAGTATACTTCTTTCTCATGTGCTTAACTTTTTCAAGATCTCTCCCCAAGGTCGGTTGTCTGACTGATACCTTTTTATGGACTCATCACAAAAGAGTATTCTTCCATTCCATAGTAACCTGAAACAATCAATTCATGCTCCATCTCTGTGGTTCAAATTGAACCTCAATGAAGTATTAATAGGTCAGCAAGGATCTTAGGACCAAGAAATTTCTTCAGTCATCTGGCAGAGGTGTCAATGAGTGTATCCACAGACTCCACAGGGACATAAAATCAAAGTTTCATGCACTGGTTTATTATTTGAAGTTAATCAAGTTGATTAGATTCCCAGATCAATTGTTTGCACATTCATTTTATATATGATGGGAATGGGGCTCAGGAATTATAATGACTTATCTAAGGTTATACACTGACTCATTGGCAGAGCTTGGATTGGAAAACCATATGTCCTTATGGTCATCCAATAATTTTTCAAGGTCTATAGCCTGTAAAACTTAAATCTATTTAGAGATCATTTATTTTAGCCCCATCATTTACCAGATGGGGCCCAAAAAGTGAAATGACTTGTCTAAGATTATGTAGCTAGTAAGTTAAAGTATAAGACTTTAACTAAAGATTTTCAGGCTCTCAGTCCAGTGTTCTTTCCCTTATAACAAGATTTCTGCCCTCTGCTATCTTGCTGTGATTCTCGGAATTGTGTCTGTTCATGTCTATTGATTCTTCTTATTTTTTTTTTCTTCTTCAACTCACTGAGTATGATTCCAACAATAGACTGTGCTCCTTGAGTGAAGGACAACCTTACTAAGGACAGAGCAGTTTATCACCACTATGTGGGCCATTAGGTGATGAATTCTTTGGCAATTATAACCCTTCAATTTAATTCTATTAAGCACCTGCTACCTACCAGTCACTGTGCTAAGTGCTGAGGATACAAAAAGAGGCAAAAAAGAGTCCCTGACCTGAAGGAGCTTACAATTTAATGGTCAAAAATAAATACAGAATGAACCCTAGATCTCTGTGAACTCCTCCTGTGTCTGTAGTGATGGTGGCAGAATGGGGTCTTACAAAATCAGAGCTTTAAATGCTGAAAATAACATGTTTTTTTTAGACTTTTTACAATAATTGGACAAAGACAAATGAATTGAGATATTTTTAGAAGTGTCACATCTATCTGGCTCTCACGCTGACAGCTTTCAACTGAAAACAGAAAAGAAGCTTACAAATCTATGGAGGCCTTAAAGAATTTGGTCTTGTATTATGCATATCTAATGATCTTTGCTAGCAATGTCACCTTGCCATTGAATAGTTACACAGACTGGAGAAAAGTAGCATCATGAAACACATTGTATAATGAATCATTTCCCCTTGTAAATAGAATAATGTCTTCTCTGTGCATAGTACATATCTTTAATTCTGCCATGGAATGATTGCTCTCTCTTGTCCTTCAGTATTACTGCAGTGTGATCAAAAAGCTTATGCTAGTCATTTTAATATAATTAATAAATCCAATCTAGAAACAAACCCAGACCATTCAATAAGTATAAGCATCATCAATGGATGCAGTGCAATTACGATACAGTAGAAAGATCATCAGATAGGGAATGAGGGGAGCTCTAGGACCAGAGCTTTTTCTGACACTTATTAGCTCTATGTGACTATGAGCAAGTCATTTAACATCTCTATTCTCTTTCCTCATTGCTAAAATGGAGTTAATGATATCTGTAGTACCTACATCAGAGAGCTGTTTGGAAGATCAAATGAGATAATGTATGCAAAATGATTTGCAAATTTTTAAGTACAATATAAATGACACCTATTATTTCAGAAAGATAGCCTGGAGAGGAGGTTCAGGGAGTATGGATGATAACAGTAGATTTTTGGGGGCCTTACAAGATGAATCATGAGTCACTCTCACCCTAAGATACAGCACCATGATTGTTAGCAATAGTTGCTGCTTTAAAAAGGACAAATCAAAACAAAGTCACTTAGTTATATTCATTCAATTAAATATTAATGTTGAAATTAATATTAATAAATTCAATTATGCATGAAAACAAATGCAGGGCTAGAACCTTTAAAGTGCGGTTAATCTTTAAGGCAACTGTTAGTGAAAATTTAAATTATTTAGAATTATGTACAATTGTGCTATGTTTTCAAATGCTCTTAACTAAAACTTTGATTAAAAAAAGGAATGTTGCAAATGAATACTGAATTCTTTTTTAAATAGCATTTTCTACTCTGCTAGTTAAGAAAAAAAAATAATGCCCTCAATGTCAAGTTTATGAAAAAAATGTTCACCATGTTTTTGGCAATCTTTTGGGGCACACCTGTTCCAATACTCTGCGGAAGGCAGTGAGAATGTCCTGAGAATATTTTCAGATGAGAGGAGTGATGATAAATCAGTGCTCGAACATTTTCCATCTTCACTGAAATTTCCTGTCACATCACTACTGATCTGGCCTCACCTTCCTTCTTTTAAAATCTTTATGTTTAGTTAACCAGTTCAACTTTCCACTATCCTCTAACTCTTAAATGCCTTGCCCAAAGTCCTATGTCCCTCATCTCTATGTCCCTGAATTATTCCCACAAATTGTTTTCTCTATTCCTGCTCTTGTACTTCTTAGCCAAGATGTGGAAACTCATACAACCATGCTGCTTGGCCTCACTGCAAATTTGTGTTATTGAATCACAACTAGGCCCTCATTACTACACACTGATCCTTTTCTTCTCTACCACCTTCACAACTGTGATTGTTCCAAACCTTCTCTTCTCACGTACCTATGTGAGAACTATCTAAACTATCTTATTTCCTCTCACACTTAGCAGAGAACCTCACTTCATTCTTCACTGAAAAACTGAAGACTGTTTTTTTTGCTTTTTGGTGAGTCAATTGGGGTTAAATGACTTGCTCAGGGTAACACAACTAGTAAATGTCAAATGTCTGAGGCTGATGTTGAACTCAGTTCCTCCTGACTCCAAGGCTGGAGCTCTATCTACTGTGCCACCTAGCTGCCCCTGAAGACATCTCTTCTAAACTCTTTTTCTTACCTTACCTTAGCAGCAGCATCTTTTATCCTCTTCTCCTTTCATGTGTTCTCACAAGAAGTGATCCTCCTCTTTGCCTATGCCACTCACTTTATTTGTGCCCTATATCCTCTTCCTCTACATTCTCATTCACCACATCTCTTTCTTAGCCTTCGACTTCTCCTGTCTTTTTGGTCCTATAGTTACTGTTTACAATCATTTTTAGATTTCCCATCCTTAAAACAAACAAACAAAAACAAAAACAAAAACCAAACAAAACTCTCTTTGACTTTACTGTTCCTACAACTATTTCTTATTTACTTTTAAAAACCAAATTCATATAAAAAACCTTTGTATTGTATATGTGTTTCCTTACATTCCCCTCACTTATTTATCAGTCCTTCTTAGTGTTGCTTTCTTCCCCAGTCCCTGATAAAGACTGTTTTCTAAAAGGTCATTAATGACTCTTAATTTTCTAAATTCAATAGCCATGTCTCAGTTTTCATTTTTATTGACCTCTCTGCAGTATTGATATTGTTGATCATTCTCTACTCTTCAACATTTTCTCTCCCCTTTCTTTTGCTTCCTTCCTTTGTTCCTTTTTCTCTTCCTCCTAACTTTCTTCCCTCTCTCCCTTTCTCTTTCCTTGATCCTTCTAGAACTCTTTTGATGTTCATCATCCATAAGCCATTTATTTTGCAAGAGTATGCTCTGCTCTATCATTTTATTTCTCTTAATATTCTATTTTATCATGCAGAATCTGCTATCATTTCAATGAAATTTCCTTTCAAGTTTACATAGCCAGGATTCATATATCTTCAGAGCTCCAGTCATACATCTCCAACTTCCTACTAGACATTTCATACTGTATATGTCTAGGCATCTCGAACTCAGCATTTCAAAACAGAAATTGTTATATTTTAACCCAAATCCTTCACCCTCTGAAGTTTCCTATTTTTATGGGAGTACTAACATTTTTTCATTACCCTGATTCTCAACTTAGAAGCCATCTTTGACTCTTAATTATAAATTTCCTTGTTTCCAATGAGTAGCCAAATTTTGTAAATCCTAGATGTTCAACATCTCCCATATATATCTCCTATTCTCAATCTACCTGGTCATGACTTGAGTTTAAAGTTTCCTCTTCTCTAGCCTGGATTATTATTTTAGTCTTCTAACTGGTCTCCTTGAGTCATGTTTTTCCAGCCTTTAACTGATACTTCATACAGTTTCCAAATCATTATTTCTAAAGCAATGGGTCTGATCATAGTATGACCTTGATCAATAAACTTTAGTAGTTTCTACTTTCATGTGAAATATAAATGTTCTGCTTTATGTTAAAGTCTTTACTAAGCAATTTGGCCTCAACCTACTTTTCTAGTCTTATTATATATCACTTCCCCTCCATGCACTATATGATTCAGCCTAAATTTATTGCTATTCTTCATATGTCATCTCTCTCCATGACTGTCCGCAGAGTCTATTCTTCATATCTGCCTGCCTCTTAGAATCTAGAGTTTACTTCAAAGTTGCAGATGCCACCATCTATGAAAAGTTTTTCCTGAACCTCCTAGCCATGGCTGAACCCCCATTCCCTTGATACACATGCATATACATCTATGTGTACACACACACACACACACACACACACAGACACACACACACAGACACACACACATCTGTATATATTCTCTGTCACACCAGCTAACATCTTCACATCTCCCTTTCAATAGAATGTCAGCTCCTCCAGGGCAGGGACTATTTCATTTTTATCTTTGTAACCATAGTGCCTATCACAGTGCCTTATATGTAATAGACTCTTAATAAATGCTTGTTGATTTACTGATTTTACCAAGGGAAGAAAAGTCATATTTTTATGCTTTAGAATTTACATATACTAAAGGCAGAAGAGTCTTTTAGCTCTTTATATAAATATATAATAGAACTCTCCCACTGTGAGAAAGAGAGAGGACAGAGAGAGAGAGAGAGAGAGAGAGAGAGAGAGAGAGAGAGAGAGAGAGAGAGAGAGAGAGAGAGAGAGAGAGAGAGAGAGAGAAGAGAGGAAGGAAGGAAGGAAGGAAGGAAGGAAGGAAGGAAGGAAGGAAGGAAGGAAGGAAGGAAGGAAGGAAGGAAGGAAGCCCCTCAAGGAGCTTATATTCCAATGAAGGAAGACAGCACATTAAAGTAAGGTAGAAGGAAAGGGGTAGAGTTGGTCTATTGTGAAGATGGCCAAAATGTGACTGGGGGCTTGGTTTCTAATAAGATATGCCAAAAGGAACACCTATGAAATACGAGGAAATCAGAATCTAAGTTTCTAGTAGTGTAGAAATGGTCAGAGAATGAAATATAACAAGGAGTCTGTAGAACTAATCTGTGATCTTGTTTAAGGTAAAGAAAAATGAAAGGAAAGAGGAAATTATATAATGCATTTTCTCCTCAAACAAACTCAATCTCTGTGAATGCTGAGAAGTCACACCATTAAATATATACAGAATAAAATGCCCCTCAGGAAAACAAAAATCCATGGGCATTGCAATGTATAAGTGTAGGCATTAGGGGTATATAATGATAAGGATTTTATTGATTTCATGTCTATCTCCCTCTCTCAATTTCACTTAAGAGAAATATTTGACCTTTTAGCATGATTGAAAAATCAGGAGAAAATATAGATACAGTATAACACTTTATCACAGCTGTTGACAGTTAAGACCCTCCAAGTCTTTGCATTTAATGTTTCAATTGTAATTTGGAGGACTGACCTGTCCCCAGAAATGGGTTTCTTTTAGTTAGAGCCAACCTAGCTCATTTGCCCAGAATATAGACATGTTCTTCTATGGTGAGCCAAGGGAATGAATTACTGATGGATGATCTGACCTGCTTAGAACGGTGGTAATCATTTGCTTCTTAAACTACCTCCCAATGCTTTGGCAAACACAAAAACTTTGCTGGTGCCAAATCTGTAATTACTTTACTAAACAGTGATGACATGTGTGCCTGTTTTGCAAGATCTCATTCTGATGCCTCTGTTGTTGGCTAAAAACCACTCAGTATTTGAGATAATAACCTCATTCCTGCATCTGTCTCTCTGCAGGATGGGATTTGGGGGAGGGTTCTTTGAAAGCAAAAAAAGTATAATTTAAAAAGGAGGGTTTTTTTGTTGTTTTGTTTGGAATAGTTTCTGCTTCCTTAATAGCAATTTTTTTTAAAGTACCTGTATCTTGTAGTCATTTCAGAGAATATAGAGAATGATCTGTAAGTTAAATTTAATTGGATACTTGGGTGACTGGGAGTATTATCATTCTTGTGACCAAATGGTATGCTGATATGAGAACACATGGTGATGTCAGAGCCAAATTCTCTCTATTGCTTTCCATCTCTTCTTGCATAGTAGTAAGTTAGGTGTATTTCTAGGTCCATTGGGGTATCATTTAGAAAAGCGCTAATGCACAGTATTGGGTTAATGGGGCACTGATATGCTGTCTCCAAAGAATGAATATGCCTCTCTAAATGGAGAAGTTATGATCCAGGCAGTAGGAATAAAGAAGTCAACTGAGAGGAATCTTAAATGAATGACTCTTTTGTCATTAAGAGGCAGAAGGCCAGAAATACATAAATAATATACAGTTCTCATTTTTTGAAAATGTTGTCTTTCAAAAGATGTTTTATAAGTTGTTTCTGCAAAACAGAACTTGATTAACACTTCTCCATAGAAACAATGTTTTTTTAAGTAACCAGTTTCCCAGAACGATAATAATTCATTTATACTGCACTATAAAGTTTGCACAGTAGTTTACATATATCATCTCTTTCGAGCATCCTGTGAGGTAGGTGTTCTTATTATTCTGATTTTATTTATAAAGAAATTGAGGCCCATGGAAGTTAAATGACTTTCCTACGCTCACAACACTAGCAAATGCCAGAAGCAGGATTTGAACATGTCTTCTGGATGGCAAGTTTAGCTCTGTATACCCAATTCTAAGTTGCCTCTAAGAAGCCTATCTATTTCATTATGTAATGCAATAGCACTGAGTCCTAGGTCTGGAACCCAGGCAACCACTATTTTCTGAGTCTTAAGCCCAATAGAGCCCTTATGACATGGGTCAGATGAGGAGTGAATCTAGATAGCTTTCATAAAGAATGAAAATAAGGGATGAACAGGAGAGAAGGATGTGTGTTAGGGTAGAGATGAGCATTAGCAAGTTTCTGTGATGTCAACAAAAATGGCCAAGTAGTTTTCAAGTCAGAGGAGCATGATATTTTAAAGTTGAGTCTTCTAATGTTTGAATGAGTCTTTTGTAGTATTATTTACTAAGGTCAACATTATTATAAGTCGCTATATACAATTGGACACCTGAGTTGGAGACACGAGTGTCGGGAAGAAGCAAAGAAAACTTGAGAGTGTAATAGCAAAAAGGATAACGTTCTATCTACTTTACATTTTCTTTTGTCCATAGAGAAAAATAGGATATGTGGCATCTTTGTCTTATACATACTTCAAGCAGTAATATTACCCATGTAGAAAAAGGGCCTAATAAAAAGTTGCTTTAATCACTAAGACCATCCCAGATCATAGTCCTCAATGTGAAGGTTTTTAGACCATCTCACTTTCTCTCATCTTTTGAATGTCTTCAATAGCAATGATTTCCTGATCAATTACTGTATAACAGACAAGTAAAAAAGTCAGTCAACATGTATTTATTAAGTGTTTAATATGTGCCAAGTCTTGAGGTTGTAAAGAAAAAGTAAAGAAAAAAGAAAACTATGGGTTCTGCTTTCAAGAAGCTTACACTTGAATGGAGAAGGCAACACATGAACAGCTATGTACAATAGATCACACACACACACACACATACACACATCACACACTGTGGATATATAAAGTGGAAGGGGCAGAGAGGTGGTGCAGTAGATAGAGAGCTAGGTCTGGAGTCAGAGATACCTGAGTCTAAATCCAGCTTGAGACATTTACTAGCTCTGTGACCCTGAGCAAGTTATATAACCCTATTTAACTCAGTTTCATTATCTGTAGAATGAACTGGAGAAGGATATGGCAAACTACTCCAGTGCCTTTTCCAAGAAGACCTCAAATTGGGTCAGGAAGAGTCAGACATAAGAGAAACAAATGTCAACAACAATATAAGGTACAAAATGTTGTTGTTTGTCTTTCATTCTTGAAGAGGACCACGACATCAGGGATGAGATGGCATGATACACAAATGAATTAGATGTAAGTGAAGGAGGGCTGTGCAAAATTGCCAGCCTCGTTTTCTCCTCCAGAGGCATCTGGGTACAGAGATCAGGATGACTGGAGGTAGCTCTATAGTGGAAAATAATCTTAGAGGGAAGGCACTAGCGGAGGGAGACTGAGAAAGACCTTCTGCAGATAACGCAATTTAATCAGAGTTTTAAAGAAACCAAGGAAGCCAGGGGGCAGAGGTGAGGAAAGAGAAGATTCTAGAAATGAACATAGCCAATGGAAAGGAATGGAGTCAGAAGGTGCAGTGCTATGTGAAGAGGAATAGCAAGATTCTGACTAATGTACATTATTGTGCACATGGCAGAGCAGATGCAGGCTAAATTGCTATTTCTCTTCCAGTGGAACTCCCGTGCTTGCTCCTAACCTGAAGTACATTTGCATTAATGGAAGAAAGATTCCAAAGAAGGTAGCCCTAATTAAGAGTTCATTAAAAGTGAATTCTTCCCATAAAATCTCAATAACTTTGTTGACTTCAATGCTGATAATTGTTACCAGCTAGTGATAGGATGAACATTTTTGTCTCATTTTTACACTGATAACATTGCCATTTTTAATGAGGTAAAGTTTCACCTAGGTAGTCCAATTCTTTATAACCATACAGTGTACTGGAAATGGGGTAGATTTGGAGGCAGACAAACTGGCTCTTGTACTACCATGAACAAATCATTTCACTTTTGGGGAGCTTCAGTTCCTTTACCTGCAAAATGAGAGTTTTGCGCTAATTGGCCTCCAAGGCTCCTTCCAGTTCTAAATCTATGGTCCTCTGACTTCATGCCTGCAGAAGCTTTATTGTCACTTTTAAATTGGGGTTTGTAAGCCCTCCAGGGCCAGTTTCATTCTCATATACCATGCCTAAAATTGATGTAGCTACTATCCGGTAAACACTGGTACATGACTATGGCTACGTGTACCAAGTAACAAGGCTTCCTCTAGGAGTGGAAAACAGAGAATTATATAATAGCCCAAACATTAGCCAATCAAGCTGTTTTGTTTTATGGTATAAGTCTGAGATTTCATCAGCATAGGGAATTTACTGTGGAGTAGCCTTAAAAACTTCTGCCAAAGACAAAAGAAATGGCACAGGTGGGATTAGAGGAAGGACAATAACTGAGGCTGAGTACCCATTGGTCAAAGTGCTACTGATACTGAGTACCTGTTGGTCAAAGGAGAGTGCTTACTCATCAGCTTACAAATGAAAAACGTTTCAAAAAAGCTTTTCTTGCAATTTGCTGTGTCTTTTTCTCACTTTCCCAACACAAACACAGATTCTCACACGTAGTGGATATTTAACAAATGTGTGTTGATTTGAATTCTTCAGTGAGGGAAACAAGCATTTATTAAGAATCTATTATGTACCAGGCACTGTTCTATGCACTTTATAAACTTTATCTCATTTGATTCTCATAACAACCCTGCTCAACAAGTACTATTATTATCCCTATTTTACAGTTGAGGAATTGGCAGCAAGGCAGCCAGGGTTAAGTGACTTGCCCAAGGTCACACAGCTAGTATAAGAGGCTATATTTAGAGCTGTCTCTAATTCTAATGCCTCTAATTGAACTCTCTCTCTTAAACAATCACAACAAAAGCAATGCATACAATGGTCAAATCTGCTGAAATATGCAAATTCTAACCATATGAAGTCTTCATATTGGGAAGGGAGAGATGTTTCATAATATGTTAGTCACAAACAAGATTTATCATTTAAATTATTTAGTTTGCCTTCTTTTTCTGTCCTTTGAAATCATAGTATATATTGTTGTTCAGTCAGTCAATAAGCATTACTATTACTACAAGCATCAAACAAATGATTATTATGTACTAGGCACTATGCTAGTATCTGGGAACACAAATATTAGCAAGAAGACCAATACTATCTGCCTTCAACAAGCTTACATTCTAATTGAAAGAAAGCTGACACATAAAATAAAGCTGACAAAAGGAGGTGCAGGAGGTACCCAGAATGGGAACATGATGGAAAAATCCAAAAGAGTGGAGCCAGGAGGGGGCAGAGCCAAGATGGCTGAGTGAAAGCAGTGACTTGCTTGAGCTCTCCCCCAACCCCTCCAAATACTCATAAAAATGGCTCTAAACAAATTGTGAAGCAGCAGAACCCACAAAAAGACAGAGTGAGACAAATTTTCAGCCCAAGACAACCTGTATGGTTGATCAGAAAGGTTTTTCACGCCAGGCTGGGAGAGCAGCACAGCACAGCATGGGTGCGCAGGCCACAGCAAACCTGGAGCAGGCCTCAGAGGACTGAATCATGGGCAGCTGTAGAGGTTTCCAGACTCCTCAATCCACTAATGTCAGAGACAACTTAGAAGATCAGTGGAAGAAGTCTGTTTCTGCAGTGCTGAGAGAGGAAGGCGGGGTCTCAGCTCCATTCCCCAAGAGCGTGGCCCTGGGTGGGGCAGCTGCTTCCAGAGATTCTGGCCTACAGACTGAGGGGGAATCCAGTGGCTGATCAGAGAGGGGTTGTAGGTATCTCTTTGCCAGTTCTGAGGCAGGAATGTCTTTCTTTGCCTGTGCTTGGATCTGGGTCACAGTTCTGGGTGGAGGTGCTGGTGTGAGGAGAAACGCTGGCGTGGTAGAGCTTGTAGTGGCTGTGGAGAGGAACCCCTCTGCACAGTTACAGGACAGAAAGGAGTACTTGTGGTGACAGGCAAGGAAAGGAGTAAATACCTCACCCCTTATCGTACCACCTTGGTAGAACTGAAAATTTACAGGTCCCTACAAGTATCTCTGAAAACAGCTGTACAAACCCCCGAAGCTTGGGGCAGTACATTCTCTGCATTGGAAGCAGACTCTTACCTTAACAAAGAGTTTAAAACTCAAGTAATGGCCAGGATCATGAGCAAGCAGTGCAAAAAGAGTCAGACTATATTATCTTACTTTAGTGAAAAAGAAGATCAAAATATACAACCAGAAGACAACAAAGTCAAAGCTCCTACATCCAAAGCCTACAAGAAAAATATGAATCAATCCCAGGCCTTGGAAGAGCTCAAAAGGGATTTTGAGAAGCAAGTAAGGGAAGTAGAGGAAAAACTGAGAAGAGAAATGAGAGTGATGCAAGAAAATCAATACAAACAAATCAACAGCTTGCTAAAGGAGACCCAAAAAAATACTGAAGAAAATAACACCTTAAAAAATAACTTAACCCAAATGGCAAAAGAGGTCTAAAAAGCCAATGAGGAGAAAAATGCCCTAAGAAGCAAAATTGGTTAAATGGAAAAGGAAGTCCCAAAGATTATTGAAGAAAATACTTCCTTAAAAATTAGAATAGAGCAATTGGAAGCTAGTGACATGAAAGCCATGATCAAAAAAAAAAAAGAGTCTAGACATCATCTTTCAAGAAATTATCAAGGAAAACTGCCCTGATATAGTAGAACCAGAGGCCAAAATAGAAATTGAAAGAATCCACAGATCTCCTCCTGAAAGAGATCCCCAAAGGAAAACTCCTAGGAATATTATAGCCAAATTCCAGAGTTTCTAGGTCAAGGAGAAAATATTACAAGCTGCCAGAAGGAAACAATTCAAGTACTGTGGAAACACAATCAGGATAACACAAGATTTAGCAGCTTCTAATTAAAGGACTGCAGGGCATGGAATATAATATTCCAGAGGGCAAAGGAGGTAGGATTACAACCAAGAATCACCTACCTAGTAAAACTGATAATCCTGCAGGGGAAAAAATGGTTATTCAGTGAAATAGAGGACTTTCAAGCATTCCTGATGAAAAGACCAGAGCTGAATAGAAAATCTAATTTTCAAATACAGGACTCCAGTGGAACATGAAGAGGTAAACAGGAAAGAGAAATCATAAGAGACTTATTAAGATTGAACTGTTCACATTCCTGAGTGGAAAGATGATATTTAAAACTCATGAGACCTTTGTCAGTATTAGGGTAGTTGGAGGAAAAAAATTATATGTATATATATATAGATAGATAAAAGGCACAGGATGAGTTGAAGATGAAGGGGTCATATCTGGAGAATAAAATTAAGGGATGAGAGAGGATGATACTCGGAGAAGAAAGGGAGAGGTAGAATGGGGTAAGTTATCTCACAAAAAAAAACAGAAAAGAAAAGTCTCTTACAGTGGAGGGGAAACGGGGGAAGGTGAGAAGGAATGAGTGAATCTTTTTCTCATAGGGTTTGGCTTAAGGAGGGAATAACATACACATTCAATTGGGTATGGAAATCTGTCTTACCCTTACAAGAAAATAGGGGGAGAAGGGGACAAAAGAGCAGGGGGATGATAGAGAGGAGGGCAGATTGAGAAAGGGCTTAACCAGAAGTAAATACTTCTGAGGAGAGACAAGGTCAAAGGAAAGAATAGAGTAAATGGGAGGGCAGGATGGGATTAAGGGCAAAAGAGTTAGTTTTTCACAACATGTCTACTAAGGAAGTGTTTTTTATAACTGCATATGTACAACCTATATTGAGTTGATTGCCTTTTCAATGAAGGTGGGTGGGAAGAAGAGAGAAAATTTGAAACGTAAAGTTTTAAAAACACGTTTAAAAAATGTTTTCACACGCTACTGGGAAATAAGAAATACAAGAAATGGGGTACAGAAGTCTATCCTGCCCTACAGGAAAATTGAAGGGGAAGGGGATAAGAGAAGGGGGAAGAGATAGAACAGAGGACAGACTAGGGGAAAGGGTATTCAGAATGCATGCCATCTTGGGGTGGGGGGAGGGGTGAGAAATTTGGAACTCAAATTCTTGTGGAAGTGAATGTTGAAAACTAAAAATAAAAAAATTTTATATTAAAAAAAAAAAGAGTGAAGCCAGGTGAGAAAAGAATATTGTTCTGGTTCTGCTTGTCTCAGTCCAAAACAGATCACACATCTTCCCATGATACTCTAAATTCCTCGCAATTATCATTCTTTACTGTGAAGTAATTAGCCATTACATTCATATACCACAGCTGGTTCAGCCATTTTCCAATTGACACGCATGCCAATTTTTGACTGCCTCAAAATTGTTGTTAGGAACATTTTTATATTTAGTGAATCTTTCTTTCCATAATTGTAACATTAGGGATTGAAGCTAGGAAGGGATGTAGGAGCTAGCTGGTCCAAGATTCTTCCTTCCATATTAGAAGCCTTCTCAGGAAATGTGCCTTTCCTTTTTATTGTGTGGAATCATGGCATTTTGGGGCTTAGTAAAGAAGCAAGAGAAGAAGTGATGTGATAATAGGAAGTGATACAGTTCAGGAACAAAGAAGTATAGCTGTAAAGGAGACAATGGTAGGGGCAAGCTTCTCTTTGCCAGGGAATCACTGGGTTAATGAGTTTCATGAGTGACCAGCTGGGTAACCTGAAGAGGTCAGAGTCTCTTCCAGTGACAAGACAGTCAAGATTGAGAACAATACCTAGTGTGGGAGCAGCTGTCTTCTCTTGATTCCACCTCATATCCCAAGTCCCCTAAACCTCTGTTCTATTAATCTTGGTCTGAAGTTGCTCCAGAGTTTTGATTTCTTAATCTAATACCTGGCCCTTCTGGAAATGCAAGTCAAACATCCTATGGGATTTGTGTTGTTTATAAGCAACACATCTCTTGTCTCAAAAAAAGTTCTAGTACTATACATTCCCTAAATTCCAGGATCTGGATTACTCTCATGTGCACTTGAGGATATCTAACGTCCTCTCCAATTATTTACTTACTCTCAGCTCTTGGAAACTATGCTTAGTATACAGTATCTTATTATGATGTATTGTTCACTGTTTTCATTGGTCCTAATTTAAGCTATTGATGCATATGGTGTTGTCTATTCTATAGTGTTGACTCCGTTATCTCAAGGTCAGATGATTAGAGCTCACTGAATCATGGCAAATTGGTAGTATGGAGATTTAAGGATTATTTTGTTTTGGTAAATCCACAAACCTACAAAATCCTTGATAGTGAGTCACACATGTATAAAATAACCATAGAATACTTCCTCAACACTTCTGACTAATGGAGTAGAGCATGAACCTCCCAGGTTAATGTATAGCCTCTCCACACTCCAGTCCTTTCTTTTGGTCACTAGGATGCGAATAGTTTGTGAAGCAAAATGAAAAAGCTGAATTCAATGTGCTTTCCAATAAACCAAGCTTTGTTCTCATCATTCATTGTCCTTCTTAGGATATATGCCCAAAAGTGGGATCACTGTGGGAAGGGGAGGAAGGTTGTATCCTTCTACCTCTATCTAGCATAACTCTTGCTTCTCAAATGAAAACAATAGCATATTGTCCTGAGTCCATGATAGGGCTGAACCTTCAGGTTTTCTTTCTCTTTTCTAGTTTTCCTTCTGTTGTCATGCATGTTAATAGTAAATAATAATAGTACAGGGTTCAGTGAGCCTGTGTTTGATGTGTTTTGGAAAAAAGGTAATGAATTGACCAACTTATAAGGAAGCATAGCTTTAATCAGGTGACTAGCCCTAAAGCAAAGTCATCAAAGCTTCTCACCAGATTATTCCCCCTCCACTGTCCTTTAAAAACAAGCACTGAATGTCCTTTGGCTACAAGGGCACTTCTCCATTAGAAATCCTGCTTTATTATATCTAAGCTGGAGGTAGGGAGACACAGCAGTTCCTCCACTCTGAATGAGGCCATGGAAGAATAAAGACATCTGTAACTACTTTGATGTCATATCATAGCCTCAAAGTTTCAGGGAATCAGGATGAAGCTATATATAGGATCAAGTTGTAAAGATATCTATCTATCTATCTACCTATCTGTCTATCTATCTATCTATCTGTCTGTCTGTCTGTCTATCTATCCATCTTCTATCTCTATGTATCTCTATCCCTATCTAGATCTCTCTATATCTATCTATCTAGATATCTTTATCTCTAGATAAATAGATAGATTCCAGGAACCCTATTTGTGAGGCAGCTTGGCTTAGAAGAAAAAAACACAAGTCTCAGACTTTGAGATGTTGCTTCCAATTAGGACTCTGACAACTATTAGCTATGATTTCATTTCATCTTTAAAATGAGGATAATATTTGTAGTTACTTTAAACCTTTAAACATTCTTAGAATCAACTAAAAATATTATTGTTTTTTCAATGTGACAGGCATGGTCCTAAGCTCTGGGAATAGAAAGGCAAGGAAAAAAAATCTCTATTGCCAAGGAGTTTACATACTAATTGTCATGTCAAGAAACAGGTACATCCAAAATATACCAATCAACCAAATAAAATATTTGTTTAGCATGTACTATATGCCAGGTACTGTGCTAAATGCTGATGATACAGATACAAAGAATGAAACCATTTCTACTCATAATGAATTTCTATTCTGTTACATTTAGAGCAGAAGGAAGGTAGGTAATGCTAGAGGAGAAGGCTCAAGTGATTAGGGAACACAATAAGACCTCTTGTAGAATGTCCAATTTCAACAGCCAGAAGGGGAACCAGAGATATCAAGAGGCAGCCAGTCCCACAAAAAACAGAATTTAGTGAAGTCAGTCTTCCTAGTTTAGAAAATGTCTATGATGGCAAAACCAAATGGAAAGCTGATCAATACTCTGGTAATTCCCACCAAACCACTGAATTGAAGAAACATGCATAGTTTTTGACCTAGATTATACAGTGTTGAATTTATCAGTTGATTTATTAGTTCCCTACTTCCCCAGGCCTATATAGACACTGACACAAGCTCTTCATTTTATAGTACTGTTTCCATAGCCGCTGAAGAAATACTGTAAACTTCAAACCCACCCCCATCTTCACCCCCTCTATATTTTGGCATATTGAGTCATGAGCTGATGTTAATAAAGAGCTTTAGTATTCAGAACAAAGGAGTCACAGAGCTGAGGTAGTCCATGTATACATGTCACGTCTGGCCTGACAGAATTGTTCATTCTCATTTGTGAGAAAAGTTAGTCTCCTGTGTCTGTGATTGCCTCACATGTTACTTATTCTTCCAGCCATGTTTTCTCACCTGCTTTATTTCATAATAAGTTATATAAACATGTTTATATGTTTATATAACTATGCACATGCTATACACACATAATATATTTATGCATAATGACTTGGGATTTTATCTATTTAGGGAGAAAAATAGTTTACATTCTTGGGTGTGGTAGCTGCCCTTGCTGTACTATTGTTTTGGTTGCTTTGGGCTTTTACTGTGGGGTCCAAGCCAGCAACACCTGTTAGATGTTACAGTATATGTATTAGATAGTTGGGAGGGAAGCCTGGGACTCCTTTGCACTGATGCCAGAAAAGAGGTATTTTAAAAGATTACCTCACAGGGAAACCAAGTGTTGATGTCAGAATTTGGATGTAAGTATGAAGGAATACTAGGTGAAGATCATTAGAAACCCAGTAGTAAAAGAGATGTTTAAAGTGCAACCAAAAAAATTGGGTCAAATTTTCTCTGATAGATCAGGAGCATTTTCTGTATGATTTTGCCTGTGAAGTGATGTTGCCAATCACAATATAACATGTTTTTATTGTTATATCTTTTGCAAATTTTATATTTATTATAAATACTAGTAATATCTATGTTATATATTTTGCTATATTGTGTTAAATAAATGTTTTATATTTTTATCTTTGTTATTTATAAACTCATAGTTGTTGCTACTTTGATTTATTGAAAATAAATGTATTAATCCATTGTCATTAAGATTTAATGATAATCAGAAAAGGTTGAGGCAGATTTAAAACATTTCAAATTGTATTTCTGAAGGTCTTATTTTCTGCAACATGTTGAACTAAAACCAATGGGAACTAATCCTAATCCTAATGAATTAATTGCAATACAAAAGCAAAACAAGTGGTCCCTATCTGTTCTCTTGGAGTTTTAATTCAACTGTTGATTAGGGCTGAGAGATAGGGGAAAGACTCAACAAGCAGACATATAAGGGTGGGGGGAATCTGAGAAGGAAGACAGCACCAAATGAGGGAAACATAGACATATAAACATGGAACTTAAACATTGGAAGGATTCTTAGAAGTCAGTGCTGTAAATAAGATTGCAGTGAAAATGTTTAGAACAGTCAGAACAAGCTTTTTTTTGTAACCTTCAAGCATATCATAAGTTTCTATTTATATAGAATTGATATGCTAATGGAAAACCAGTCTTAGTTTTGCATTTAACCTAAACTCTTATGTACTTTTACTTTTTCACAATTTCAGTGGATGGAAATATGAAATTTGTCACTGTAGTTTGCCTTTGTAATCTATTCCACATTTTAGACCATTCACTAATTTAGGTTAACCATTCCCTCCATGTGTCTGAATTATAGATGTTTTATTTTACTATATATTTTAGACTGATAGAAGTTATATCACAAGGGGAAATCCAACAAATAATAACATGATCTCTTTAACTATAATTTCTAGATAAATTAGTTCCCATTTGGTTTTCACATGAATTTTCCAGGAAAGAAGGTAAACGTTCAGCAAATATTAATAATTTTCATGTTTTTTTTTAACTCTTTGAGATTTGTGAAGCACATTATATATACCACCACACTTGTCCCACACAGCAGTGTTGTGAGATTGGTACTTTATGTGTTTTATGCCCATCTTACACTCAGGAAAACTCAGAGACTTCTCCATGCTTTTATAGTCAATAAGTTAGACATATGACTTGAACTCTGGTTTTTCTACCTCAAAGTCTATTGTACCATATAACCTCTTGGTTAACCACCACTCCATGTTCCCTACTATCCCCCCCTCCCCAATTCTTTCTCTATTCCTCTGGTATCCTTTCCCCAATCTATTCAATACTTCCATTGTGAGCTCTGAAAACTTTGTTATACTGGTAATAAAATTACCTTCACATTAGACTTGTAACCTTGCCTTGAAAATTACTGTCTGTATTTATATCTATTTCTTCATGTGCATATCGTTTCTCCCTAATGGAATATGTGTTACTTAAGGGTACTTTCTTCTTTCCTTCCTTCCTTCCTTCTTTCCTCAACATCTATGATTTTATTAGTGGAAATACTTTTTTTTTTACATTTTATTAATTTATTTTGATTTATCTACAATCACTTCCATATGCTTTCGAGTTGAAAATTTTTCTCCCCTTTCCTCCCCCCCACCCTCCCCAAGACGGCACATAATCTGATATAGGCTTTACATTTACATACCTTTAATACATATTTTCACATTAGTGAAGTTGTAAGTAAAAATTAAAACTAATAGGAGGAACCATCAGAAAGATGAAACAAAACCCAACAGGAGGTAAAAATAAGTGATAGCAATTCTACTTCTTTCTTTGAATGTGGACAGCATTTTCCATCACAAGTTCTCTGGAGATGTCTTAGATCTTTGTAATGCTGAGAAGGGTTCAGTTTAACAAATATTAGTCATTGCATAACGTGGCTGTTATTGTGTACAAAGTCCTCTTGGTTCTGCTCACTTCACTCAGCATCAGACCATATAAGTCTTTCCAGGTTTTTCTGAAGTCAGCCTGTTCATCATTTCTTATAGAACAATAGTATTCCATTACATTCATATACCACAACTTGCTCAGCCATTCCCCAATTGATGGGCATCCTCTCAACTTCCAATTCGTTGCCACCACAAAAAGAGCTGCTATGAATATTTTTGTACATGTGGGTCCTTTTCCCATTTGTTTGATCTCTTTGGGATATAGCCCTAGAAGTGCTATTGCTGGATCAAAGGGTATGCACATTTTTTGTAGCCCTTTGGGCATAGTTCCAAATTGTTCTCCAAAATGGTTGGATTATTTCACAACTCCACCAACAATGCATTAGTGTTCCAATTTTCCCACATCTTCTCCAACATTTATCATTTTCCTGTTTTGTCATGTTGACCAATCTGATAAGTGTGATGTGGTACCTCAGAGTTGTCTTGATTTGCATTTCTCTAATCAATAATGATTTAGAGCATTTTTTCATATGACTTTAATTTCTTCATCTGAGAACTGCCTGTTAATATTCTTTGACCATTTCTCAATTGGGGAATGGCTTGTGTTCTTATAAATTTGTCTTAATTCTCTATATATTTTAGAAATGAGGCCTTTATCAGAGAGATGGTTGTAAAAATTCTTTCCCAACTTTCTACCTTCCTTCTAATCTTAGTTGCATTGGCTTTGTTTGTGCAAAAACTTTTCAGTTTAATGTAATCAAAATTATCCATTTTGCTTTTCATAACGGTCCCTATCTCCTGTTTGGTCATGAATTCTTCTGTTCTCCATAGATCTGATAGGTAAACTATTCCTTGTTTTCCCAGTTTATTTATGGTATCAGCCTTTATATCTAAGTCATGAACCATTTTGACTTTATTTTGATATGGTGTGAGATTTGGGTCTATGCCTAGTTTCTGCCATACTCTTTTCCAGTTTTCCCAGCAATTCTTTTCAAAGAGTGGGTTCTTATCCCAGAAGCTGGGGTCTTTGGGTTTATCAAATAATAGATTACTATAGTCATTGACCTGTGTCTTGCATATTTAACCTATTCCACTGATCCACCTCCTATTTCTTAGCCAGTACCAAGCAGTTTTGATGATTGCTGCTTTATAATACAATTTAAGATCTGGAATTGCTAGGCCACCTTCCCCTGCATTTCTTTTCATTAGTTCCTTTGATATTCTGGACCTTTGTTTTTCCAAATGAATCTTGTTATTATTTTTTCTAACTCTATAAAATAATTTCTTGGTAGTTTGATTGGTATGGCACTGAATAAGTAAATTAGCTTAGGTAGGATTGTCATTTTTATTATGTTAGCTCGTCCTACCCATGAGCAACTGATGTTTTTCCAATTATTTAGATCTGATTTTATTTGTGTGAAAAGTGTTTTGTAATTGTGTTCATAGAGTTCCTGGGTTTGTTTCGGGAGGTAGACTCCTAAATATTTTATAATGTCTACAGTAAGTTTAAATGGGATTTCTCTTTCTATCTCTTGCTGTTGGGTTTGTTGGTAATATATAGAAATGCTGATGATTTATGTGGGTTTATTTTATAGCCTGCAACTTTGCTAAAGTTGTTTATTATTTCAAGTAGTTTTTTTACTTGATTCTCTAGGATTCTCTAAGTATATCATCATGTCATCTGCAAAGAGTGATAGCTTTGTTTCTTCTTTGCCTATTCTAATGGCTTCAATTTCTGCTTCTTCTCTTATTGCTAAAGCTAAGGTTTCCAGTACAATATTGAATAACAGTGGTGATAATGGACATCCTTGTTTCACCCCCGATCTTATTGGAAATGCTTCTAGCCTGTCCCCATTACATATAATGCTTGCTGAAGGTTTTAGATAGATGCTATTTATTATTTTAAGGAAGACTCCATTTATACCTATGCTTTCTAGTGTTTTTAATAGGAATGGTGTTGTATTTTATCAAAAGCTTTTTCTGCATCTATTGAGATGATCATGTGGTTTCTGTTGGTTTTGTTGTTGATATGCTCAATGATGCTGATAGTTTTCCTAATATTGAACCAACCCTACATTCCTGCTATAAATCTTACCTGGTCATAGCATATTATTCTTGTGGTAAGTTGCTGCAATCTATTGCTAGTATTGTGTTTAAAATTTTTGCATCCATATTCACTGGAAAAATTGGTCTATCATTTGCTTTCTCTATTTTGACTCTTCCTGGTTTAGGTATCAACACCATATTTGTATAATAAAAAGAATTTGGTAAGACTCCTTCTTCACCTATTTTCCCAAATAGTCTATATAGTATTGGAATTAATTTTTCTTTAAATGTTTGATATAATTCGTATGTGAATCCATCTGGCCCTGGAGATTTTTTCCTAGAGAGTTCATCAATGGCTTGTTCAATTTCTTTTTCTGAGATGGGGTTATTTAGGCATTTTACTCCTCTTCTGTTAATCTGGGCAATTTACATTTTTGTAAATATGCATCTGTTTCACTAAGATTGTCAAATTTGTTGGCATATAGTTGGGCAAAATAATTAGTAATTATTGTTTTAATTTCCTCTTTCTTGTTGGTAGCTTTGCCCTTTTCATTCTTGATACTAGTAATTTTGTTTTCTTCTTTCTTTTTTTTAAATTAAATTAACCAAAGGTTTATCTATTTTATTGTTTTTTTTATAAAACCAGCTCTTAGTTTTATTTTAGTGGAAATAATTTTAAGAAGGATTAATACTTGCTTTATGCTACACCCTAAATACCATAGGACTTTTCCATCTGAGTGGAAGATGAAAATTTTCATATGTGATCTCTTCCTCATGAAAAAGTGATCTCCTTGAGAGCAGAGACTATGTTGCTTTTTTGCTCGTATCCCCATCACTTAGCACAGTGTTTTACACAGTAACTGCTTAAAATGTGCTTTATTATTTATTCATTCTTCCATCTATCTCTCCATCCATCCATCCATCCATCCATCCATCCATTCATCCATCTATCCCTCCATTCATCCATTCACCAGCCTTGCTTCAAAACAATGAATGTCCAAAGAAACAACTCTTGTGGAGATGCAACCTGGATAGTTATTCCATATGTGTTGTAGCTCCTGCTACCTCCACATCTAAAGCTACTGAAGAACCAGCAAAGGTTAACCATTAGAGTCCTTGTTGCTGTCAAATAGTTTAACATCAGAAAAAGTCTTGGTTTTATTAATGGAAATGACATGAACGCAGTTTTGTTGCCATTGTCTTTGCCCCTGTGCTCTAAGGACCATTGAACTTCCCCATTTGACTTTTAGCTGAAGTCTTCTCTATGTTTCCCACCATTATTAGTAGGTGAGCTTCTTGAGAACAGAGACTCTTAGTTTTCTGTTTATAAACCCAGTGCTTGCTTTGCAATGTCTTGAGCATAATAAGCACTTAGTAAGGTATTTTAATGGGAAAGACAAGAGATCTCGTCAAGAAGATTGGAGATATTAAGGGAATGTTTCATGAAGAAATGGCCATGAGAAAAGAGAAAAATGGTAGGGAATCAAAAGAAGTAGAAGAAATTAAGAAGAAATGGCAAGAATATTCAGAAGAACTATACAAGAAAGATGCTGGCATCATTGATAACCACAATGGTGTGGTTACTGATCTAGAGCCATATGTCCTGGAGAACAAAGTCAAGTGGGCCTTAGGATGCGTTGTTAGAAATGATGCTAGTGGAGGTGACAGAATTTCAGCTGAGCTATTTTAAAATGTTTAACAATGATACTGTGAAAGTGCTGCACTCAACATGCTAGCAGATTTGAAAAACTCAACAGTGGCCGCTGGATTGGAAAATATCAGTTCATGTCGCAGATATAAAGAAGGACACGCCAAGAATGTTCAAATTAGAAAACAGTTGTGCTCATTCCACTTACTAAAAAAATAATTCTTAAGATTCTGCAGGCTAGACTTTAACAATACATGAACCAAGAATTACCAGAAGTGCAGGCTGGTTTTCAAAGAGACAGAGGATCTAGAAACCTAATTTCTAACATTCATTGGATTATAGAGAAAGCAAGAGACTTTCAGAAAAAAAATAAAAACAAAAACAAAAAAATATATACTTCAGCTTCATTGATTACGCTAAAGCTTCTGAATATGTGCATCACTACAAAATGTGGCAAGTCCTGAAAGATATGAGAGTACTGGATCATCATAGTTGTTTTCTGAGGAACTTATATGTGGCTCAAGAAGCAACAATGAGAACCAAACATATTACAACTGATTGGTTTAAGATTGAAAAAGGAGTATGATAAGGCTATACATATTGTAACCTTATTTTTTTAGCCTATATGCAGAGCAAATCATGTAAAATATCAGGCTGGATAAATCAAAAACTAGAATTAAGGTTGCCAGAAGGAATACCAATAATCTCAACAATGTAGATGATATGACTTTACTGGCAGAAAGTGAAGAAGAATTAAGATGCCTGTTGATGAGGGTGAAAGAAGAGAGTGTAAAAACTGGCTGGAAGCTTATCAACAATAACAAAACTAAAATCATGTCAATTGGCCCCATCATTTCTTTGAAATAGAGGGAAAAGAGTTTTATTCTTGGGCTGAAAGATCACTTCAGTTAGCAACTGCAGCCATGAAATTAGAAGTTACATGCTCCTTGGAAGGAAAGCTATGGCAAATATGGACAGCATACTAAAAAGCAGAGACATTACCTTGCCAACAAAGATGTATATTGTCAAAGCTATGTTTTGTTTTGTTTTGTTTTTTCCAGAATAATTGTATGGCTATGAGAGTTGGACTATAGGGAAAGCTGAGTACAGCAGCAGAATCAACACTTTTGAATTGTGCCGCTGGAGAAGACTTTTTAGAGTCCTTTCAACACGAAGGAAATCAAATCAGTCAATACTTAAAGAAATTAATACAGACTATACATTGGAAGGACAAAGGCTGAAGATGTAGTTTAAATATTTTGGCCAAATAATGAGAAGATACGACTCATTGGAAAAGACCATAATGTTGGGAAAGACTAATGGCAAAGGAGAAGGGGACAGCAGAGGAAGAGATGATTAGACGATGTCATGGAAGTAAATGCATATGAGCTTGGGTAAACTTGGGGAGATAATGGAGAATAAAAGGGCCTACCCTGCTGTGGTCCATGAGGTCATGAAGATTTGAACACTATTAAATGACTAAACAACAGCAAATCCTTTTAAATTCATTCATTCATTCATTCATTTGCCCTATGGGCCTCATTTTTTCCTTCTAATTATCCAAACCCCCAAATTATCATGGCATCGAATATCTCCATAACAGTCCAAAATCCAGAATTACCATTCTTTTACTTTCTTCTTACTTTATCAAAGTAGTCATTCCATCAGTACTATTGATTCTATATGGGTGCTTGAGAAAAAAGTAATATGATTGAATAAACTATACTATAACGTAAATGGCAGGACCCTGTACCTTTCAAAGGTGAAAGTACATGAAAAGAATATATTTGTAAATATAAGTTAGTACGGGATTTCATTCAGTATAACTAAATCAAGAATTCCAAATAGTATAGGGAAAATATTTTGAGACAGCCTTAAAGATGTCCTCAAGTCCTATCATTAAAACCAGCCCTTTCCAAAGGAGAAGAAAAATGCTGTCTTGTAACAACTAATTAATCAAAAAGTATTTATTAAGCATCTACTATTTTTCAGTCATCATGATACTTGCCAAGGTTATTAGTATTCTCTTTCATGGAGCATCCAAAGATATTTTCTTCCTGGTTCTAATCAATCATTTGCAAACTTTGGTATAGATTCTGGCTATCAGGTGGTCCTCGGATGAAAGGACTAGTCTCATCTAGGTAAAGCACTTTATTCAGTATTTGAAAGTTTGCAAATGTGTTGGCCTTTATTCTTTTCTATCATGTGATAAGCTTAGCCAAGAAAACTTTTAATTTTTTGGTAGCAACTATGTTGGGGAATGAAAAGCGTATTCATAGGGTTAAAAATTTCTGCCAGATAAGCTAACCAATGCTAATATTTCTTTTAAAATATTACAAATGTAACTTTTCTTTCCAATATTGGAAATATCTTCCTTTAGCTGCTTCAGGATTTGTTGTTTGGAAGCCAAGGAAATTATGTGTAGCGGAGAAGCATTTCATGTTCAACTCTAATGATTAAAATAACTGCTTCTGAAAAATTGGTGAATTTTATGGCTATCCCCAAATCTTTAAGGACTGTTGGAAGAGTTTTTTGTTGCACAACTGCTTAAAAAGCAAAGAATAGCAACAATGTGAATAGCTTCCCTTTTTTTTCCACTGAAGAAAGAAAAACAGATGTATTACCAAATATTGCATAAGTTACATCTGTGCAAAGAATAGAAAATTTTTTCTTTCCAGTCCACATTTTATTTGAAACAAAAAAGTTTTACCATTTCCAAAATGTCATTGGCCTTTCTAGTTTCCAAAAATCACTATGTAGGTATGTATGTACGTATGTATATATGTATATACACAGACAGACATCTAAGTGTATGTGCATATATATATATATATATATATATATATATATATAATATATACATATATATATATATGTGTGTGTGTGTGTGTGTGTGTGTGCCCATGAATTTGATGCATCAGCATGTATAAACTGAACAAAAATAAGTAGCTAAATACTTTGAGAGATAACTACAGTTTTATCTGATTGTGTATTGAAAGGGAATAGTGAAGCAACTTTCTAGGCTTCTTAAATAAAATATTTTTTGTGTAATGGAAAATCCAAGTTTTGGAAGAACTTCAGCTTTTTTGACTGGGCTTTCTCTGTAAGAAAAGTACCAGCACCTTTAGATGAAATTTTGTGATAGACAGATATAAGGTGCTTTGTCTGACTTTATATATCTATTTACAAGTTTGTTTTGCACAAAAAGCATTGTGCCTTCCTTGTCCCATTATGTGCATTAATGCAAATGAAAATTATATAGTACATGATTTCCAACACACTTGCTTTATTCTGACATTTCAAATTGTCTATAAAATATAAGAGGGAAAGAAAGCTAAAATCAGATGTATTTACAGTGATATTTCTTAAAGTAATCATTTGTGTATGACTTTTAAGAAATAAACTTGATACATTTGCATAGAAACAAGTAATTTATATATGAAGTAAGTAAAGTTCGGGGTACTAAGATATATATAGCATGTAAACAAAGTAAGGTAGATTTTACAATTTATTTAGGTTGGCATTTAACCCTACAACAGGTAAGTATATTATAACAGTTGTTCAGGAGTTGTGTCCTTTCTTGAATTTGGCTATGGGTATGATTGATGTTATGTTGCTTTCTGAGCCTTTCTAGAAATAACTGTTCTGATATCCAATTTCTCTTGCAGTTTCCTTGTAATTTTAAAATGTGTGATATTTTCTTAGAATGTGTGATATTTTCATAGAATAGTAATTCACAAATACACTTGTGAAGAATATTATGTGACTATTCCTTTACTTCATAGCAGAGTCAGAATATAAAATGAGAGTATGAAGAGAAAAACAAATAAAAGAAAAAAACATTCTAATCACGGAATGTACAATACTATGAATGACACATGTCAACATGCAATCTGTTAGAAATAAGAAGAGGTTACTTTAAATTGTAGACTTCAAAATTTTTCTTAATTGGTCATCTTTATGACTATCCATGTTATGAAAGACTGATCTACCTTATGGAACTGTCCAGTTTGGGAACCTTTAATAAACAATGACAATGACTCACTCTCTTCTATGTATCAATTTAAAAAAAAATCCATTGCAAATATGTCATACTGAAAAGGAAAGACATGTCTGGGTTATCAATGTGAGAAACCACATCTACATCATTTGGTGATGGAACAACTACTTGGTGCAAAGTTACCTAATAGTTTGCCAACTACATCACACAAGCAATTTGTAGACAAGAAGACTGGGGTCATGGGCACTCTAGAAGTGTGTCTAATAACAATAGTAATTTCAGAGTAGAAATTATGTTTTGAGACATCTGCCAAAATGAAATGTGATATGAAAATGTCTGTGATTTCAACTGGTTGCAAAATCATGGGTACTCATAATACTACTGTGGTTTATTGCCTGCATTTATAATTGAAAGAATCACTACATCCCCATTTCAAAGGAATAACAGTAAAAATGTATTTTTTTCTCATCCATTTTCAAATATATATTGAAGTCTATCCATGGAACCAAGGTTAAGAACGCTTGATCTAAAAGTTCAAGTATCTATCTCTCCATATTTTAAGCTAGTTGACTAGAATGACTCCAGATCCATTCCCAATAATATTTTCCCTTAATTATAGATTCCATTAAGGAATATATAGAAGCTACTATGACCAACTGATGTGAGAGAACTTATCATCTAAACATCTAACCAGTTGACTTAAATATGGGATAAACTGTTTTTTTTTCTCAAAATGACATTTTTTCATAGGAAGTAAATATTCTTTAGCTTTCTCAAAAAAATTTAAGAGCAAACTGTTTAAAAACAACAGACATTTAATTTTTAAATCTTTGAAATATTTGACATTCTTGAGGGTAGAAAGTTATTAATAAATGCATTTTAGTTTGCATAACTTCCATCTTTGGAGGATGAAGATAAACATCGTGTTGGCAGCCTAACTTAGCATTACCACAATATTTTCTTGCAAAGGACTTTCATAATAAGCCCAGATAGCATGTTTTCTGAATGGTACAGCATAAAGAGCACTGGATTTTAGAACCAGAGGGCATCTATTTAAATATCACATATTCCACTTGTTACCCTTATGATGGTGGAGAAAAAAATCACTGTCTACAAAATGAGAATAATGAACTAAATTACCTCTAAGGTCCCTTCTAGATCTAAATGTCTATAAAACAAAGACAGTGAGAGAATTTCCCATACATTTTGACATGTCATTTCATGGTGACCAGAAGAGATCATGTAAGGTAAGAGGAAGATGAAGGGTGGTATGGCTCATCATATTGGGTCTTGGTCATTCAAAAAATGTCTACTAATATAAGCAGTGGCTTTGAGAAAAGGAAAAATACATGTTATTTTTTTTCCCTTCTTCCTATTTCTGAGCACTCAGGACAATGTGCTCATTTTTTTCCCCTTTGACATATATTCCATATGTATTATGGGAAGCATCTCAAATCAAAACAATCCAAGTTCAGATGAGAAAAATGAAGAAAACAAAGGCCTCCTAGAGTGTCAGAATGATGACTTTTATGACAAAGGTGGCACTAACCATTTAGAGGGAAAATGGTTGTTGTAAGGGAAAAAATGTATGAAATTTAGGGGATTAGGGATAAAGAGAAACTAAAGGATGGCTTTTGAACTTTTTTAAAAGTAAAAATAGTGAAATGTTCCCATATCCTCTGCACAAATTTATTTCATCATCGAAATAAAAAAAGGAAATACTGTGTCAATTACTATTCAGTTCCCCAGTTTCTCCTTCATATTTAAAAGAATTATGGAAATCCCCATTATTCCATTCCAAAGAGGAAGCTGTTTTCCATCACATTTTCTTAATAAAAGATCATACAGTCAACATGACAATTTTTACTACTTTGCATTTTCTCCAGGGAAAGCACTTACCCTAAGAACTATCTCACTTGGTGATAAGTAGCAGTTGTACTTACTTCAAGTGTCCAATACATGGCTTTGTCTAATTTGCATCTATCCGCTAAATGGTTTAATTAATTTTGCATTGTGCTTACTGACTAGTTTTAATTAGCAGTTAAATCAGTTCAGTTAACGAAAAATGTAGGTGTTTACTTGAATGCAAATCACAATGAGTTCTCCAGGCTCGATTCAAAAAAACTGTTCCACACCATTGGTGTTGGATTTCTTCAGGGTTTACTCAGGGGAAAAAAAGTGCATTCTACACTTTTTTTTCCCTCAATAAAGTATGAACCTTTATGATTCATTAACTGGCTTGTCCCTCCTTTCCTTCCTTGTGCTCTGTAGTGGAGAGAGTGGCATGCCCAGAGCAAGGGTGAAGACACACAGCAAAGGGATCTTCTCTGCTTCAATGAAGGGAAAATATGTAGGCAAGTGATCCTCATGTTGGTGCTTGAAGGCAGGATTTGCCTGATCAGACTTCCTGAGGCAGCAATCACTTATGAGGTGGCCAGAATTTCCATGGAAGATGGCTAGGTGGCAATGCATCTTACCTCTACTCAAGTGAATGGCAGAATTTATAATCTTTTTGTTGCTTTGATGCTAGTTTTATGTCATATAGAATATCCTTTCATCTACTGTATAGCTTATAGGTCTTTCTGAACTGTGAATTTATCTGAGGAAGTATATCTTGCTTTCTATTCATGGATTTGGCATTCATAGAAGTAAAATAAAAACCACATCAACAAAAGATAGTTATGAGTATTTTTCTCTTCTCAAGAGCTTAATTATATGCCTCCAAGTAGAGGTTTTAAATATAGTTTCTACAAATCAAGGCATTGCTCACTTTTAGCAAGAACACTTATAAAGAAAGATTGGATTTTTAATAGGCAAGATAGCTTTAAGAAGATGATGTCTTTAAAATTCTTTCCAAATCTAACTCCTCTAATCTCCTATAACATAGGGAAAAGATCTTGATTTGAAACGAAATCTAAGTTCTCTCCAAGGAAAACAAGGACAACAGGTCCCACTGGCTATATATGAATAGGCAAGTTAAAGTGAGGAATTGATTCATTTTTTCAATCTTTATTCAAAAAATTTGATCGACATAGAACAAAAACATAACCTAATGATGAAACACATTTTCCTCAAAAGCAAATTATATGTTAATCTTTTATTTTTAATTATGATGGTTGCCTAATTTCTTTATGTTTTTGCTATCCTATGAGTAAACTTAATAATACTGTACTCCTCAGAGATCTCTAGTCACAGATTTCTTTTCTCATGGAGTTGAGAATATGGATCTAAGGTATATTTAATATCTCCTGAAAAGTTGTATCATACACTTATGAGAAGAGAAAACAATTTGAAAAAAATTAATTCTTAGAATAATGCCATCATAACATTGCTTTGCTTTGCTTTTTTTTTTTTTTTGGTGAGGCAATTGGGGATTAAGTGACTTGGCCAGGGTCACATAGCTAGTAAGTGTCAAGTTTCTGAGGCCAGACATGAGCTCAGGTCCTCCTGACTCCAAGGCCAGAGCTCTATCCACTGTGCCACCTACTTGCCCACATCAAAACATTTCATGCCATATAATTTCCTAATGGAAAAAAATATCTTAGATTTTATCTAGTATAACTCCTACTCAAACTATGAGCACTTCCAACCAACATTCATCCACCTTCTGCTTGAAAGTCTCCAGTGTTAGGAAACTAATCACTCCATTAAGATATGACAGTTCATTCCATTTTCAGATGGCAGTTATCACGTAGACCTGAAATTTTCCTCCTTGTACTGCCCATCCATTTTGGAAGAGGAGTTAGAAGTAATCTAGTCCACACTACTTATTTTGAGGATGAGGAAACTGGAACCTAGAGAAATGAGGCAACTTGCCCTGTGTCTGAAAAGGATAAGGCTGGGATTAACCAGACCAGACTTGGGGACCAAGAAAGATAGTATTTACATTATTGAAGACAAAGTACAGGATTTTAGAACTAGGGTACAGACATGAAATGAGAGCCAGGTATCTTAGAGGATCAAGGAGACTGATGGCCATACATTTTCTACTTTTTGGAAAATGACAATTAGGATAATGCTTTATTTAATAACAACACCAGATAGAAAAAACAACTTTGAAAAACTAACTCTGATCAATGCCATGACAAGTCATGATTCCAGAGGACCAATGATGATGTATACACTTTCCCAGAAAGATGATGGACTCAAGATTAAGAATACTATATATATGTATATATGTATATATATATATATATGTATGTATGTATATATGTATATATATGATTGATATAAGAATCATATATATAATCATACACACACACACACACATATGTGTGTGTGTGTGTGTATGTATGTATATGTATATTTATATATGAATAGTCCATGGTCAATATGAGATGAGAATTTATTTGATTTGACGATGCATATTTGTTATAAGGGCTTTCTTTTTTTTTAATTGGAATAGAGAGATAATACTTGCAATCATTATCAATTAAGATTTTAATAAAAATGTGTAAGACATGTAGAAAGGCTTACTTTTGTCAATTACTTATTGCCAATTATGTTTAATAAATCAATTATTAGAAATGAAGGGCTGGGGATCGGGGGTGTTGGTGGTGGTGGTGGAGAGTTCTATGTGACTTGGCACAAGTGCTCCAAGCCAGTCCAGGGAGCACATTTTGAAGCTAGGGTGGGAAATTCATATGAACATTGCTTGAAGACCAAAAATAACCTGGAAACATTGAGTATATATATATATATATATATATATATACACACACACACACACACACACACACACACACACACATACACATATAGCACCAAAAGAAAAACATGAAACGTTCAATCATAGATTAATCTTGCATCGTGTAAACAGACCCCTTTGACATTTTGTGGACAAAACAACTGCATGAAAATTTTCAGAACATCCCAATGCAGAGAATTGTGCTCCAATTGATACAACAGGATTTTCAGCAATCCCTCCAGGTGGCACAAGAGGTCCTAAGACCTTCAGAGGATGTAGGTATTATACAGCTTTTCATAGTGTTATTTTCAACTTCATATAAAGCTTCAGAATCTTCCCATTTCTGAAACTATTGAGCTCATTTCTGGGAGAAAGGATTGTGTGCAAATAGGAGAATAGTTTATACCCTGCATCTATCTCTCTATCATCTATCTATCTCTCTATCTATCTATCCACCCATCCATCTATCTATCCATAACTATATCTATTTGTTTCCTTCATTAGAATGCATGCTTCTTGAGAACAGAGATCATAGCTTTACTTTTTTTTTTTTAAGTATGCCCAGAACTTGTTACTATGCCTGGAAAATACTGAGCACTTAATAAATGCCAGTGGTTCTCCTCACCTTCCTTTTTACAAAGATAGAACCCATTTGTGAAGGTATTGTTCCTTTTATAAGTGATCAGTTTGGTCACTGTTAAACACAGAACTGCCTAAAACATCTTCCTAATGCACGTCTGGCTATCCTGCTCCTCTGCTCAATGATTTTCAGTGCCACTCTGTCGTATAGGAGAAAATCCCAGTAATTTCTTAGCTTACTCAACATAAACCTGATCCAACCTATATTTTTAGTCAGATAATGCTTTTCTTCTTTTGGGAACTCTACATTGAGTCTCAACTGGCCTTTCAGTAATTCTTCGATCTACTTTTCATAGCAAATATCTGGGACAGATGACCTTCCCATCTTAGTTTGATGAAATTCTTCTCTTTGAAGCTCAGATAAAATGTCTCCTCAATGGAGTTTGTCCTAATCTACCCAGCTAATCATCCAGAGTAAGTGATTCTCTCTCTCTCTCTCTCTCTCTCTCTCTCTCTCTCTCTCTCTCTCTCTCTCTCTCTCCTCCAAGTTCAGCATTTCGTGTTTTGGAATCAATAAATACTTTAGGCCAAATCCTTCCTGATGTAATACCTAATCATATGGCTCTTGGTAATCTGTATAACTTTTCCAATCCTGACTTTGTTTGTAAAATGGAGATAATGATGCTTATACTACCTACCTCACAGGATTGTTGTGGATAGAGTGCCATGTATATGTGAGCTTTTATGTTTAGATTTGTCTTTTATGCTTATGCTTGTCATATTCCACCACATAGAATATTCATGTGTCTTCATTCCCCACTTCCACTCCCCATTGGCTGCTCCTTAACTCTAAAATGGAGATTGTTATGAGGATCAATTAAGATAATATTATAGAAAGTTTTAGCATAGTTCTTGGCATACAGTAGGCATTATTCCCTGCCTTTCTCTTTCCTTGAGGGCAGAGACATTCATTTTGACTGTGATATCGCTAATAACTAGTCCAGTCCCATATATATACTGGGTGCTTAGTAATTTTTAAAAAAATGTAATTGAATGGAAATAAGTCACAAAATATAACTTCCCAAATCATTCTGATTTCAACGTGGGCCCTCCTTTTGTGTTCTTTATTGTCTAGTCCATTTGTATGTCTATTAATCATTGACAATATTGGGATATTTCATGTATTTTTACTGTGAATGATTATGTATCTCTTTCATTGATATTTAACTCTCCAAGTGTTTGTATTCTGTCTCCTCAAATAGATTATAAACTACTGGAAGGTAAACTTTTATATTACAAGTTTCCCTGATGATATAACTCAATGCTAGAATAACTCATTTGTTGATTGCTGAATGTAAAGCAGTCAGAGTTAATTTTTGGGGTAGGGGTAAGGGACACAACAGCATAAAGATACAATGTGGAAACTGCCAAGATAGCTTTACTAAACAGAAAAACCTATGTTCAACTGCAACAAATGCCCAGCTCCACCATCCTCAATTATACACACATGCACGCACACACACACACACACACACACACACACATACACACACACATTATATATACATATATACCATCCTCAATTATACACACATGCACGCACACACACACACATACACACACACATTATATATACATATATGTTGTAGATATGTGTGTATAGGTGTATATATATATATACATATATATATATACACACACACAAACATGTATACTGTGACAATGTCTTTTAGTTCCCTAGGTCCTTTTCCCTAGTAATTAGTGTAAATCATTAATTCTTAGCAATGAATAGATTGCTAAGTGTTTAAAGGCAATAAAGTTGAAAAAACAGAAGCACAGAAATGCAGAAGGAACTTAATAATGAAAAATAGTTCACTTTTGAAGATTTCTTACTAAATGTTAGGACTTTTTAGATTTATAATAATGCAGTCTACCAAAAGGGATATGTGAACTTTATCCAATCAGTATTTATTCCTTTGATTTCAGGTGGGAGGGGGAAGGTTTGCGCTTTATTCCTTTTGCCAAGATTTCCAAAATGATGTTACATAGGTATGGCAAGAGCAGATATACCTGTTTAACTCCTGTTAAAGGGAATTCTTCTAGCAATTCCCTACTAAAAATAATATCAGTTTATGCATATGTATTATGATAGTAGATATTGGAGGTGGCAAAAGAAGCAGCTATAGAGGGGGCTGTTAAGACAGAGACTGCAAGGTAATCTGGTAAATAGTCATATAACTTGTAGGGGGACAGAACACTTTTTGGCAGCCCTATACCCACTTCCAGATTACAGTTCCAGGGCAGAAAGAGTGCTTGCAGTCACAAAGGATCAAGGACCCCAAGAAGAATTACTGCTTGCAAGTTCAAGGGATCTAAAGCCTTTATTGGATAAGAAACAGAGCACAGACCGAGACAGCAGTGATCACTCCTCTCCCTGGATCTCACAACCTTGGAAACACTGGAAACTTGCAAAAACTCAGAATCAGTTCTGAAAGCAGCAGTATAAAAAAGCCTAAAGTGCTTTCCAACCTCACCTGTGTAACAGAGTCCTACTTTAACAAGAAGTTCAAAGACAAGAAACAATCTGGAAAAATGGACAGATAGCAGGAGCAATATCAAAAACAACATGATCATAAAAAGCAGACTTGGAAGAAAACAATGAGGTTAAAACAGTTTCAAGCAAAGCTTTAAAGAAATAAAAATTGTGAATTAGACACAAGCCCAACAAGAAATTTTGGAACACCTAAAATGATTTCCAAAATCAAATATGAGTAGTAGCGGCATTGTGTGAAAAACAAATGAGTGATGCAAAAAATATGAAAGAAAATTAACAGCTTGGTAAAAGAGGCATAAAAGTACTGTATGGAATAATGACCAAAAAAAAGGAATTAATCTGAATGGAAAAAAGATACAAAACTTCAGTGATTAAAATTAACTTCAAAACACAGAATTGTTCAAATGGAAATAGAGGTACAGAATCTCAATTAAGAAAACTTGAAAATTAGAATTGGGCAAGTGAAAGCTAATGACTGCATGATATAACAAGAGATAAAGTAGAGTCTAAAGAATTTTTTAAAATAGATGAAAATATGAAATATCTCACTGGAAAATAACTGACTTGGAAAATGGATCAAGGAAAGATAACTTAAGAATTATTGTTTTGCCTGAAAGCCATGATCAAAGTAAGAGCCTAGACATATTTCAAGAAATTATAAAGGAAAGCTGTACCAATATCCTAGAACCAAAAGATAACATAGAAATTAAAAGAATCCACTGATCACTTCCTAAAAGACATCCCAAAATGAAAATTCCCAGGAATAGCACAGTCAAATTCCAGAGCTCCCAGGTGAAGGAGAAACTACTGCAAACAGCCAGAAAGAAACCATTAAAATATTGTGGAGTCATAGTCAGTATCACAAAAGATTTATGAGCTTCCACATTAAAGGTGCACAGGGCTTAGAATATTCCAGAAGGCAAAGAACCTAGGGGTATAACCAAGAAAAATCTACCTAGCAAAACTGAGTGTAATCCTTCAGGTGAAAAATAGACATTTAATTAATTAATAATTTAATTAATTAATAGACTTTCAAGCATTTCTGCTGAGAAGACCAGAGGTAAATAGAAAATTTGGCTTTCAAATCCAAGACTTAAGAGAAGCACAGGAAGGAAAACATGAAAGAGAAATCATAACGGACTAATAAGTTTTAAAAGTTTACATTCCTATATGGAATGATGATCCATGCAACTTCTAAGAACTTTATCATTATTAGGGCAGTTACAAGTACTCTACATAGAGGTCATTGGATTGATTTGATTATATTGGGATGATTTCCCCAAAAAAGATTGAGCAAGAAATAGAGATGACCTGAATAAAGGGGAAGGAAGAGGAAGAATGTGGGGAATTATCTTACCTAAAAGTAGTGTGCAAGGAAGAACTTTTACAGTAGAATAGAAAGTGGGGGTGATAGTGGTGGTAGGAAATACTTGAATTTCACTTATTTGAATTGGTTCAAAGAGGGACACACACACACACACACACACACTCAAATGGGTATGGGAATCTATCTTGCCTAACAGTGAATTAGGAGAGGAAAAGAATGAGAGAAAGAAGCAATAAGAGGAAGGGTCTATTAAAGGAGAGAGTAGTCAGAAGGAAAACAGAATTTTGAGGAAGGACAGGATAAAAAGAGAGACAAAAGAAGAAAATAGGATAGAGGGAAATAGTAATCACAACTATGAATGTGAATGGGATGAATTTACCTATAAAGAAGAAGCAAAGAGCAGAATGAATTAGAAATGAGAATCCAACTATATATTCTTTACACGAGTCAAACTTGTTGGCTAACATAACAAAAAAGGTGCAAATACCAAAAAGGATATAGAAAAATAGATATACTAATTCACTGTTGGTGGAGTTGTTTACTGCTCCAATCATTCTGCAGAACAAATTGGAACCATGCAAAAACAAGCAAACAACAAACAAAAAAACAAAACTAAAAAGCTATGCATGCCCTTTGACCCAGCAAAACCACTACTTGTTTTGTATCCCAATGTGATGAAAGAAATGTTAAAAAGATTATATCTATCTATATCTATCTATCTATCTATCTATCTATCTATCTATCTATCTGGCCACATGGGGTGTAACAGATCTTTTATTGTAGCAAAGAATTGGAAATTGAGGACATGTCTGTCAATTGAGTAATGGGGAAAAATTGTGCTATATGACTGCGATGGAATACTCTTTCACTATAAGAAATTAGAGGCATGGTTTCAGAAAAACCTGTGTAGACTTATATGAACTGGTGTGAAGTGAATTTGGCAAAACCAGGAAAACATAGTACACATTAATGATATTGAATGATGGTCAGTTGTGAAAAAAGCTTAGCTCCTCTGATCAAGACAACGATCCAAGATAATTCCAAAGGACCCATGATGAAAAATACTATCCCCATCCAAAGAGACAACTGAAGAATTCTGAATAAAGCTTTTTTAAATTTTTAAAATTTATTGATTTATTTTGAGTTTTCAACATTCACTTCCAAGAGATTTTGAGTTCCAAATTTTCTCCTCATCTTGTCCCTCCCCCCACCCCAAGATAGCATGCATTCTGAGTACCCCTCCTTATCTGCCTTCCCTTCTATCTCTCCTCTCCCCTTCTCTTATCCCCTTCACCTTCAATTTTCCTGTAGGGCAGGATAGATTTCTATACCCCATTTCCTGTATATCTTATTTCCCAGCTGCAAATGAAAACAATTTTCTTTAAGTTTTGTTTTTAAAGTTTTGGGTTCCAAATTTTCTCCCTTCCTCCCTCCCCACCCACCATCATTGAGAAGGCAAGCAACTCAATACAGGTTATACATATGTAGTCATACAAAACACTTCCATAGTAGTTATGTTGTGAAAAACTAAGTATATTTCCCTTCATCCTATCCCCCCCTTATTCTATTCTCTCTTTTGACCCTGTTCCTCCTTAGAAGTGTTTGCTTCTGATTACTCCCTCTCCCAATCTGCCCTCCTTTCTATCATTCTCCTGCTCTCTTGTCCCCTTCCCCTACCTAATTTCCTGTAGGGTAAGATAGATTTCCATACCCAATTGAGTGTGTATGTTATTCTCTCTTTAAGCCAAATCCAATGAGAATAAGATTCACTCATTCCCTCTCACCTTCCCCCATTTCCCTTTCACTGTAAAAGCCTTTCCTTGTCTGTTTTATGTGAGATAATTTGCCCCAGTCTACCTCTCCCTTTCTCCTTTTCTCTGTGTAATCCTCTCTCACCCCTTAATTTTATTCTCCAGATATCACCCCTTCATCTTCAACTCACCCTGTGCCCTCTATTTATCTATCTATACATACATACATACATACATACATGCACACACATTTTTTCCCTCCAACTACTCTAATACTGACAAAAGACTCTCAAGTTACAAATATCATCTTTCCATGCAGAATATAAACAGTTCAACCTTAATAAACCTCTTATGATTTCTCTTTCCTGTTTACCTCGCCATGTTTCTCTTGAGTCTTGTATCTGAAAGTAAATTTTCTATTCAGCTCTGGGCCTTTCATCAAGAATGCTTGAAAGTCCTCTATTTCATGAATGTCAATTTTTTTCCCCTGAAGCATTATGCTCAGTTTTGCTGGGTAGGTGATTCTTAGTTGCAATCCTATCTCCTTTGCCCTCCAGAATATTATATTCCAAGCCTAGTAGTACCTTAATGTAGAAGTTGCTAAATCTTGTGTTATCTTGATTGTGTTTCCACAATACTTGAATTGTTTCTTTCTGGCTGCTTGCAATATTTTCTCCTTAACCTGGAACTCTGGAATTTGGCTACAATATTCCTAGGAGTTTTTCTTTGGGGATCTCTTTCAGGAGGTGATTGGTGGATTCTTTCCATTTCTATTTTAGCCTCTGGTTCTAATGTATCAGGACAGTTTTCCTTGATAATTTCTTGAAAGATGATGTCTAGGCTCTTTTTTTGATCATGGCTTTCAGATAGTCCAATAATTTTTAAATTCTCTCTCCTGGATCTATTTTCCAGGTCAGTTGTTTTTCCAATGAGATACTTCTCATTGTTTTCTAATTTTTCATTCTTTTGAATTTGTTTTACAGTGTCTTGATTTCTCATAAAGTCACTATCTTCCAATTGCTCTATTGTAATTTTTAAGGAAGTATTTTCTTCAGTAAGCTTTTGGACTTCTTTTTCCATTTGGCCAGTGTTCCTTTTTAAGGCATTCTTCTTTTCATTGGCTTTTTGGACGTCTTTTGCCATTTGGGTTAGACTATTTTTAAGGTGTTATTTTCTTCAGTTTTTTGGGGGGCCTCTCCTTTAGTAAGCTGCTGACTTGTTTTTTCATGATTTTCTTGTATCATTCTCAGTTTTTCCTCTACTTCCCTTACTTGCTTCTCAAAATCCTTTTTGAGTTCTTATGGCCTGGGACCAATTCATATTTTTCTTGGAGGCTTTGGATGTAGGAGCTTTGACTTTGTTTTCTTCTTCTGGTTATATGTTTTAATCTTCTTTGTCGCCAAAGTAAGATAATATAGTCTGACTCTTTTTGTGCTGCTTGCTCATGATCCCAGGCAATTATCTGAGTTATATACTCTTCTTTAAGGTAAGGGTCTGCTTCCAGTGTGGAGAATATACTATCCTAAGCTTTGGGGGTTTTATGCAGCTGTTTTCAGAGATACTTGTAGGGACTTGTAAATTTTCAGTTCTTCCAAGGTGCTATGATCAAGGTGGAGGGGTTCACTCTTTTCTTGACCTGTGCTCTGGTCTATGAGTGACCACAAGCACTCTTTTCTGCCTTGGAAGTGTGAGGATTTGCTCTTCAATGCCACTACAAGCTCCACCATGCCAGGACTCCTCCTCGCCCCAGGACCACCACCCAGAACTGTGACCCAGATCTAAGCATGGGCAAAGCAGGAGAATCCTACACCAGCAAAGAGATCCCTCAAATCTTCATCTCATCAGCCATTCAATTCCCCCTCAGTCTGTGGGCCAGACGCTCCAGAAGCAGCTGCCGCCCCAAGGCCACACTTGGGGACTAGGGCTGGGACCCTGTGCTTCTCCCTCATGGCAGACACAGACTTTTCCTACTGATCATCTAATTTGTCTTCATTGTTCATGGGTTAAGAGGTCTGGAAACCACCACAGCTGCCCATGATTCAGTCCTCTGAGGCCTGCTCCAGGTTTGCTGAGGGCCTTGCACCCACGCTGAACTGCGTTCCTCTCCCAGTCTGGCCTGATATACCTTTCCAATCAACCATCCAGGAAGTCTTGGGCTAGAAATTTGTTTTACTCTGTCTTTTTGTGGGTTCTGCTGCCTTAGAATTTGTTTAGAGTCATTTTTACAGGCATTGGAGGGGTTTGGGGGAGAACTGCCCAGAGCCTCTGAATATAGCACATGAAATACAAATTGAAAGAATGTATATATTACCTCCAGAAAAAAAGAAAAAGAGAAAAAAATCCAAAACATCACTGCAAATTCCAATTGTGAAATCTAAGAATTTAATTCAGAAATGAATTCTATAAGCAATCAAGAGAAAGACCTTCTAATAAAAATGAAAAATTTAAATAATGTAAGACTATTTTGCACCCATCATAAAACACAGTAGGGAATAGAACAATGTTTTCAAGTTCAAGGTTATCTACTCTGCAAATTTCAGCTTAACCATAATTGCAAAATAATGGGTATTCAATAACAGAGGCATTTGAAACATTTTAAAAAAGAAAGGCCGAACTGAAGGGATTGTTTTTTGAACATCTCAAACAACAGAAATGTTAGAGTGAATAAACGTAGCAGCCAAGGATAGCAATAGCAACAGAATGAGAGCAGGGAGACCACCAGTAAGAGCAACTACCCAAGGAAGCCATTAATAATTAAAAAAAAAAGTCCTCATGGTTATAAAAAAATTTAGCAGTATTTTCTGTGATAGCAAAGAATTAAAAAACAAAGTAGGTGAATTGGTAACTACTAAACCAACTTGACACATTAAAGAAATGGTACATAGCTGAGCTGTAGGTAATGATGTGTGATGCATATAGAGGAACATGGAGAGATCTCTCTGAATTGTTGCAGAATGAAGCAAGCAGAGACAAGAAAACAAAATACAAAGTAACTACAAAAGTATAAATGGAAAGAATAGCTACACAACAAAAATATCAAAAGTGAATGTTACAAACTTATAAAGATCAAGAAGAATTTGAATGTGGAGATGCTCCCAACCTACCCCTTCATATAAATGGAAGGTCCACAGATATGATACATTGCACATGTTTTCTGACTTTTTCAATGTATCAGACAGGTATGGTGATATTTTTTCTCTCTAAAAATACCATTTGTTATATAGGGTGGCTCTCTAGGAGGGGGAAGGGAAAGATACTTTATAAAATTATAAAGTGATGTAAGAAACCAAAGACATCAATAAAGGCTTATGTTTAAAAATTGGGTTAGAGATAGTATCATGGTACTAAGGATACAATGAAGGCCAGGGAAAAGCAGCAAAGATAAAAGCGGCCTGAATTGCACTGGCAGTTCTCATGGAGCCTCACCTACTGATGAAATCAATCTGGTAGACTTATCTATGTCCTGACACTTCCTTCTCATTTTTTGGTAGTCATTATAAGAATGTTCTTAACATCATTCTCTTCCCTTGGTCTTTCCCCCATTCATCATTGAAAGAAGCTCTCAAAAAAAAAAACCCAAAACAAAAAAAAACAAAACAAAAAACCAAAAACCAAAAACAAACAAACAAAAAAGAAACTTTCAGGCAGATGAAAAAGATGTATGGTTTATAATATGACATTACAAGGTATTCTGTGACAAGATGTTTTAAATCTATTCTATTGTTCCCATATGAAGAATTAGGCTAAATATTTTTGAGTAATTGCAGATTTAGGAGGCTTTTCTTTGCTCTGGAACTCAAATGCAGTTAGCACAATATTATCTGTAAAAAGGAGTATCTGGTGCAAATTACAACTACAGGGAATCCATCTTTCATTTGTACTTTATGTTGGTCATCTTTAAGGATAATGTTAAAAATAATGACAAACAATGTCTTGTCAGTGTTACGTTTGCTTGACAATAAAAATCACATTCACTGAATTTGTAACTTGTTACCTCTTTTGCTATATTATTTAAGGAAAAACACATGCTTTTAGGGCACCTAGGTAGTGTAGTGTTGACTTGGAGTGGAGAAGATCTGAGTTTGAAATTGGCCTGAGATGCTTAATAGCTGTGTGACCCTGGGGAAGTCAGTCAATCTTGTTTGCCTCAGTTTACTCATCTGTAAAATGAGCTGGAGAAAGAAATGGCAGACAACTCCTGTACCTTTGCCAAGAAAACCCCAAAGGGTGTCAGAAAGAGTCCTGACTGAAAAATGACTGAATAACAGCAAACACAATTTTAGCATACATATGGAAGTCATAATGTGGGAGGAGCACCTCTAAGAAATCACTTTTTAAAATATTTTATTTTTTCCAAATTCCCAATTCCTAATTTCAAAGTTCCCAAGTGTATTTAATTAATTTTGAGTTCCAAATTATTTTCTCCCTTTCTTCTCTCCCCATCCCTGAGACAGTAAGTAATTTGATATAGGTTGTACATGTGCGATATTACAAAACATATTTAAGGAATCATTTTAATTGAATCCATTACTTTTTAGAGTCAAGAAATGATACGCAGAGTAGTATTTTGTATTTACCACACCTTGCATTAGCTTGTGACTATAAATTTATGATCTGTTGTAGGATATATTGTGAAAATCTCCCGATTTTCTTGCTGAAGAATACACTCACTATGGATAACTATTGACGTTATATAGGTCAATTGCTTTGGCTTGTAGAAATCTGAAATAAACATTGCTTTAGTGAGGAAAAAAAGCCATTAAGTCCTGTTGGGATACAATAATTTGTAGTAGAATGAGTAAGATGTTTTGCTGACCATACATGTCTAAATTTATGCTAACTGGCAGAAAAGTAAAAACCTTAGCCAATTAACTGGGGAATTTTTAGCAATATGGTGCAAACAATTATTTGACCTTTTCTTCTTTTTTTAGTTAATCTATATTTTTACAATTATCAAGTAATTTTTCCTCCTAGTACCTCTCTAAACCACCATTGGTGATGAGGAAGCAAAACAAAACCTAATAATAAATATATATAGTCCAGCAAAGCAAATTCACTTATTGGTCATAGCCAAAAATGTATATCTCATTCTACAAATATAATCCATAATTTTTCTTTCAGCAGATAGTTTCATGCTTAATCACCAGTCATCTGGAATCATTGTTAATCAGAATCCTTAATTTTTTTCAAAATGGTTTGTTTTTAAAATATTGTTATAGCATAAATCGTTCTTCTGGTTCTGTTCATTTCATGCCATATCAGCTTATACAAGCCTTCTCAGGTTTCTCTGGAGCCATATCTTCCATCATGCCACATATAATAATAATCTATCATATTCATAGTCAAAATTTGTTGATCTCCCAGTGGATGGAAGCTTCTTTAGCTTTTAGTTTTTCAATCAATAAACATTTATTAACCACCTGTTGTGTTCCAGGAAATGTGCTAAGCACTGGGGATACAAAAAGAGTCAAATGACAGCTCCTGCCTTCAAGGAGTTCACAATCCAATGAAGAAAAATACAAACAAGTAAATATATTTGAAAAAGATATATATATATATATATATATATATATATATATATATATGTGTGTGTGTGTGTGTGTGTGATAAATAGGAAATAATTAACACAGCTAAGTCAGTAGAATTAAGAGAGCTTGAGAAAGTCTTGAAGATGGAATTTTAATTGGGACTTGAAAGAAACCAGGAAATCCCATAGGCAGAGATGAAGAAGGAGAGCATTACACGCCTGCGGAACAATTAGAGAAAATGCGTGCAGCCAAGAGATATACTGTTTTATTGATAGAATAGTGAGGATGCCAGTGTTAGTTGATTGAAGAGTACATGGTGGGGAACGAGAGGTAAGAAAACTAGAAAGGTAGGAGGATGATAGAGTATGAAATTTTTTGAATGCAAAACATAAGATTTTGTATTTGATCACAGAGGTAATAGGGAGCCACTAAAGTTTATACAGTAGGGAGATGATATGGTCTGATCCACATTTTACAAAAATCATTTTAGTGATTGAATGAAGGATGGAATGGAATGGAGAGAGATTTTAGGCAGGCAGACCCATTGAGAGGGTATTTCAATAGTTTAGGTTGGAGCTGATGAGGGCCAAAGTAGTAGCAGTTTCAGAGGAGAAAAGGTAGTGTATTTGAGAAATGTTGCATAGGTTAAATCAATAGGTCTTTGTAGAAGCCGTAGGGATATCGGAATTTAAAACCTGTGGGACCAGGAGGATGGTGTTGTTCTCTACAGTAACAGAAAAGTTATGAGCAGGGTGGGATGTAGGGGGAAAGGCAAATTAGGTTTGTTTTGGACATGTGGAGTTTAAGATGTCTATTTGACATCTAGTTTCATATACCTGAAAGACAGTTTTCAAAATTGGAAGTCAAGCAGAGAGGCTGGACAGGAGAGATAGATTTGAGAATTAAAAATATGGGGATAGTAATTAAATTCAATGGATCAGACTAGTTATAGAGAGAACAGAACTCAGGAAAAAATCATGTTGGACACCAAAATTCAGAAAGTATTATATATGTGAGGATTAAAAAAACTAACTGAGGAGTTGTCAGATAGGTAGGAAGTGAACAAGGAGAATGTGGTATCCCAAAAACCTAGAGAAAAGACAGTATCAAGACGAAGTGGATAATCAAGTCAAAAGCTGCAGAGAGGTCAAGGGGAATGAGGATTGAGAAATTACTTTTGGATTTGGCAACTATGAAATCATTTGCAATTTTGGAGAGAGTACTTTAGGTGGAATGATATGATCAGAAGCTAGATTGTGGAGGGAGTATGAAAAGAGAATAAGAGGAGAAAATGGAGGCATCTATTATAGATTGCCTTTTCTTTCTTTTTTAATGAATTAATTTATTTAACATTCTTTACTTTTTTTTGAGTTCCAAATTCTCTTCCTCTTTCCTGACACTTTCACACTCATTGAGAAGGCAAGCAATATTATATAATAATCCATGTAAGGTTATGCAAAATAGATTTCCATATTAGCCAAGTTGCAAAAAAAGCAAGAAAAAATAAGGAAAGTTAAAAAAACCATTTAATCTTCACTCACAGTTCATCAGTCCTCTCTCTGGAGGTGGAGAACATTTTCTATCACAAGTCCTCTGGAATTGTCCTGGATCATTTTATTGATCAGAGTAGCTAAGTCTTCACTGTTGATCATCATTACAATGTTATTGCTACTGTGCACAGAGTTCTTCTGGTTCTGCTCATTTCTCTTTGCATCAGTTAATATGTCGTCCCTCATTTTTCTGAAATCATCCCTCCCATCATTTCTTATAGCATAATAATATTCTATCAGAGTCAGATACTACAACTTATTCAGCCATTTCCCAATTAAGGGAAATCCTTTCAATTCCTTATTCTTTGCCACTACAAAAAGAGCTTCTATAATATTTTAGTCCTTTTCCTTTTCTTTTGATTTTTTTTGGGGAAATACAGAACCAGTAGTACTTTTGTTGGGCCAAAAAAAGAGCGCACATTTAACTAATCTTTTGGACATAGCTCCAAATTGTTTTCCAGAATGATTGGAGAAGTTCATAGCTCCACCAAAAGTCTATTAATGTACCTTTCCCCCATTTTGCATATATTCCAGCATTTCTAATTTTCCATTTCTGTTATTCTAGTCCAGCTGAGATGGGAGATGGTATCCCAGAGTTGCTTTAATTTGCATTTGTCTAAACAATAGCTATTTAAATTGAATTTTTATGTGACTATTGACAGTTTTTTTTTCCTGAAACCTGCCTGTTCATATTCTTAAACCATTTATCAATTGGGGAAATGTCTCATATCTTGTATAAATTTGGTTCAGTTCCCTAAATATCTGAGAAATCTGGCCTTTACTAGAGAAACTAGCTCTAAATTTTTCCCCCCAGTTTCCTTCTTTCTGTCTACCTTTGGCTACATTGGTTTTGTCTGTGTAAAAAGAATTCTATTTCATGTGATCAAAATTATTCAATTGATTTCCTATGATCCTCTTTCTCTTGTCTTCCCTTGTCCATAGGTAAAGTTTTCTATGCTCCTCTAATTTGTTTATCTCCTTTTGTGTCTAAATCATGTACTAATTTTGACCTTATCTTGATATAGGGTGTGAGATGTTAGTCTATGCCTAGTTTCTGTGAGATTGCTTTTAGTTTTATTAGTATTTTTTGTCAAATAGTGAATTTTTGCCCCAACAGCTATTTTTGTATTTATCAAACAAAGAATTACTGTGGTCATATACTAATGTATATTGAGTATCTACTCTATTCTACTTATACACCACTCTATTTCCTAGCCAGTACCAGATTGTTTTGATGATTACCACTTTGTAATATAATTTGAAATCTAATACTCCTTGGTTACCTTCCTTCACATTTTTCCATTGACTCTCTCAATATTTTTTACTATTGTCATTCCAGGTAAATTTTATTATAATTTCTTTTCTAGCTTTAAAAATACTTTTGGCAATTTGATTAGCGTGGCATAGAATAATTAAATTAATTTAGGTAGCATTGTATTTTTATTATATTGGCACAGACTATCAATGACCAGTTAATATTTCTCCAATTGTTTAGTTGTTTTTCCTTTATGTGAAAAGTGTTTTTAGTCCCTGTGTGTGTGTGTGTTGGCATATAGACTCAGAAGCATTTTATACTGTTTGCAGTTCTTTTAAATGGAATTTCTCTTTCTATCTCTTGCTCTCTGGTTAGGATGACAATAGTTAGAAATGTTGATTATGTATGTGGGGTTATTTTTTATATCTTACAACTTTGCTAAAGTTGTTGTTTCAACTAATTTTTTAGTTGATTCTCTAGAATTTTCCAAGTATATGATCATATCATCTGCAAAGAGTGATAACTTTGTTTCCTCATTGTCTATTTTTTTCCTTCAATTCCTTTTTCTTGTCCCATTTCTATAGATAGAATTTCTAGTATATTATTGAATAATAGTGGTGATAATGGACATATTTTCCTCCAGCGCTGTATGAAAACGTTATCAGTATTTTTAAAACTGTTATCATTATTAAGATACTTTAAAAGAGAGATTGAGACTGAGTTGTGTATGATGGGCTGATTTTCAAAAAAATTGGGTAGGGAAAAGTGAAAAGGAGGAATTATCTCACAAAAACTGGGCATGGAAGGAAGAACTAATACAGAGAAAACAGATGAAGATGGAGGGCTGGTAATTTTGGAACCTTATTCTCATCTGGATTGAAGAGGAAACGAAGTATACTTTTGAAGAGGTTAGAAGACTTCTGAACCTCTAGAGAGGTGAGAAAAGTTGGGGACATGGTGAGGGAGGGACTTTTGTAAAGAGCATATAGAATAAGATTAGGAGGGCAAGGGGTGATGATAAGGGAAGGAATTTTAGAGGGGTGGGCAAAATAAGGAATAAGAGGGTAAAGGGAAAAGATAAGGTAATAGGGATAGAGTAGAAAGAAAGGCTGAGAGGGGGAATAGTGAATAAAAATAAGATGGAGGGAAATTCAGAAATAGTAAATGGAACTTTGTCAAATCTATAAGAATATGAATGCTTTCCCAATTGATAAATGGTCAAAGGATATGAACGAGCAGTTTTCCAATGAAGAAATCAAAACAATTTATAGTCATAAAAATACCCTAAATCATTATTGATTAAATAAATGCAGATTGAAACAAACTTGAAATACAATTTTATACCTACCATATTGGCTAAAATGATAGAAGGGGAATGTAACAAATGTTGAAGAGGATGTAGAAAAATTGGGACACTAATTCATTATTTTTTGGAATTGAAAAATGATCCTACTATCTTCAAGAACAATTTGGAATCATGTCCAAGGAGTTATTAAAATACCTATACCCTTTGACCCGATAACATCACTATGTGGCCTGTTTCCAAAGATGATTAGAGAAAAAGGAAAAGAACTTATGTATTTTAAAATGTTTATATCAGCTCTTTTTGTTATGACAAAGAACTGGAAATTGTAGGGATGCCCATCAATTGGGGAATTGCTGAACAAGTTGTGATATATGATAGTGATGGAATTTGTCTGAGCCATAAGAAATGATGAGCTCAGTGATTTTTTTAGGAAAAAAAACATGGAAAGACTAGCATAAAATAATGAAGAGTGAAATGAGTACAATCAAGAGAACATTGTATAAAGTAATATCAATATTATTTGAAAAACAACTTTGAGTGAATAAGTTATTTTGTCTACTATAAATACCCAAATTAACTAAAACAGACATATGAGAAAGACACTCTCTGCATCCAGAGAAAGAACTAACAAAAAGAAGTATGTATAAGATAATTTTATATATTTACAACTGTTTGTGTTTAATGGTAGCCATCTCTAGTGTGTGCGGAGGGAAGAAAAAAAAGGGAAAAATACATGATAATTCTGTTGTGTGTTTGAAAGGAATAGCACGTTGTGAATAGTAGATTTGCAGTTTTATGCGTAATCATCTTTTTATTATATTATGTTATGGAAATGCTTGTTTCATTCCGTAAATTAAAAAGAAAATTATTTAAAAAAAAAGAATTTGTTTGCTCTGACATGGTGAATATAGATTTAGTATTGATATTATTTCATTGTCTATGGTACCTTTTAACAAAATCTAACTGCTCTTATCTTTTTAAATCAATTTTATTTTTGCTTTTGTTTTTTCTGAGATTACGATTGCCTTTTTTCATCTTAACTGAAGCATAATAAATTCTGCTCCAGCTTTTCATTTTAACTTTTTTTGTCTTTCTGCTTCAACTGTGTTTCTTTCAAACAACACATTGTTGGATTCTGGTTTCTAATATATTCTGATATTCTTTTTCCATTTTGTGGGTGAGTTCATTCCATTCACATTCAAAAGTTATTATTACTAATCTTGCATTCCTTACATCTCACTTTCTTTGGTTTATTCCCCTTTCTCCTTTTTTTAAACCTGTCCTTCCTCAGAAGTCTGTTTTCCTTCTGACTACTCCTTCCCTTAATCTACCTTTCTTCATTACCCCCTTACATTTACTCTTCTACTTCACTGCTGGGTACTGATTTCTTAATCCAATTGAATGTGCATGCATGTGTGTACGTGTGTGTGTGTGTGTGTGTGTGTGTTTTCCTCTTCAAAAGTGAGAGTGAAGTTCACTCTTCAAGAGTGAAGTTTAAGTGCTGACTGCCCCCCTCACTATTTTTTTTCTTCTTCCAATATATCTTTCTTTCTCTCCTACCCATTTTTTGGAGATCACCCTAACATAATTGACTCATTTCTGTGCCTTCTATGTAGGGTCCTTCTAACTTCCCTGATAATAATAACATTCTTAGGAGTTACATATATCATCTTCTCAATATGTGAATGTAAACAGTTTAACCTCATAAAGTCTCTTTTTTTCTCTTTTATGTTTACATTTTTATTATTCTTTTGGATTTTATGTTTGAAAATCATATCTTGTGCTCTGCTCTGGTCTTTCCATCAGAGGTAGCTGCTAAATCTTGTGTTATCCTAACTGTGTTTCTAAGTTATTTGAATAGTGTTTTTTCCCTTTTTTTCTGTCTTCTTGATGCATTTTTTCTTTGACCTGGGAACATTGGAAACTGGCTATAATATTCTGGGGAGCTTTCATTTTGAAATCTCTTTCAGGAGGTGTTGTATGGATTCTTTTGATTTCTATTTTGCCCTCTGATTCTAAAAATATCTGGACAAATTTCCTTTATAATTTATATACAATAGATTATTTTTTCTCCTCCCAGTTTCCTAAGTAGTCTTGGGGCAGAAAAAAATATCTTACTCTGACCTTTTTTTGGCTGTGCCACTCCACAATTCAATCTGATGCATTATTTTAAAGTTTTGGAAGGGGAATGTTGGGAGAGATGAAATATTACCTCTACTCTACCATCTTCCTTCTGCCCTCCTGTGAATTATTTTTTCAAGGTATTTAACTACAAAGAGAAGAAAAGATATAGGATGGTCATTAACAGGAAATGAAAGAACATGTGTTTTTTTCAAAATTGGGGGATATCATTATGTTTGTAGGTAGTAGGGAATCAGAAAACAGACAGTAAGATATTAAAAATAAGTGAAAGAATGTAAATAATAGAGGGGGCAATTTGTTGGAGGAGATTAGATGGAATAAATTTTCTCAATAAAACAAAAAGGCCAGCCTTGGTAAGGAGCAATCCTACTTCACCAAGTGAGATAGGGGCAAAAGAGGAGACAGTGGCAGAGGATATATGAATGATATGAAGTGGGGAAAAAGGGAGAAGGGAGAGCTTATGGTGAATGACCTTTATTTTATTTTATAAAATACAAGGCAAGGTTCTCAGCTGAGACATGGAGTGAGGGAGAAATTCCATGAGAGATATGAGCAGGAATGAAAAGAACTGGTTTGGAGAGTGGGATAGTGAGTGGATAAAACCAACATAGAAAGATTGCCTAGTAGCAGTGAGGGCCCAATTGAACTTCTGTAACATGTTTGTAAACCAGTTAGCATTGTCTTGTTACTTTCTGTATCTTCATTCAACAGCATCTTCTTTAATTACAAAAGGAACTGCTATAAATATTTTTGTAAATGTAGGACTTCCTCCTTTTTTTGATGAAGTTGTAGTAGAGACATGTAGTAGGCATATCCCTATGTCAAGGGATATACAAATTTTAATATCATTTTGGCCATAATTCCAAACTGCTTTCTAGAATGGTTAGAGCAATTCAAAGCTCTACCAAATGTGTTTCAATGTTCCTGTTTTCCTACAGTGCCTCTATAGTTTTTCTCTTTCCTTATTTTGTTAACTATGCTAATCTGAAGGGAGTGTAGTGATTCATAGTTGCTTTAATTTGCATATCTTAATACTAGAATTTGGAAGCATTTTTTCCTTATGATTTGGATCCCTTGAATCTCTTCCCTTGTCTGTTCAGGTCCTTTTACTATTTATCAGATGAGGAAAGAGCTCTTGTAAATTTGAATCAATTCCTTAAATATCTTGGAAATGAGAACTAATAAGAGAAACTTACTGCAAATTTATCTTTCCTAATTATGTATTTTCCTTCTAATCTTAGATATACTTGGTCTCTACAAAACTTGTTAATTTCATGTTAAAATTGTCCTTTTATCTTCTGTAATACTCTCACTTCCTTAGCTGGTCATGAATGCTTCCCATATCCCTAGATTAAAATCCAGCCTATCTTTCTAGTCTTGTTTCATATGATACCTTCCTATTCCTTCTATATTCTAGCTCTTCCCAGATATCCACATTCTGCCATCTATCTATGATTTTACATATGCTGTTCATATATCTGGAATATTCTCCCTCCTCACTTCCACATGTCAGAAAGTATAACATCTTGAAGGGTTCAAGTCAAATGTTACTTTCCGTGCGAGAATTTTTCTAAAGGCCTTGGAAGCTAAGGCTCCCTCTTCATACTATCTTTACTATATTTATCTTTGTAGAATGTAAAGTCCTTGAGATCAGAGTTTGTTCTTCATTTTCCCTTTGTATCTGGCCTATAAAGTTCCAATTAATTAGATTGTTACAAAGACAAAAGAAACACAGATGATGAATTAATTTATATCCATAATGGTCTCTGGATGAGAATGGTATTTTTAGTAACTCAGAAAAGAAACATAAAAGTAGCATAGGGGCAAATAGTAGGGTTCATTACACAATAAGAGGGTATTATCAGACAAAATATGAAGATAAATTCTCCTGCATTAATTCAGTGGTTAAAATGTTATCACTTCTAATTTGTCATCATTATACTGCTATTGTCACAAAAACAATAAAGTGCTTTAAATGAATAAAACTGAAAATAGGTAAGACTATTTCAAAATAACACGACTAATATTTCTTAAAGTATCAGTCATAATTAACAATGTTTCCTCTATGTTTGGTTTCTGTTCTTTAGATATTGAGCAACTTAGAAGTAAGGAAAAATTCTTAAACTCTTATTTATTAAAGGCAATGATTCATCAGTGGAACCGTAAGGGAAAATATAAATCTAATATATATATTGAGAGAGACACACACACACAGCTTGAGCTTAGAAACTATTTCATCTTTGTATCTTTGGCACTGGGCAGGGAGAATGAATGAGTAAATGAATAATGATTTTTTAAATACTTCATTCATTTAGTTCTCACTATGTATCATATGCTTTTGAATATGTTGAATATGGATGCAAAAGCAAAAGTTGAAGGTTAGAAGGCTACTTATTTCAAACACAGGGGACAGCCTGTGAAAAGGTACTAATTTGGGAGATTGGATGTCATGTACAAGGAGAAGGCAGGAATATAGCCACAAATTAGTGATTTCTGATTTCTTTAGCATGAATATTATTTAAGAGTGATAAAGTCAAGAAATAGAGAGCTGGTATCAAAAGAAGAAAGTCATTATTTCAAAACAATAGTTCTCTGACTCTGGGTAAATAACTTAACCTCTCATTGTTTTAGGGTACTCTCTGAAACTATATGATAAAGATTTCATACCAGCTTGCTTCAGTTGAAGAAATTTCCTCAGGAAGGCATTCCATATGTGTGTGTGTGTGTGTGTGTGTGTGTGTGTGTGTGCGCGCGTGCGTGCACATGCGCACTTGCACATGTGTGTATGTATATGTATATATGTATGTGCACATTTATGTGTATATGTGTGTGTATATGTATGTGTGTGTGTGTATGACTGAAATTATAACTCTAGTCCCTATCATTAAAATCAGGAAATACAGAATGAAATGTAAAGCAAAACTTCCAATGCTGACGAAATTTAAGCAAGTACTTCAGAATTAATGTTTATTTTTTTCATTTTTTTATTATTTTTTATTTTTTTAGGCATTTGGGGCTAAGTGACTTGCCCAGGGTCACACAGCTAGTAAGCGTCAAGTGTTTGGTCTGAGGCCAGATTTGAACTCAGGTCCTCCTGACTTCAGGGCCTGTTCTCTATCCACTGACAGGTCTGGTGCTGTATCCACTGCATCATTCTTCAAGTAATTAATTTTTCTTTTCTTTCTATGGATTGGGTATGCTGTGAGCCTGTGTAAATTGATGTAGGGGATTAATTTTTCATCCATTCTTCATAGAAATAGTACAACTCTACATGTAGGGTGCTTTTCTCTCCTGTAATATGTAAGAAAGAAATTTCCTATAATAGTCCCTGAGCATTATGAAAGGGGTGGGGTCAAGGCAATGTTTTCTTGTATATTCCAGTTCAAATGGAAGGAGGCAAAGTGTATTTTTCTCACAATTACCTTCCTTCAGGATTTCCCCCATAGAAAAGAAAGAAGAGATATCCTTGTGGAGAATGAGGCAATTCATTTAGTAGAAAGTGCCCTAAATTTAGACATAAAGGCAGTGCAGTGAATGAGCCATCAGACATGGAGTCAGAAAAACTTGAACTCAGATTCCACTTCAGATTCTTCCTAGTAATCCTAGAGTGTGTCACCTTTTGGTAGGCTCACTGCTTTATCACTAAACTTAGTGATAAATTAATTGTTTTTTTTATGTATCACCAATAGGCAAAACTTGAGCTTTTCATTCTATCATAAGATATGCCCATCTTCCTTTCATCCAAATGACTAAAAGCTCTTCAATCTTTTCAAATGGATTAATTGGTTGCCCACACCTTGTGAGGAGTTTTAATGAAAAAAAAAAACTAAATGCTTCTTCTGAACTCACACATTTAATTTTATATTATCTGTATGGGTGTCTTACTATTATCATATCTTGATTTTTACCACACTTTCCCAAGGGTCCCTTTGTGTGCAATTGGGGAGTATGTCTCCAATTTAAGAGAAAATACTCTTCTCACTATACCTTCACTACAAAAGATAATTGAGGCTATTGGCTGATAATCAATGGGAAACACGGGGAAATATAGCCCTTCATTCTTACTCCTAGAGCTCTTAGTAAGTAGTAGTATTTGTGCACAGGAAACCAAAATTGCCAGTATTAGGGTAAGTTGGGAGAGTGGCCTAAGATGTCTTGTTACATTTAACTCATGGGACCTCTTCAAGGATTAATCAAATGGTATTTTTATGGAGTTTTGTGATGCTAGGTTGAAAGATGTTGAGAACTCTAAGTGACAAGTAATAATATTGTTTCTTTATCCCTGGAGGTGAAATATTTTTCTTTGTTTTCTAATATAGAGAAGAAACTATGACAAGGACTTCATGAAAAGACTAAAGTTTTAACATTTATTCAACCTATAGCAGATCAAAGTCAATCAGGTTAAGTATTTTGGGACTGAACTACATGGGTAAGCATTTTTTTTTTGTAGAACAAAATATCCTTTCAAGCTTATTTTTATGGAACACATAATCTGAGCAATGCTACTCCTAGATAGATTAATTTTGTAAACTAGCCATCAGCTGTCTTGTTCAGAGCTGTAGTGCCAAAGAAATGTGACAAAAACTCTTTCCAAAGCTATAGCAGTGAAAAGACTGTTTGCAATGTTTCTCTCCATGTGGATTTGTTATGAATCTAAATAGAGGATTTTAGACTTGGGACCTGTCAATCTAGTGCCTCTTAGTAAAGCTCCCTTAGAAGTGTGAATACTCCAAAGGTAGGCTATTTGTACAAGAAAAAAGTGGAGAATTGAGGGGCGAATTCAGGTAATTCAAGCCAGAAAGATGTCTGTAAAGCTCTAAACATTCTATCTTGAATTATCTGGATATTTTGGATAAAAAGAGTTTTTGTTTTAGCTTTGTTTTGTGCAATTTTGCATGTATTTTCCATAAAATTAGCTCAGTTATTTGCTTTATTTTTGCTTTTGTCAATTTATCTTTAAAGTTATTTATTCACAACTCCTTGAACATGTTCAAGTGTTTCGTTTCTCATATTCTTTCTGGGTTCTTGTTGGACTAGACCAGGGATGGGGAACCTGTGGCCTCGAGGCCACATGTGGCTTTCTAAGTCCTCAGTTTTAACCTTTTGACTGAGTCCAAGTTTCACAGGACAGATCCTTTTATTAAGGAGATTTGTTCTGTGAAATTTAGATTCAGTCAAAGGGCCACACTTGAGGACCCAGAGGGCCACATGTGGCCTCGAGGCCTCGTGTTCCCCACCCCTGGACTAGACTATGGACAAAGATAATGACATACATTCTTTCATTATGCAGAAGGCTCACAATTCATACATATCAAACATTTTAGAATTTAGAAATAGAAGGTGTTGTTGAGACCATCAATTCCAATGCTCTCATTTGATATATATAAATACAAATATAAATACACACACACACACACACACACACACACACACACATACACATGCACACGCATATATGGAAAGTGAGACCTGCGAGTTTTCATACTTTGCTAAGGTCATATGGGCAGAAAAATTGCAGATCTGGAGCTGACACCAGAAACTCTTTAAAATCAGTGGTCTTACTACTAAATAATTCTGAACCATCTGTTATACAAGTCCATTCATAACAAATTAACAATGTACTAGGGAATCAAAAATCTTGGTTCCCATGTTTAATTCAGTCATTAACAAGGCAGGTATTTTGGGAAAACCACTTAATCTACACAGTCTTATTTTTCCTTCTCTAAAATGAAGAAACACCAGCTAAACTAGGGATGTTCATACCTTTCAACTTTGACATGTTACAAATTTAATCAGGAGGCTATGTTCTCCTAATTGCAAAGCTATTTTTATTTGGCTGACTTGGTGTACCATTAAAGCTATAGTGGAAGAAACATTGGCTTTGGAGACATGAGACTTGGATTTGACACTTACTGGTTGTATGACTTTGGAAAAAAAAACATCTCAACCTCTCTAAGCTTAAGTTTCCTCATCTGTTTAATGGGAATAAAAAACACTTCTCTACCTTTCTCCTAGGTTTGGTTTTATGAAAACTATTTTTAAACTATAAAACTCAGCATAAGTGTGGGTCTTATTCTAAATTCTTGCTCAGTACCTGTTTCAGTGTTCATACACTTGCAACTACTGAAGTAATGGTGCCTTTTGCTAATTCCCAAGTCTGTCACCCAATCTCTTATACATTTCATGCTTCCCATCAACAAGAAGTTTAAAAAATGATTATTTATAGTGGTCTATTAATGTTATATTCCACTGATACTTTTGTTAACACTTGACATATGACTATTACATTTCATTCTATGCTAAGAGATACTAAGAGTGGGCCTGGAAAGAAACTACCATTTATTAAGCACCTACTATGTGCCAGGCATTTTTTCTAAATACTTTACACATATTATCTCACTTAATCTGTAAAACCAGTCCGGGAGGTAGATGGTATGATTATCCTCATTTAACATTGAGGAAACTGAGACAGATAGAAATTAAGTGAATTTTCTAGAGTTTTGTTGCTGTTTTTGAGGCATTTCTGTTGTGTCTAATTCTTCGTAACTACATTTGGGGTTTTCTTTGCAGAGATACTGGAGCAATTGCCATTTCCATCTCCAGCTGTCTTTGCTGATGAGAAAATTGAGGTAAACAGTGTTAAGTAACTTGCCCAGGTCACACAGCGAGTAAGTGTATGAGGCTAGATTTGAACTCAGGGGGATGAGCCTTTCTGACTCTAGGCCCAGTGCTCTATCCACTGTGCCATCAAACTGCCCTGCCTAGGACTGCACAACTAGTAAGTGTCTGAGGCTGAATTTGAACTCAGGTCTTCTTGACTCCAGCCCTAGGTATCTATCCATTGCACGACCTAGCTGCCTGTCACATGGCTACATCAAAGGCAATCCAACATCAACTAACAATGAAAGGCAATCAATCATTTTATTTTTAAGGTGACAGAGTGAAAAAACTTTTCTTTAGTCACCTTACCATATTCCTTGATAAAGAAATGAGGCTGGATATAGCAGCTTGAAAAAGAATTTGAGCTATGAAAACAGAGAGCAGAAGCCCTAAGTAGTAAATGCAACTCAGCAGAGGCACAGTGTTCCACCTGGTACTGGGAGTGCCTGATGGTACAATGCTAGCTTGTTGTCTAGACTGCATCACATGAGGGCACTGCATAGCATCATTTACAATGACCCAGGAAGTTGGAAAGAAAGACTCAATCAGCTTCCCTGGCCAACAGAGCTTTTAATAGGCTAGCCTTTCATTAAGTGAATTCCTAAATGTTGACCAAATTCCTTTAGACCCAGGCAGCTAATGGCTCAGCATGCATGCGATGCACTTGTCATTCCATAGATACTGATAAAATTAAAAAAAAAAATCCTTGAAGCTGCTTTTCCCAGAAAGTTCACAGAAGGAGAGAGGAGGGGGGAAGGAAAGAGAAACTTTTCTTCAGTGGTTTCTTTCATGTCACAAGAAGGAGGGTCATGTGTTTTAGTTTAGCTGATACATTCCAATAAAATGATTTTCAAAGGGACAGGACAAATAATAGGCGTTTTACATATGGTGGCTGTGGATGTCAGATGGAGCTAATTTTCTCGTACACAATATATTTGTTATTCCTGAAGCTGGTTATAATTCATTTAAAGTCCTTTTTTATTTAATTTTACCTAATAGACTAATGAAATGGCCCAGTGAAGTCTTTATGGTCAATATAATTTGGGTGAGTGACTTAGCCTACATTTCCTTTAGGATGTTAAAGATATATCATTACCCTCCTGGATTTTTTCTCCCACTAAGCAGGAGGAAAAAAGAATGTTCCTCTTGTCTATGAAGCATCATAATTATTATTCTAGATGTAAAGATTTTAATAGAGGTAAATCAGACCTTAATTCATTTTTTTCTAGCTCGCAAATAAAATTATTGGCAAATAACTCCTTTTATTTCTCATGGGTTCAAGTAACAGCTATCAGTTGTCAAGTACATTCTTGAAATATAAATTCCTCTGAATCATAGACTTTGTCAGCTTGATCTCTTCTTTAAAGAGAAAAAAAACTCCTTTGAATGGTCCAGGATAAGGCCCTATGTAGTACTGGGAAGGGGAGGAGGAAGTACCTAAAAGGTATGAAGTGTGAAGAAATGAAGTTGCCTTGGCTTTTTTTCACATTGCTAATCAACCAAGCTCTCCTGTTGGCTTTGAGACGCAGGTTTTCATTAGAGCCCTGACACATTATCTTACAATTCAGTGCATTTGTCACCTCCTCTGCCCTACAAAGGGGTGATGTGGCATCTTTCCCTTGGAACACTATGACAGAATGACAAACCGAGGAGCCAAGCATTCTTCCTGTCACAGCAAAAGAAGGTTGAGCACCATAACACAATCATTAACCAGAGCTGGAAAGTTCTAAGTTGAAGTAATGGGTGGAAGGGGCTCCTCTGCATCACAGGAAATAGAGCTCAATTAGTCTGGGTCAAAACACCCCGGATCTACATTGCTTAAGGCTAGAGGCACAGATCCAGAGAAATGGAAGTGGCACAGTCTGTAGGCCAATTGTCTCCCCACTGCAGGATGGTTTGAACTTAAGTTCTTAATTAAGCAAATGGGTAACCAGGCATATCGAACCCTGACTGACTTGTCTGCAACTTATTATCCATCCTAAGATTTACAACCACTCGGGTTTGGGGTAGGGCATTTCCTAGAAGGAGGAATTAAGTAACTCATTTCTCAGTAAACACAGGGTCATTAAAAGTACTGGATAAGGAAGATAACACATATTTTGAATGGCTAAAAATGCATCTATTTCCAAGTGTGGGAATCTGTAATTCCTTCAATGTAGGATACAGTGTTCTTGTGAATGTCAATTTAGAGTGGGATGAGACAGCATCATTGGGGCTGCCACTTGAAACCCGAGCCTTCCTTTTGGTTCTCTTTTAAGTCCAAGGGCATCTGTGTGCCTGGCACCACAGAGAAATCCATCCAAGGTGTATATGTTACACATATGATACCATTTAGCACTCATCACAACACTATTTTAATATCCTCCATTTAGGGGCCAGTGATTGAGTGGCATACCCATTAAAGCTGAATCCCTGTCTCCCATCACTGAAGAGTGCCCAGAGGACAGGCATAGCTAATGGCCTTGCTGCTTAAGCAGAGAACTCTTTCTCTTCCCTATCATCCTTACTGCTCATAAAGTCTGGGCTTGCTTTGAGAGTTCTTTCCCAGTACAAGACCATAGGCTTGTTGCTAACATTCAGCCTCATTTCACATCTCTTTTCATTTCAGCCATCTTGTGCAACCTGCTCTCCCTGGACCAAATTAAAACCAGGAAGAGAACTCAATGGGCCCCAGTTTCGACAGGAGTTTAATTATGGAGAAAACAGCTGGGGAAAGTGACTAGGTGATTTCTACCTCCTTGCTTAAGTGGGTTTTATTTCCCTTGGTGACCTAACAGATGATAATCTGATTACTTTCAGGTCACTGGACTCATCTCTTTACTATTACATCCATGAGAGTTTCAGGGATCCCTCTCTATATATTGAGGAGAGAACAGCACTTTCCACCTAACATTAAGTATTTAGCATTGACTACAATTCTACAGCTTTGTATTTGGCAGTGCAGTCATCTCTGACAAATGCCTGTAAATAACAAGTACAAAATGTTGTGACTCAATCTTGCTATCATTACTGTCCTGCCATTGTTGTCCCATTGTTAACTTTGTTTGTTTGAAAATATGTACCACATGAGTACCAATTCATCTACTCCGGTAGTTGTGCACTGGAAGGAAAACCACTGAAGCTAAAGCTTAAAAATTGGGCCTCAAAATGTTCCTGTCCTCCCTGAGATCATGGTTAGCATATGTGTAAAGTAGTAGGGTTGGTTTTGTTTGGCTGTTTTGAACAGCCATACTCACAGTTCATTCCAGTAGTGAAGACATCAAGGTCTTATTACCTTTGGCAAGATATAGTGTATAGATTCTGGAACAGAAGGGAAATTTGAGATTCTTGTCTAGTTCTTTTCACATGACAGATTAGGAGACAGGTAGAGAAGGAAGCTGCTTGTCTAAAGTCATGCAGGATGTAAATAGAACTAGGTATTTTGTTTTGGTTTTTTTTTTTTTTGCTAGGAAATGGGGTTAAGTGACTTGCCAAGTATAACACAGCTAGTAAGTGTCAAGTATCTGAGGCCGTATTTGAACTCAGGTCCTCCTGACTCCAGGACCGGTACCCTATCTACTATACCACCTAGCTGCCCCTCAAAACTAGGATTTGAACCTAGGGCATATGGATTCTAATTGTAATATCCTTGCTGCTGTACCATGCTGATACGTGGATAGTGTTATTTAGTGGGTAATGTTATTTCACTGCAAACTTTCGCATAAACACACACATACCCAAACACACACATACACGCTAACACAAATGAAGTCAGGCACTAAAAAAGTCCTTGGGAAAAATACGTAATCTTTTAATGAAAGAAATTTTTTTCCTTAAAGAAAATTTCATTGACCTCAGTAAACTATAGCATTGGTCCATATCCAGTTTGCACATAGTGCTAATAAAGCCATTACTAAGGATTTGCCTGAGTATACTTTGGTGTATTCTATTCTCCTTTATTTGTTTCTTTTATTTTCTTGCTGGAAAATATGAACACACATAGCCAATCATCTCTCTCCCACAGCTCTGCACTAAAAGCAGAATTCATCGTAGCCACCTTGAATCTGGGCATCAGATGTCAGGCCTAGAGACTCTCCTTGTAAGTCTTGGCAAATCTTTTTGCTGTTCATCAAAAGGGGAAGCAAGAGAGGGAAACTAGGTAAATATACTCAAAGCTATCACCCACTAGTACTTGAAAAACAACTCTGAATTGAATGCCTGAATAATGGCTGCTCAGTTGTGTCCTTTTTGACACCCAGGGTAACAGCATATTTGTTACCCTCTGGGTGGGTTCATTTGACTAATGTGCAATGGCCAGCCCTAGCAGATATAAGATGGTCAGTTGTCTCCTAGCATGCTGGAGGATCTGGTGCCGCCAACTGCCCAGAACTCACTCTGGGTTATGTGTTGTCTATGTTGCACTGACTCATACACAATACCACACTTGATTTGTATTTTTTTTTTTTTGAGTTCTTAATCTCTTGGGAAGATTTTCTTTTCTTAGAGGAAACAATTCTGGGAGAAAACAATTGTGTTTTCTTGTAAAACTGGAGGAAAATTCCAGGTTTGGTAGTTTTGTGAAATTGTGAAAGCCTGTGGTTTCTCTTTGAAGTTTAATGTGGGTCTTTGTGAGGAAGAAAGACAGTTTTCATGGCTGAAGAAAATAGACCATTTCTTCCAAGAGTAAAAAAGTTATTCGATGGTGAAGACTTATTTGTCATGAGAAAATGGAAACATTTTGCCAAGTTTGTTACAAAGAAATGTTCACTAGTGGTGATAACGAAGTAAATGTGTTATGTAGAACTTACGGGGATAATTATAAATGGCAGGATATCTATTTCACTTTCTTCATATTAAAGGTTGGCCAAATGCAAAAACTGTGGGGTTTTTTTCTCAAATGGGACTATCACTAATTAATAAAACACACACCTCTCTCCCATTTACATCCCTACCTCAACTCCTCATGCATAAAACTGTTTGTCGGAAATAATTTCAGGCTGAAAGAATTTATGTAGCTTTCAAAACTTAGTCTTCTATCTTATGGAAGACTCATCATGTTTAAATTTTAGGAGTATCTGAATCAATGACCTCTTGCTTCAGATTGCGAAGAATCCAAAATGGCTTTCTATGTAAATCACATTTTTGGATCTCAGCTTCTCTTGAATTGTGTTAGGTAAGGCCAAGCAGCGCAGAATGTCCTGTTTGTCTTCTGCCTTAAAATCAGAGACCATCAGTTCTATACAGAAAGCAGAGACAGCTTTCTATTTGGCCAGAAATCTAGGGGATATATGAAAACAATGCTGACATTGCAAAATGCTCTTAAAAATTTGAGACAGGAAAAGCATTATCCTCTACTAAAGTGCTGCTAGCACATGACATAGCATCATCAAGATGGCAGAATCACAAAAGGGCAGCAAGAAGATTAAAAGCTCTGGCAGGATCCATCAGCCTGGAAAGGCCTTGAATGTACCTGGTATCTTGTCTTTCTTCTGAGGTCCAGCTTATTTGAATTCAGAGAGGCACATCAGAAGATTAATTGCAGAGTCAAGAGATTTTTTTCAAAAGAAACTCTAGGAAACAATGTATGAAATTATAGAGGGGCCTGTGAAGTACATGCTTGAGAAAAAATGCCCTACTCCCCTTCCCCATGTGTGAAATCACAGATACTAGAAATATTAAAATAGAGAACATGACAGTCACATTTTGATTCTGGACATCCATTGAATAGAAGCAGAGTTGTGGTAGAAGTAAAGAAAGCCCAATTACATTTTAAAAGAGCTTTTTTTTTTAAGTTGAAAAGGATGATATGTAAATATAATGGCAAAACTTGTCCAGCCAGAAGAGATAGGAAATTGAATAAATGAATCAAAAAGCATTTATTAAATATCTACTATGTGCCTGACATTGTGCTGGGGGTACATATCCAAAAGTGGAGAATCGGTATTCTCAAAGATCTTACTTCCTAATACTACAATGCTGTACATATAAGGCAGTCTTGTCCAGAGAGGGGTGTTTTTGTTTGGAAAGTTAAAAAGATAATAGGTCACACCACAGGGTAGTTGAATGGAAAGTCCTTTCTGGTGGTAATGGCACTATTAATTTGATTTTGCACCTCCTTTTATTCTTTGCAGAGATGGAGGACTTTGGGTGTGGAACCCTGAGTTTATAGTACTATGAGATTTGAGTGATATATTAGTTTTGCTGAACTGCTTTGTTTTCTTCCCCTTTGTTAAAAGAAATGGTTTTCAGTGTTGAGGAAGGAGGGAAGATGTCTTGGGAAATGAAAGGCTTGGGGAAAAGATGAATACAAATTTAAAAACTTAATAAAAGAAGTAGGAAAGAATAACTTCTTTGCTATAGATTGCAAATGATTTCAGTAAGAGCCATTCAGCTAGCACTGGGAGAGAACTAAATAAGGAGAAACTCATAGTCTCATTGATCTCAAGTTGGCAAGGACCTTAAAGGCTAACTGGTCCAGCTCTTGCACTCTACAACTGAGAAAACGGTCTCAGAGAGATGAGAAGATGTGCTCAAGGTCATAAAGGTAGGAAGGAGAGGTGCAGGTCGAATTCTTCTGACTCCAAATTTAGTCCTCTTTCAACTGTACCAGTGAATTGTAACTATCTGAGAATCCTTAAGAAAGTTCCAATAAAGAAGCCCAAACAATTGATTATTTCTTTTAGTTTATTATAACATATTGAAATAAATATATTTCTCCATTCCAGTCTGGCTTTGATCATTAACTCTGAGTGAGCAAGGGCTGCATCTTCTTCTGTATCCTGATAAAGTTGTCTAAGAGAATTCAGAGAGCATAAAAGGCAGACTTCGCCAATTGAGGAAACAAAAAATAAACCAAAAGAGACCCTAAACCTCACTTATACATATGAATAATCCTTATTGGCTGCTTCCATATATCAGTTTAACCAGATAATTGCCAAATTACTTCTTCATTTTGTTCAGAGGAGACACAACCCTCATGAAGGTTTTCCTAATTTCCTTAAGTAGAATTGATATAAATGGATTCCATTATATGTGCTACAGCAATGGTCCTCTTTAATATGTAACTTTTTAAAATTGCGTAGAACATGTCCATAGTGCATAAAACCCACTGCTTGGAATTTCACTTCAGTCTTCTAAAAGCACTTTAATGGGCATAAATGGCCACACCCTGGATTGCAGCACAGAGAGTGATTTTTTTTTTTCCTGGCACCAGAAGCAGACAAGTCAGGCATACGAAATTAATTGCTGGTCTTCACTTGAATACAGTCCAAGACTTGTTGAAGTATGTCTTCTTTACAAGGGAGGAGACAGAGAAACATCAGAAATATCATAGAAGTGGTAATTCTATCTGGCCTTCCAATGAGGGTTGTGTTTATGCTTCTCCTTATATCTCTGCCACCCAGGATGACAGTGTTGTGGGCCAGAGGAATAATAGCTTTATTGCATGGGTAATTTCATCTCAGAATAAAGTATTGATGTCCTTTAGGAAAATCTTATTGGCTATGCTGTTAAATGGTATCTTTCATATACAAATAATTATTTGGTAAAATTAAAAACCTGAAGCATACACTATCTTCCCCCACAGACAAATGTGGAGGCTGTGCAAAATACACTTGCATCAAAAGAGGCCGGCATCATTTTGATTAGACTTAAGCTTGTCACTCCATAAAAGTAGCCAAGAGCAAAGATCAAGGAGCTGTGGTTGGAAATTAGAGGGAAAGTTTTTGGGGGGACTCCAGTGTTAGGTATTTATGCCTGAACTTAGCAGCTTCTTTGCTAGGAAAGCCTACAATTTCTGGATTTCCTACAGATTCTAGCAGTGCATAAAAGGCCCCGGCTGAGAGAAAGTTATAGTGCCAAGGTGATAGAAGGCTATTAAGACATGTGCCAGCTGAACTATGCCAAAATACCTGAGGGGAACACACAGCCCATGGCATCCCCTATTAAAATGTATGCCCATGGTGGGCATTAACACTAAGAAATTTCCGAGGTGACTACATTTGCTGAGTCCTTCACTGAGCTCTAATTTAATGCAAGATTTTCTGCTTCTAGAGAGGGTTAATACAGGAAGCCCCCATTTAAACGACATTTCTCCAACCTTTGTAAAACAGTCATTGGTGTTTATTGTCCCCTGGGTTATTCTTTGTCCGTTTAATAAAGACCCCCCCTCCCCCGCGCACACAAAACATTCCTACTAGAGTTCAGTTTGAGGAAGACATTTTGATCTCTACAGATGAAATTCTATGCTTTCCCCTATTCCAAAAACGTATTCATTTTTGCTACTCCTGTCAGAAAACTTAGAATTGTGTTTATTGCCAACTCTGCTAATTTGCTTAACTCCATGTCTGTTAGCATTTACTCCTGTTTCCTTCCAATGGTTGTGTTTCTGTTTTATCTTTAAATAGTTTATATAGACTTCACTTTCATCTGTAAGCCATTTTGAGTCCTGTTTGTAAATATGAGAGACCCTTCTGCCAACTCAGGTTCCAAAATATCTCTAACTGTACATAGGTCTTTGGGAGTTGCCTGAGGCCCGGAAAAGTAACTTTCCTCTCCTCATGTGGCTAGTAACTCTCAGAGGCAGGATTTGAACCCAGTCCTAGACCACTAAAGTTTCTTCCTCTCTGGGAGTAGGTGAAGTACAAATATCAAATGAATAATACTTTTCATATATAGATAGATAGATAGATAGATAGATAGATAGATAGATAGATAGATAGATATAGATATAGATATAGATATAGATATGTAGGTTTTATGTTACTTTTTCCCAAAATATATCCTATTCCTTTTGCTCACAGAGAGCCTTCCCTTCTAAGAAAAATATGAAAAAGAAATTAGAAAAAAAACCAGTATAGTAACAGTAGCTAAGATAACAAATACTGACTTTGTAAGAAATGTTCCATGTATATAGTTCTCCACTTCTTCATGGAAAACAAGGACAATTATTTTTATATCTCTCCTTTGGGGATAAATTTGTTCATTATAATTAAAATTTCAGTGTTCAGTTATTCTCTCCATTTGCATTGAACTCAGTATATATATATATATATATATATATATATATATATATATATATATATATATATATATATATATATATATATATTTTTCTAGTTCTTTCTTCATTCTCTTTCAGTTCCTATGAGCTTTCCCATGATACTATGTAGTCTTCATATGCCTTGTTTCTTATGGAGCAGTATTCAATAACTTTCAAGGAGAGCATGGTGGCTTATAATTTTCCCAACCCAAACAGGTCCTGAAAAATAAAATACAACATTTTGTCTCTTATGTTGTATTTTCAAAACAAGTAAGTGAGATTGCCAGATATCATGTGTCTATACTAGATTTACCTATTTAGTTTAGGATTGAATACAAAACCAGAAGGATATACATTTATGTGTGTATATGCATGCATACATACATACATATATGTATATAATCACACACATACATGTATACATGTACATGTATGTGTATGTGTATATATACATATATATACATATATGAATATATCTCTGTATATTGTGTTTGTGACTTCTATGGTGCCCTGACACATTTAATTAGGGTTATTAAATTATGGATTTAGAAATAGAAAGTACCTAAGATGCAGGAGACATCCAGAGCTATTATGTTGCTTGCCCAAAGTCACACTGGGGTAAGTGGCAGTGAGAGAATTTAAACTGAAACCATCTCACTCCAAATTCAGAATACTTTTAATTGCCCCAGAAACAGATCCAGTATGTACGTACTGAGAAGAAAGCAAAGTTTTGTTTTTGATGAACAATCATCGTCTCTTATGTCTTTAGCTGAATACATCCCTTGTAAATGTTGAACTCTCCTAGCTTCCCTGTTGTTCACATTTTCAGATCATTGTGGCCTAGGGTTCTTAATTTACTTTATGTCATAGACTCCTTTGGCCATCTGGTGAAGACTAAGGACACTTTTTCACAATAATGGGTTTTTAAATATATACAACAAAATACATAATATTTTATAAGAAATCAATTACATTGAAATACAGTTATCTATATCTCTCTATATATAGATCTAGCTATAGATCATTCTCTTTCTGTCTCTCTTTCTCCTCTCTCTCTGTCTCTCTCTTTCTCTCAGTTCATGAGCCCAGGTTAATAATCTGTCATCTGTGAACTGGACTTCTTAGAAAGCACTTCATGCTTTGGACTCATCATTTATGCCTGTCTTTCCCAACTGAAATTTATTTACTACCTAAAACAAAAACTCTCTATATAAAATTGATCACTTTGATTACAGAAGCCTTTGTTGTAGACAGCTACTGTCTCTGTCTAGTTGCCACACTGATTCTGCCAGCATGTCAGCATCTGGTAAATTAATCCCACTGTCATTAGTTAGACTTCTCTTTATAATGTCTGTACCTTAGTCAGCAATCCCAGTTCCTTCCCTTCTCACAGTTGGACACTGCTTGTCATATATTAACCTCAATTATGGAAGATTATTTTTTGCTATGTAGCCAAATAAAATAATTAGTAGGTTCATGTCATCTCAGGTTGCTTTCTTTGGGTTTCTTTCATGTCATTTGTACTATAACTGAGATGAAGAAATGTAGATTAGCACAGTTCAAAAAATTTGTAAATCCTTACCCAACCATACCCCCAAATTACTGATTAATGAACCTATATTAGCCTGAATATTTCCCTAATTATTTGCTACAGACTTCTGACCTGTCCCTATCCTGTTCCACACTTTTATCAATTACTTGGATACAGATGTAGATGTAATGCTTTATAATATTTGAAAAATATTTCCTGCTCAGAGGGAAGTAATCCATTGGCATAGTAGAATGGATTAAATGTAAAAAGAGTAAATGTAATAGCAGTAAATATGAACTCTTCTATGTAGTGTAAAAAAATAATTAAAGAAGTGCAGGACAGGAGGGGGATGGAATGGGCAAGACTAAAGATCTGTCTGTATGGGGAGAGGGAGAGATTTACAGGTTCTAGTTAGCCCTGTGAATATCATTAATCAAGATGCTGTACCTTTGAATTCTATTCAACAATCATTTGTTAAATATCTAGTGTAAGCAAGGTATTTTTCTAAGCTCTATGTTAGGCACAAGAGAAACAAAGATGAAGAACAATGTAATCTTTGTTCTTAAGAAACATACAACCTAAAAGTAGGGATATGACATATACACAAAGAAGTATGATACAATATAGAGCATGGCAGAGTGAAATGAGCAGAACCAGGAGAATATTGTACATGGTAACAGCCACATTATGGGATGAGTAACTTTGATAGACTTGGCTCTTCACAGCAATGCAAGAATCTAAGACAACTCCAAAAGATTCATGATAGAAATTGCTATCCACACCCAGCGAAATAAATATGCAATCTGAATGCAGATGGAAGCATACTACTTGCTTTCCTTTTCCTTTGCTGTTTTGTTTTAATGCTTCATTCTCCTGCTTCCTCCCATTAGTTCTAATTATGCTAATATATCATAATTAATGGGAAAATACGCTTAACATGAATGTATATGTATGGTCTATATCAGATTGTTTGACATCCGTGGGGGGGTAAGAAGTGGAAGGGGGAGAAAATTTAAAACTCAAAATCTTATGGAAGTGAATGTTGAAAACTAAAAATAAATAAATTAAATAAGAAAACAATTAGAGCATGATAAAGACAAAGGAGAGGTTCACAGTGCTTGCTATTAGAGATCTGAATAAAGGAAAAATTACTTTTAGCTATGAGGTTTTATGGAAGCTTTAAGGGAGGAGAAGGATTTCAACATTGTGAGATGTGAAAGGCCCCATTAGGGTTTTACTCCAAAGTTTCATTGTTACATAGAGGCAACCTTGGTTCCCAAGGACTATTCCAACACTGGACCATCTCTGGAAGAATCTGTCTAGCTGAATCGTCTTTAAGTATGGTAATAGTGATGAACCAGTTACCTGTAATGAGGACCTTCCTGCTGAGTTTAGAAAAGCTTATTGACTTCAGTACAATGCAAATTTGGACAACAGCAAATTCTGAAGACTAATGGATTATAGTTACAAGAAGACAGAATTCCTTCAGCTCCATACAAAAAGAAACTTTCAAACAACTAGTGCTGTAGAGAAATAGAAAAGACTCCCTTGAAATTGATTATTAGAAATGTGAAATCCAAGACATTGCCCATAATGTTGTAGAAGTGATTTCTCCACTAGGTAGGAGATTGGATTGTCAAATAACTTACAATTCTAGTAATTTGTGATTCTGTGATTGTAGGTCCCCTTTGAGACATACATACACACATAAACACACACGTGTTTATCACATATCTGTATATGTTTGTATGCATGTGAGGGTATAATAAAAATTTACACTTCTGGGGGGGCCGAGCCAAGATGGCTGATTGAAAGCAGTGACTTGCTTGAGCTCTCCCCCCAAACCCCTCCAAATACTCATAAAAAATGGCTCTAAACAAATTCTGAAGCAGCAGAACCCACAAAAAGACACAGTGAAACAAATTTCCAGCCCAAGACAACCTGGAGGATTGATCAGAAAGGTGTATCATGCCGGGCTGGGAGCACAACGCAGCGTGGGACCCCGCAGGCTGCAGCAAACCTGGAGTAGGCCTCAGAGGAGTGAATCACGGGCAGCTGTGGAGATTTCCAGACTCCTCAACCTACTAATGCCAAAGACAACTTAGAAGGTCAGTGGGAAAAGTCTGTTTCTGTCAGTGCTGAGAAAGGAAGGCAGGGACTCAGCTTCATTCCCCAAAAGCATGGTCCTGGGGGGGGGCAGCTACTTCCTGAGCTTCAGGCCCACAGCCTGAGGGGGAATCCAGTGGCTGATCAGAGAGGGATTGCAGGGATCTCTTTGCCAGTGCTAAGGCAGGAATCTCTTGCTTTGCCTGTACTTAGATCTGGGTCACAGTTCCGGGTGGCAGTGCTGGGGTGAGGAGGAGGGCTGGCATGGTGGAGCTTGTAGTGGCTGTGGAGAGAAACCCCTCCTCACAGTTACAGGACAGAAAGGAATACTTGTGGTCACAGGCTAGGGAAGGAGTAAACACCTCTCCCCTTATCATACCACCTTCGAAGAACTGAAAATTTACAGGTCCCTACAAGTATCTCTGAAAACAGCTGTACAAACCCCTGAAGCTTGGGACAGTACACTCTCCACATTGGAAGCAGACTCTTACCTTAACAAAGAGTTTAAAACTCAAGTAATTGGTGGATCATGAGCAAGCAGCGCAAAAAGAGTCAGACTATATTATCTTACTTTGGTGACAAAAGAAGATCAAAATATACAACCAGAAGAAGACAACAAAGTCAAAGCTCCTACATCCAAAGCCTCCAAGAAAAATATGAATCAGTCCAGGCCTTGGAAGAGCTCAAAAGGGATTTTGAGAAGCAAGTAAGGGAAGTAGAGGAAAAACTGGGAAGAGAAATGAGAGTGATGCAAGAAAATCATGAAAAACAAGTCAACAGCTTGCTAAAGGAGACCCAAAAAAATACTGAAAAAATAACACCTTAAAAAAGCCTAACCCAAATGGCAAAAGAGGTCCAAAAAGCCAATCAGGAGAAAAATGCCCTAAAAAGAAAAATTGGCCAAATGGAAAAGGAAGTCCAAAAGACTACTGAAGAAAACACTTCCTTAAAAATTAGAATAGAGCAATTGGAAAACAGTGGCTTTATGAGAAATCAAGACACTGTAAAACAAATCCAAAAGAATGAAAAATTAGAAAACAATGTGAAATATCTCATTGGAAAAACAACTTACCTGGAAAATAGATCCAGGAGAGAGAATTTAAAAATTATTGGACTATCTGAAAGCCATGATCAAAAAAAGAGCCTAGACTTCATCTTTCAAGAAATTATCAAGGAAAACTGCCCTGATATAGTAGAACCAGAGGGCAAAATAGAAATTGAAAGAATCCACAGATCTCCTCCTGAAAGAGATCCCCAAAGGAAAACTTCTAGGAATATAATAGCCAAATTCCAGAGTTTCCAGGTCAAGGAGAAAATATTACAAGCTGCCAGAAGGAAACAATTCAAGTACTGTGGAAACACAATCAGGAAAAATTTATACTTCTACACTATGCACATACAGATATATATACTGATATTTGATGTTTTAAAAATTATTTTATATTTAATACACTTATAAAATATATTTATATTTTAATTAATTATATTTCATGTTCTATATGTTATTTTAATATATTTTGATAAATCTGTGTATCTGTAGATGTAAATGAATCAAGAATTGATTTCAAATGTAACCTCAGACACTAACTACCTGTGTGACCTTAGCCATGTAACAACCTATGTTTGCCTCAGTTTCCTCAGCTATAAAATGGGAACAACAATAACATCTGACTCCTGGGGTTGTCGTGAGGATCAAATGAGATAATATTTGTGAAGTGTTTACTACAGTGTTTGGCACAGCTGGTGCTTTAGAAATGCTGCTGCTGGTTGTTGTTATTGTTTTCATTAACTTTGAGAGGCAGCCTGAGTTAGTAGATAGAGATTTGAATTTGGGATGAAGAGCCGGGATGAAATTCCACCTCAGAAATTTCTCATCAGTGGGCTTCTAGGCTATGCCCATACCCTTAAGGAGACTCAGTTTTGTTGTTGTTGTTTGTTTGTTTGTTTTCTTTTTTTGGTAAGGCAATCAGGGTTAAGTGACTCGCCCAAGTCGCACAGCTAGTAAGTATCAAGTATCTGAGGTCAGATTTGAACTCAGGTCCTCCTGACTCCAAGGTCAGAGCTTTATCCACTGTGCCACCTAGCTACCCCCCAGGAGACTCAGTTTTTACATTACAAAAATAAGTACACTAACAGCTGAGGATGGCAGGAGATCAAATATGTGAAGACTTTGCAAAAAAAAAAACAACAACATAAGATGCTAAGTGATAGTTTCTCTCCTCTTCCTCTTCATTGTCATATAGTTCAGCTCTGGGATTTTATGTGGAGATATTGAAATTTTTACCCTCCCTGCCCAGCGTTTCAAAGCCTAGGATCATCTCTACCTGCCAATATGGTTTCTGAATAGTCTTGTAATGGAGGAATCATTGAAATCAAACTCACAAAAATATGAAAAAAAAATTCCTTCATTCAGCAATATTTATGAAGTCCAAAATATTTTCAGCTCTGGAATGGTTGCTGCCATAAAGTGGTTTTTCCCCAGTGATAGATTATGTACCTAAGGAGGGTGCAGATGTGGAGAAGGACAGAGGGTCAACTGCAGTTATTAAACAAGAAAATTTACATTCTTAATAACCTTCAGAGGTTAGACAGTGTCATATTTTAACCATATATATGGCAACCCCTCAGTGTCTGTTTCCTTCTTTATTTGCATAAGCAATTGCCAGCTCATTAAGAGCTCATTAGGAACATTGAAGACTGCAGTAAAAGAGGAAACCAAAATGTAGTGAAGAGTTCTTTTTTATTTTTTGTAAATTTCCTGGAAAAAATCAGAAGTCTATGAAAGAAAAAACGTGTACAAGGTAATTATTAAGATCACACACACAGATACACACACACATACATATATATATATATATATATATATATAGAGAGAGAGAGAGAGAGAGAGAGAGAGAGAGACATACAAATATGTAGAGAATGTTGCAAATCCCTTAGTTGCCAACCTTCCCTCTGCCTCTTAGTTGCCGTAGACAGAACAGATGACACGTATATGTGATGTACTCTACAATTCTATAAGTTTAAAATGAAAAGGAAAAAATAACAATATGGTAAATACACAATTTGAAACAGAGTTTTCTTTACCTTTTTTAACTTTAATTCATGTTTCATGGATACCTTCAGATTATGGATGAATTCAACTTAAACGTCATACGTTTATATTTTCCTTCCTCTTCCTAAGAAAAGCCCACCAAAAAGCACACATCTTCATAGTCTTCTTGACTGTCTGTGCTCAGATTAAAAAAAAAAAGAAAGGAAAGAAGGAGGAAGGAAAGAAGGAAGGAAGGAAAGTAAGAAGGAATGAAGGAAGAAATGAAGGAAGGAAGAAGGAAAAGAAAAAAAATACAGGCTTTAACATACTAACTAATGCTGGCCTGCCTGAGCAAACCAGGCAAAAATCAGATTGCAGAGGAATAAATGTTTTCCTGCATGTTATCTAGTAAAGGCATCCACCCTACTGTGAAAAGCAAAAAACAAACTCTGGGGGCCTGGGGAAAGGCCTGTGCTGGTTGGGGGCCAGTCTTTTGTCTTTTGTATTGCATTTTGTAAAACACATTGAAGAGAAAAGCACTTTTAAACACCCTAGAACCAATACAAACGAAACAGTGGGGACATATTTATTCCTTTTTAATTCAATTTCAGGACTACAGAGTTTTGGCTTGACCGGATGCTGCCAAGTTTCAAAGACAGATCTGTTCTTCCTCTGGCTTATTAGAGAAAGAGCGTTCTGCTCATAATCACTGCAACGGTTTTCTATCAGGCCGGCTTTTTTCCCCCCTCCACATATCTTTTATGAGATACGTTTGCTTAAAAAGAGAGAACTAAAGATTCCCCTGTATCCCTTCCTCATCACAATTTCTAATGCTTTATGACCCTCCTTATTTAGGATGTTTGTCAGCCCTTTATGGGGTAGGGTTTGAGTGTCCAATTTGGTCTCGATGGAGCAGCCTTTGTAACATAAAGTAAAACATGATGCAGAAGAAAAGTAACTACGTATCTACCCAATCCCTTTGATAGCAGTTGGTAAAGCTTAAGTCTTGGCTCTCTGTGTGGTAGTTCCCTTCCTCTTTCTTTTCTAGCATGGTGACAAGCAGGCATTGTCCCCTCAGTGAGTTCTGCAATATTACTTTGACCCCAACCCATCAATCTGCCTCAATTGGATAATGATCTGTAATCACTTTCTTTCAGGGGAGTCTATAAATTTGCCAAGGCCTCATTCTTCTCTGAAGGACTCCTTATGTTCACTCCCATTTGTGCAAATGCTCTCTCTTTTACAGCACTAAATAGCCATGCACATGGCCCATTCTGTAAGGAGGCACCAGGCTGTTCTCGGTTGATTTTCCATGCTCGGCTCTCTTAAAGGAAACTAAGTACTACATGCCAGGACTCAGTGGGGTGCTGGCCCGAGCCAGGCCACATCACAAGCAGCCGCTTTTCTCATTAAGACTGACCCATCATTAGGTCGCTTTGTACTGCTCCTTGTAATCAATGAGCTTAATGTGTAGTGCAAAAAAGTTAATAAGGAAAGGAGTGGGAAGGCAGAGGAGGAAGAAGGAATGAAAGAAAGAACAGTAAAAACCACCTTTTGTAAGCCTTAGCAACATATCTAAGAAAAAAACTTAAGGAAAGACCCTACTACCATTTCTCCAAATACCATATGAATAATTCCTCAGCTCTTCCCAATATACCGTGTTTATTTTCCATAAAGAAATGGAATGAATATAAGAAGACTTAGGTTCTACTTCACTCTCTCCACCCCCAGTGGATTCTATTCTTCTCATTAAGTAGGATTAAAAGCTTGATAAGGGAGAATAAGGGTGTATTCAGGGAAGAAAGCATGGGGTACAGAGGGATATGGGATAAAGTCCATGTGCATATGGACCATGATAGTCTATTCTATAGTGGATTTGTGTGTGTGTGTCTGTGTGTGTGTGTGTGTGTGTGTGTGTTTTCAGAAGCTTATTTTGTTTCCAAAATAACTCCATGAGAAAGCTTATACAAAACCCTACCGGTAATGAATTCTAAGCTAGGAAGAAGAACTTTGGGGATCATATTTCCTACCCTCATTAAGAATGGTGAACTCTGTGCTTGATATAAGTGCTGAGGAAAAACAAATAGGACCAAAATAACCAGAGAAGAAGAACATTATCTGATGGGTAGCAACTGGTGACAGGAATTTGTGTCCTCATAGGTTTTGTGGAAGATGGATTTCAGCAGAACACTTGGAATGGATTGATGACAAAATGAACTAATAATTTTGTGATATTGACAAGGAAAGGGAGTGGGGAGTGGAAGAAGCGTCTATACCTGCAAACGATTAAAGCAATCAAAGTAAAGGACTGTCTTCTACTTTTAATTTCTTTGAATTAGCAAACCCTTTCTCTTTTTCATTCTCATTTTAGCAAATGCTTCTATCCTCATTTCAATAGAGAAAGCATGGTATAGCAAGATAAAAAATAAATATGGATTTCAATCCTGTTTCAGCAACTTACATAGACAAATCACCTGACCACTCTGGGCTTCAGTTTCCTCATCTATAAAATGACAGAGTTGGACTAGATGGTGCCTCTTAGCTCTAAATTCTTTGGTATTATGTTTCGTTTTCGATTTTACAGAATCTTTTTTCCCCTTAAACTGTGTTGTGCTGATATAAACCTAACTCACTTTTTTTTTCAATATCTATATCACTCTGAGATCATGGTAAGAAGCTTGAGAGGTGTAATGTACAGTGTTGGATTTGTGGTGTAGATAAAGAAGGGAGAGTGCTAGACATTATGTCAGGACAAGCTGGGTTATGGTGTTGTCTCAGACACATGGCAACTTTATGAGCCTGGGCAAAGGCAAATCACTTCCTCTTTCTGACCCTGTTTCCTCATTTGTAAAGTGAGGATAATAACTGTAATTAGTTCAACAGGCTGGTGTCAGGATCAAATGAGATCATGTATGCAAAGAACTTTGCAAACCCTGATATACTATGTCAATATGACCTATTACTTTATGGAAATGTGTATTAACTCTTTATGTCGTTACCTTCCTATTACTCACTATTGCTAACTATGTATTATTCAAGGATCCTACTTTTAGAACTATAAGAAAGATTTACGGATGTTGCCTAACTTTTTTTATTCTATAAGTGAGGAGATTGAAATCCAGGGAGGTAAGTTATACAGTTTTTCTAATGTGGAGCCAGGACAAGAGCCCAAGTCACTTGACTCTATGCCTAGTGTTCTTCCAACAAATCAATCAATAAAATATTTATTTTGCATCTACTATATATGACAGGTGCTGTGCTAAGCACTAATACTATTCTGACTTCTCTGTGATAAGGATAAAGTTAGGAATTGGACTTGTGATTTAACTGGTCTGGGGAGCCTCTGGCTGGGGTATCACAGCCTCTAGTATTGAAGGATACTGTATGGTATGCTGACATTTATATATCACTCTGAGATTTGCAAAATACTTTATATGACGATGTATGCATAATTTTATCTGTCTATGTAGGGGACATGAAAGGCTGGAGGATTTGGGGTCAGGTCTCACCTCTGACCCATGTTGGCTCTGTGACCCTGGGCAAATCACGTGACACTTCAGTGCTAGAGACAACTGCCTCACTGTACAATGGCAGAAATGGTGCTCTCCTTCATTAGTGGAGGGAGTTCATTCACTTAGGGATCCTCTGTGCCGATGAAATGACAGGCCCAATCCCTAACCCCTGTGCCTATATACAACCAGGTATTTAATCATCACAACGATTTTAGGAGGTAGGTTTATGAACTCTATTATATTGTATAGATATAGAAAAAGAGGCTCATTGAGTTACCTCTCATCACTAGATTTCTAGATGAAGAGTTTCTTTATTTTTATTATTTTTCTCTGATCATTTTTTTCTTTTTATCATGTTGACCACTGTCTCCTCCTTTTATCTGATTTTGTTTAATATATTAATTTTTTTCAGTTGCTTTTTCTATCACTTACTAGTTGCACCTCCTCTCTGGTTCTGTCCCTCCTACCAATGCCTCCTCCGTAGCGGGATTTTTTGTCAGTATTTTCCTTTGGAAATGTGACTTAAGTTTGTAGCTTTTCCATCTTCCCTTGGTGTACCGAAGTTTAATCAAACTACTATCCTGATATTCTGTTTCTTCCTTCAGGGTAAGGCCATCAGAACTGGATGAAAACTAAAAGTACATTTGGCTCTACCCACTCATTTAACAGGGGGGAAAACTGGGGTCCCCGGCAGCTAGGATGAGTTAGTTGTTGATCTTGAAGTAGAAATCAGGTTACCTGAGCCCTAATCTAATGCTCTTTTTATTGGATTATTTTTGGTTTTGAGGAATAATGAAAGTTGCTGTGTACAAACTTCCAAGGTTACACATTTTTTACATATTTGATCTCATTTAAGACTCACAACAACCTTCTGAGGTAAATATTACAGGTTTTATCTTCCCCATTTTGTAGACAATAAAATTGAGACTCAGAGAGGTTAAATGACTTGCCCTAGGTTATACAGCTAAGGAAATATCTGACAAATTTGAATCCAGGTCTTCTTGACTCCAGTTTCCACATTATCTGCTAAGAAATATGATTTTCTGCTTTCTTTTTCTACATGAACCACTTTTCTGGGATTGCTATGTTTGCCTCTTTAGCATTCCCGATTTCACACTTAGCATATAATTTCTTTTCTAAGAAAGCTATGTGGCATAGAGGATAGAGTGCTGGGCCTGGAGTCAGGAAAACTGAGTTCAAATGAGGCTTCAAGACACTTATTAGTTGTGTGACCCTGGACAAGTCACTTAACCCTGTTTGCCTTAGTTTCCTCATATGTAAAATAAACTGGAGAAGGAAATGGCAAACCACTCAAGTATCTCTGCCAAGAAAACCCCAAAAGGGGTCACTAAGAGTCAGATCCAAGTGAACAACAACTTTCTTTCCTAAAGTTCATTTTCTTTTCCTGCTGATGTGTGCTATCCTTTTCCACCAGATCTTGGATTTAATCATCTTTTTCAAGGCTTGCATATGTATTTTTCAGTTCTCAACTAATTTGTCTCTTGTAACTAGACTCAAAGAAAGAAAGAAAGACAAATCCCTTGATTCCTTTCTGTTCCCAGTAGAAAGAGCATCATATAACAACAAAAACCTTCTCCTGCCAACAGTGCAGCTGGGAGTTTATTTCTACCTTAAGGGGAATAAACAGGACAGGGACAGAGTAAAGCTCTTTTTGTGACCCTTGGTAAGATTATTCCTAACTGGAAGTAAGAGAAGTCTGACAGCTATAGAGAGCTCATTCTCCTGTTTCTTTCCCCAAACTCATACTCACTAGGCAACCCTACCCAAGATATTCAACTAGAGGCTCAACACTCTGGTATTCTTTCCTTTTGTGTACTGATAGCATGACTGGTACAACAAATGGCACTGTGGCTGCTTTTGCTGAAAGTGAAATACTCATGCCTGGATAAAGTGATTCTACTGCCTCCCCTTACTACTTTCCCAGATAAGGGTGTATAAGAGCTTCAGAGATTGCTGGGAGGGCATAAATGAGACCCAGGGACTCTTTCTTAGCACCATTGTTTGGTCCTCATTCCAATTTCCTTCCCAAATCCCTCTATTGTCCCCTGACTAGTTCTGATAATTTTTAATATCACTTTCAAACTGGTAAAGGTAGCAGGTTCACAATTGTGTCCTATGGAGAAAGCCTGTTGGTTCTCATGGCCAGATCTAACTTTTCCCTGAGCACCTAGTCTTTTCCTACAGAAAACTGGACTAAACTACTCAAGGACATTATTATTGCAGGCAAAATATCCTCATGCTTTGTCATTCAGCCTATATATAGCCAACAAGTCAAGAAGCATGCATTCAATATCTTCTACATGCCACACATAGTGCTAATTTCTGGAATATGAAGAAAAGTAAAACTGTTCCCTGACCTCAATAAGTTCGCTCTCTAATGGGGAAGACAACATGAAAACAACTATGTATAAACAAGGAATATATGGGATAAATTGAAGAAAAAGTGGAGAGGTCAAGATGCTCTCCTATCACTCATGGAGGTCATCTGTTTAGTGCATTAGGATGTCCAATCTGTGCTTCAGAGAAATTAGTGCTTCATCACTTTGTTTTTCATTGTTTTATTATTAGTTGTAGAAGTTGAGTTAGTACCAGTGTTGATGGTAGCAATGGTGGTGTTTAAGCTGTTGTTAAATTTGTATCCACATTCACTTGCAAAACAGAGGTAAATGAGAGCTTGGATTCCAGTAGGGAATGGAAACTCCTTGGGAGAGGAAGAGGCAAGGAAAAGCAAAGTCATGTTACTGTTCTCCTAAACTGAATTGCATTTATCCCCTCAAGGTGGTACTTCTAGGTTAAGATGATGGTAAATACAGCTGATGTCTGGGGAATACTTTTAGGGAGTGGCGTTTAATATAGCTAGCTATCAATTTGTCATCTTTCTTTTACAAGCGGGGATTTCACAGGAACATGCCTTACACAAATATTGAAATGTGAGGTGGTTGTTAATTTGCTGTACTTCAGAATAATTTCTTTTAATATTCTGGAAAAGTGATTGGGAGAGAAGGGTGGATGTCAGCAGCTGGAAGGACTGCCTAAGTCAATTGCAGGACTAATGCTCACAAGTAGGCTTCCAGCAGCAGCCCTCAGTTGTAAAGCTCTCTCTTCCAGGACTCTGTTCATCTTGTGTCAACACAATGTTTTTCACATGAAAGTTTTTTTCTTCTCTTTTTCTTTCTTCACTTTGCTGTGAAAGAGGAACCACACAAATCCACTTGATTCAAAACAGAACTGCCTGACAATTCAGCTCTAGTTGGTGGTCAAGGCTCTAGAGAAATATGTGTTTGCTTTGTTTTCTGTATTGTTTGCCTTATATCCATTATGCTAAATGATGACTGTCTCAAAGGTCATTTGTTTTCACTCTGTTGAAAATTCCATTGGAAACTTGCTTTCCATTTAAAATGTATTAAGTACTTAATTGCCATTGGGGAAAGGTGGGGGGAAGGAAAGCAACTCCCCCCCCCCCAACACACATACCCCCAGTCCCCTTTCTGTTTCAGAAGATAGCTTCAGTGGAGCCAGCTCTGTTGGAGCTTCCAAACTCTTCCAGGAGTCTTAAATGCTCTAGTAATGCATCAGTGTCACCGGCGCTTGGGAGCTCCCCTGTTTTCAAAAGCCTGCAAGGGATCCATGTCCTACTTTTCAATATCACCACCAAATCCCATTTCAAGGTGGTCAAAATTATCTAAGAATAAGAGAAAATAATTACTTGGATTCTCTGAGTCAGAGACTGGGAAATGGATGCATGAGGTGGAGGAAGGCTCAGAGGGAAAGGTGAGTGGCCCCTTCCTCCTTTAAGCACTTTCCAAGACAGACAGAAATGGTACCTTTCATGGGAATAGTTCAATATGCATGTGGAGGGATCAGGAAGCATTGAACTACCATTGAGGAGTCTGAAAAAAATCATTTTATTAAGCCTTCCAATAATGCAGGTTGCTTAGGAAGATTGCTGTTTTGATTAAAAGGAATATTTTGAGGAAGTGGGGCAGGTTTGGTGCCTTCAGAAGGAGAATACTTTCTTCCTAAGAAAGTTAACAACCCAAAACATGGCACTGGCATGAGGGACATGAGTTGATAGAATCATGGTGAGAATCTGTCTTGTTGTCCCCTATATCTTCTGCATTAAAGTGAAGGGGGTTGTACCCTTAAAACAGAGGGGAAAATGTTTTTAAATAACCACAGTGTGCCATAAGCTGTTGGAGTTAATCATGCCTTGGGGACACAAGCATGAGCCTAAAGTTACCTTTTCACCAATAGGTCAAAAGATTTGTCTCATTTTCTCTTAAAGAACAGCATATTAGCAATAAGAGAAAACATTCCTCATAAGAATAGGTTCATTATCTCCTAATCCTTACAGGTAAGCCTGTAATCAACATTATAACTTCTTGGTGGCTGAGCCAGAAATAGAACTCAGGTCTCCTGACTCCAAGCCTAGGGGTCACCAATGATAGCAGTCAATGTGAAAATTAGAATTTAAAGTAATGTAAAAATATGATCTAGCTTTTAATTTTCAATAGGAAGAGTTCAGTGTGCTTGGATGTGGGCAAGAATCAAAAGTGAGGTTGATTATACATTATACTTTACCAAGATCAGAGCATATCTAGACCTTTTAGTTTGGGTACCACATTTTAGAAAGATATTAATAAGGTAGACCATTTTTAGAAAAAAAGTCACGAGTTCATAAAAATACGAGAGATTATGCCTTACGAGAAGTAAGAAAACTATCCTGGAGAAGAGAAAATCAAAGAGGTGGACATTATAGCCTAATACAATTATTTGTTGTTGTTTTTCTTTTTTAAAAAATATTTTTCTTAAATATTTCCCAATTACATGGAAACATTTTTTTCTATTCATTTCTAAAAAGTTTGAGTTCCAAATTCTCTCCCTCCTTCCTGCAGCTCCTCCCTCCTTGAGAAGGCAAGCACTTTGATATCAACTACACATGTGAAATCAAGGAAAACATATTTCTATATTAACCACATTGCAAAAGAAAACACAAAAAGAAAAAAAATGAAAAGAAATAAAGCAGTATGCTTAACTGCATTAAAAGTTTATTAATGTTTCTTTCTGGATATGGAGAGCATTTTTCATCACAGGTCCTTTGGAACTGTCTTGGATCGTTGTCTTGGTCAGGGTAGCTAAGTCTTTCACAGTTGATTATCTTTATAATATTGCTCTTACTGTGTATAATATTCTCCTCATTCTGTTTACTTTACTTTGCATTATTTCATATGTCTTCCCAGGTTTTTTTCTGAAAACATCCTGCTCATCATTTCTTACAGCACAGTAGTATTTCATCACAATTGTATGCCACAACTTGTTCAGCTATTCCGCAACTGATGTACAGTCCCTCGAATTCCAATTCTTTGTCACCACAAAAAGAGCTCCTATAAATATTTTTTGTACAAATAGATCTGTTTCCCTTTTTTTCTGATCTCTTTGGAATACAGAACTAGTAGTGATACTGCTGAGTTAAAGGGTCTTTGGATATAGTCCCAAATTGTTTTTCAGAATATTTGAACTAATTCACAACTTCACCAACAGTGCATTAGTGTCCCAATTTTTTCACATTTCATTCAGCATCTATTATTACCCCTCCCTCCATCCAGTTTTCTGTTTTCTCTCTAATTTTGGCTGCATTACTTTTGTTTGTGCAAACAATTTTTAATTTCATGCAATCAAAATTATCCATTTTATTTCCTGTGATCCTCTCTATCTCTTATTTGGTCAGTAACTCTTCCCTTATCCATAAATTTGACAGGTACATTTTTTTCCCGTGCTCTCTTAATTTGCTTATGATATCACTCTTTTGTCTAAATCATTAATCCATTTTGATCTTATCTTGATATGCAGTGTGAGAGATTGGTCTATGTCTAGTTTCTGCCAAGCTGCTTTCCAGCATTCCCAGCAATTGTTATCAAATGGTGACTTCCTTCCCCCAAAGCTTTGATCTTTGAGTTTATCCAACACTAGATCACTAGGTAATTTACTGCTGTGTATGCATACCTAATCTGTTCTACTGATCCATCATTGTATTTCTTAGTCAGTACCAGATTGTTATATATAGTAGTGTAATATAGTTTGAAATCTAGGACTGCTTAGCCACCTTTCTTCACATTTTCTTTCCACTGATTCCCTTGATGTTATTGACCTTTTATTCTTCCAGATGAGTTTTGTTATTTTATTTTCCTAGTTCTATAAAATAATTCTTTGGTAGTTTGATTGATATGGTACTGAATAAGTAAGTTAACTTACATAGAACTGTCTTTTTTATTATGTTGGCTCAGCCTACCCATGAGCAATTAATATTTTCCCAACTGTTTAGAGCTGTCTTTATTTGTGTGAAAAGTGTTTTGTATTGTCTTGATATAGTCTCATGGGCTTGTCTTGGCAGGTAAATTCCTGAGTATTTTGTATTGTCTACAATTATTTTTAAACAGAATTTCTCTTTTTATCTCTTGCTTCTGGGTATTGTTGGTAGCCTATAGAAATGCAATGATTTACCGGGTTTATTTTGTATTACTACAAGTAGTTAAGGTGCTGTTGTTTAAAAGAGTGATTTCAACTCAGTTAGAAATGGAACCATTTAACTTAGTGGCTACATATTGATTCAGATAACTACATATTAGCATTAATCTATCTTCTATTGTCTTTTTATTTATTTTGTTAAATATTTTTCAGTTATATTTTAATCTGGTTTGGGCTGCCCTAGAATATTATCAGCCATGTTTGATATCTTTGATGTAAAAGAGCACTTAGGGTATTTTTTGGGTTGGGTGGGGTAGGGTGTTTTTATTTTGGTGAGAAGTGGGCATTTTGTCTTTTTTCTTTTTTTTCTATAGAGAAAAAGTAGGTGGACATTTCATACATATTACATATAATTTATTTGCTTTAATGAAAAAAGTGTAAGGAAAATCTGGATTTTATAAAAATCTTTAGCTATAGGATCATTTTCTCACACAACTATTTGCTTCTTTGTGAGATATTGGTCAGGGTATTTTTTCCATCTTCTCTAATATTTTACAAAAGAACTGGAACTCTAAATTGGTGCTGTTTTGGGCTGCCATGTGTCTCCACTGTCTTTTGCTGATGTCCTCACATAAAATATCTTCTTATGTGAAGAATAGTAATTAATATTTGCAAATACATTGTTTTAAAAGTATTTTTTCATTATTTGATTTCAATTGTACAATGACTATGAAGTTGATACTAAAAAGTATAATTATTCTCTTTTTATAGATGAACAAACAGAATCTGAGAGAAGTAAAATATGTCCATGGGCACACAGCTATTTACTGTGAGGTATAGGATTTGTCTTTATGCTAGCATTTGAAATCCCAGAACATAACATAGTATGTGACACAGAGTAATTGTTTAGTTAATGCTTGTTGACTTACTGACCTAAGACTTCCTGACTTTAAATCCAACCCTGAATACCTATTATCTATCATATATATATATATATATATATATATATATATATATGTATATGCATATATATCATATCATATCTATCCATATATATGTATATATCTGCTTGTTCAAGATGGTATTTACTATGACTTTTGCTCTTATCGCTCAATGATTTGACCATAGTAGAAGCTTATTATGGTACTATGTATGTGTATATATGTTATATATAAATATATATATATATAATATGTTATATATATATTATATATATGTATTATATATATACAACGATTTCTTTAAAAATTGAAATATATGATTAGACAAGTTTCTCTCAAAATTATCATAGTCCCTTCTGTTCTAAAATTCTGCAATTTAAATAGTAGTACTTGGCTGTGGTTGTTTGTAGTGACCCTCACTGAACCCAGGGAGATTTGAATTATTAGATAAAAGTTAAAGAATCTACTATGTGGATTTTACTAGAGGCACAATTTAAAGGAATAAAAGGTTAAGAACACAGGATGGAAAAATGGATAGTGGTAGATCTCTGACTAGAAATCAGATCTCATGGCATCTATTCAGTTTCCTTTATACCATCCATTGTTGTTTCATGATGTAACCACTTGGGGAACATTAACAATAATAATTAATAATAATAATAATTCATAACTGAGACTATCTTCCTTCAAGTCTTACAAAGTACATTACGTTGTCTTTTTGCAGAGGAGAAAGAAAAAGGCGACCTACAAAATGACATGTTTTCAGGATCATGTATTAGTAAACATCATTGAGCATTGCTTTTTGAAGAGAAAAAAAAATCACAACCACCCTAGAGGGGGTAAGGGAAAGTGAACAAGCATTTATTAAATGTCTTCTATGTGCCTGGTACTGTGTTAAATACTTTTATAGTTATTAACTCATCTGATCCTTGCAACAACCCTGGGAGGTAGACTAAGATAGACAAAGATAAGTGACTTACCAGGGTCACACAGCTAGCAAGCATCTAAGATCAAATTTGAAGTGAGTTCTTTTCCTTGGTTCCATGCCCGGAAATCTCACTAGCAATCATTCCTCTATGCCTATAGCATAGAGGATGAACAGGAAGATTTCAAGTGAAATACATTCAATGAAGGGGTGTTTGTGAGTAAATGGTAAATAATGGAAATACATAGATACAAAATAAGTTAATGGCATATCACTATTTTAAGAAGGAAAAGTGAGGTGGGGATTATTCCATAAAAAAAAAATAACTGTACAAAAAGCATTAAGATCCCACAAAGACCTCTATCCATTAAAAGTCCTTGAGATTAAAATTATTGGAGAAGGAGAAAATATTTTCAACACACTGTTGGCTTTCAGGGACCTCAGGCCATATCCCTTTATTGTCACAGCATCAAATTTTTGCTTACTAGATCTTATTTTTACCTCACTCAGCATTTATTTATCCATTCATTCATTCATTCATTCACCTAGCATTAAACAAATAACAATTTCTTGCATAAATAACACTGTAGTAGAGGATCTTAACGATTGGAAATAATAAATAATTTTAGTAACACTAATCATAACTGTGGTAGGTACATAGTCTTTCAATAAGCGATTCTTGAATAGAATGGAATAACAGCTACAAAAAGTGAATTTTATTAGCAGTATTAAAATACAAAAAACAAAACAATAGAGAATTTATCTCTACATTCAAAGGACTAATAGTCTAGTTTGGAAACTAGACATGAAACAACTGAAAAAGTCTAAGGCAATTTGGAACTTCCCTCTTCCTCTTCAAATAATCTTATTTAGCAAAAATTTTAATTTTGCCAACTTGACTTAAAGATCACCCCTCAGTTTGCTACTTGATTTTGGTACCATATTCATTCATCCTCATCATTCTAAATTCCAGGGCAATCCAGGAGGTATATTTGGATATTGTCTCATTAATTGCTAAACTGCAACAATTTCCTCATTAATTAATTAACTAGACTTCAAACCCCATTCATAACTGGAGAAACCTTTGTAATAACTAGTTGTTCATGTGTTTCTCTCTTAAAACATACCATTTTTAAAATTTAAATAAATATCAAAGTTACTGAATAGACACCTTATTAATGTGACATCAACAATAAAAAAGCAATAATATTTATATTTTAACTATAAGAAAGACATTAGTTCAAGTCCCCTCCAACCATCAGTGTAACATCAGTAAATTTTACTTCTTAAAACATACTTCCACACCATTTAGTTAATTCAGAATAACAAAGTCCATTCATGTATATCTTCTGTTTTCTTTTTTTAAGATGAATGACAATAGTTTCTCAGATAAAGAGGGTCCCTCTATCTTCTATTTTTCTGCCACCTTCAGCTTATCTTCTAGGATAGGAAAATAATCTTTTCGTCTTCTCTCAAGCCATTACTCTTAACAGGTTTTCTACTCACTTCTCATAAAATTGTCTTCATAATGTGTCTTCATAAAATACTAAGTTAGGAGTTTTAACAAGAACACACTTTTTTCATTTCATCTTTTCTGTTTTTTTTTTCCCCAAAGTTTCTCCTAAACCATCTCTTTTAACTCCCTTTTCTCAGTCTCACATAAAAACTGCCCTCAACTGCTAAATCTTAAAAATTCCATTTAGCTCTTAAAGCTGTAGTGACAATAACTATAGATTCTGTAGCTTACGAAATAGAGTTTTCACTTAGTGAACAATGTATTAAGACAGACATGTATTTTACTTAGTAGGATATAAACCTCTTGAGAACAGTGACTGTTCCTTTTTTCCTGTCTTTATATCCTCAGTGCTTACCACAGTGCCTTACATAAAATCAGAACTTAAAAATATTTATGTTGCTGAATTGTTTTTGTTCATGAAATAAATGAATGATAGGATGGAATAGTCCAAATGCAAAGTCTTGAAGGAATTCCAAATAGGGAAAGAGTAGAATGGAGTAGGCCTCCAACGACTCTCTTTCTATGGTCATCAGTGTGATTAGCCATCCAATTCAATTGTTAATATGTCTTAGATAATGGGATTGACCAATTTTTGGTCCAGTTTTAAAAATTTGTACAGGAAAAAAAAACAGCACTTAAGAATGGAAATGCATCATTATAGATTTCCTAAAAGGAATCTTAGAGATAATCTAGTCTACTGTAGCATAACATAATAAAGAATTAGATTTGGAGGTCAAAGGACATGAATTTAAATCTTGTCTCATATTTATTAATTCTAGGACCCTAGGCTAATTACTGAGGCAAAAATCTGAGCCCCAGTTTACTCAGCTGTAAAATGGGCATATAAACAGTACCTAAGCAAAAGGTTTGTTATAAGAAACAAGTGAAATAATTTATACAAAATACTCGGCAAACCTTTAAAGAGCTTTTCAGTAGTGAATCATTATCATTGATTATGAGGGAACTAAGGTTTACAAAGGATATTAAATAAACAAGCAAATTCACATTTGTGTACAAATTACTTCCCTCAAAACAATTCTGCCAGGTAAGAAGTAGAAATATTGCTTTTTAAAATATTTATTTTTTTACACCTTTGACTTTATTGACATTTATTTTACATTTTCTGGGTTTTCCCTATACCTTCCCTTTTAGAGAAACATTCCTTATAATACAGATTTTTTTTTATAGGAAGAAAAAAGTGGAAAAAAGGAAGACAATCAGCAAAATCAATCAATACAATGAAAAGCAATTAACAGTATATGTAATGCTCCATACCTATGGGCCACCCTCTTCTGACCTATGCAAATATTATATGGGAGGTGTCTTCTCATGTACTATTATCCATATTTTACAGATGAGGAAACTGGGATCCAAGATAGGTATGTACACAGAGAGTAAATTCCAGAGCCAGGACTCAAAGCTGGGTCACTGACTACAAGTCCAAAGTTCTTTACATGATATAAAGGGAGCAAGATAATGTTCTTTATATCATCAATATGATTGATCATACTGCTAATATGACATAGATAATGGGATTGAGCGGGAAAAAAAACTATTAAAAAAAAAACACCAACAGCAAAACTTCATTTGCTCCTAGTAACAAGCCTGTTGCTTGCTTGCAATTTGTATCCCCTTTTACAGCTATGCAAACAGAGGCTCAGAGAAGTTGTGACTTGCCCAGGGTCACAGAACTAGTGTCATATAAATAGAACAAGGCTAGAAGAAGGTGGGCCTTGATCTGAAATCCTCCAGAGATACCTACTACCTATATGATCTTTTGCAAATTGCTTAACCTCTAAGTATTCTAATCTATAAAAAGCCTTAGTTTCTTAATCTATAAAAATGTGGAATAATAGTAACAATAATAATTATTTCAAGCATTTTCCTTATATGGTTGTTGTGAGGTTCAAATGAGAAAATGGTCATAAAGTACTTTGCAAACCTTAAAACAATGTAGGAATAAGATGTTTTCTGTCATTGTGGTTCTGGTTATTTGCATTACACCTCCAGGTTCCCTTCCAGGCCTATTCTGAAAATCACACTGCTAATTAATTGAAGATTTGGGACTAAATTTCCTAATTCAGATTAGGAACCCAGATTCCTTAAATCAGCCTAATATCTAAACTTGTGGACACAATTCAAAATGTTCAAATGGGATTGGACAACAGTTTAAGAGAACAGAACCAGTGAGGGCATAGAGAAAGGAATTGGGGGAGAATGGTTGATGAATGGATTGGATAGATCTTGACACATGAGGAAAATTAGAATAGATTCAATCAAAATTCAGCATAAGTTCTGAGTGCTTGGAATAACTTTGGTAGGCTTCTCATTCAGTTAAGGATGCTTCCGAGTGCTTAATTTATTGCCGTGATTATAGGGAATTTCATTGAAAATATCTCTTCTAAGCACTTATACCAAATGTCTTCAAGGCTTCTGCTCCTGATCTCTCATAGCTGGAATTTTGAGGTAGCATGAAAATAAACTTTGGGGAGCAGATTGTGTAAATATTTACATTTATGTAAACCCACATGAAATAAAAAAGAGGTCACTTTACTCACCCTATTCTGTAACCCCTAAATGGCTACCTTTTACTAAGGTATATAACATATAATTTGCTTGCAGAGAAGGAAAACAAGCCCCGGTAAAGTGAAGGTTTGGCGAATTTTCTGGATAACATGTTTTATGTTGATGCCCAACTTGGATATTTCAGGCCACCAACATCAATGTCTAAGGTTACTCATCAAATGTGTCCTTTGATCATATTAATTGAGTAATTACCACATTCTCACTTGCCTTTGTTTCCCATAGGCCTGGACTCCTTGTGTACAGCATTCTTGTTTCAAATACTCTGTAAACATTAATTAATCATTGCAAAGCCCCCATGTGATGGGTCAGCCCTCTCACCTCTTCATTCCAAAGCAGGGGAAACTAGGGCAGAAAGGTTAAGTGATTTGCCCCAGGCCAATGTAAGGGTTAGGGTTGGGTATCAGATAGCCTGAGATTCCAGTTCTATGGCCCCTAACATTAAGGTAACATTATATATTTCCCACTACCTATAGACTCCACTGAAACTGATCATTTGTTAAGTTTCACACTGGAATGATCTGCTGCAAATCCTTAATTTAAGAGCTGCACTTTGATCTCCTGTAGGCAATACTTTTGGACAACAGCCATTTGTGTTTTTACACTAAGCTATGTAAGTTTTTCCAATACCCTAAGATGTGAGCTGCCTTTACTACCTGATGTCAGGTGCCGAAAGATTAAGGGGGAAGGACAAATATGTGTAATTTACTACTCCTAAAATGAGAATTAGTTGTTTTTCAGTCATGTCCAACTTTTCTTGACCCCATTTTGGAGTTTTGTCGGCAAAGATACTGGAGTGGTTTGCCATTTTCTTCTCCAGCTAATTTTACAGATGAGGAACCAAGACCATCAGCGTTAAGTAAGCTGTTCAGGGTTACGAAGTTAGTAAGTGTCTCAGGCCAGATTTGATATCAGGAAGATGAGCCTTTCTGCTTCCAAGCCCAGTGCTCTATCCACTGCACCATCTAGGTGCCACACAAATGAGAATTATAATAGCTAAGTACATACTAGAGAAACTGAGGATTGGCAAATTTTTTTTTCTTTAGCCACTATGGCTCTCCATAAGGGAATATTTTGGAGAAGAAGATAAAATTAAGAAACTACAAGGGAAGCCATCAGATCATTTTACTACTTCTGACTCTTTATCTTCTATACCTTCTATTTGCTCCTTCATTTTGGATGCCTTCTACTGCTGCCATTTAAAACATAATATTAAACCATAGTTATTATAATGTGTGACTGAGGCATCAAGAAATATATTAGTTATGACTTGATCAGCTGTTACAACTGCATTATTGTCTCTTACCACTTACTACTCTGTCCTGTAGTGCAATAACCATACCAGTTTGAAAGAGAACTCTGGAACCAGAGAGGGTGGATGGTAAGAAGGAAAAGAGGCAGAGAATTGGGTAAACAATAACCAGAGACCTTTGTTATGGAGCCAAATGTAAAATATAGTAGCCAAAAAAAAATAGAAGGAAAAAAAAGGAAGGAAGAGAGAAAGGATGGAACTGAGGGAGAGAGAGAGAGAGAGAGAGAGAGAGAGAGAGAGAGAGAGAGAGACAGACAGAAAGACAGAAAGAAAGAAAAATCAGTAATGTGCTTTTTTTTTTTGGAGTGCTATTTGGAGCTAAATGAAACAGAGATCATTCAATCTAGGGCCTTTATTTTACTGTTGAGAAAGCTAAGGCCTTGTTAGGAAAAGGGACTACCTCAAGTGAAGCAGCTTATTGGAACTAGGGCCCAAACTATGGTCTTCATGGAGCGACGATTATCTGTAATTATCAACTTTTGGCTCAATTAGTGGCCAATTTTCAGAGAGTCAAGAAGAAATGAATAGGTGAATTATGTTTTAGGATAAAGCAAAAATACCAGAATAGATATTACTATCAATTTGCCTTTAGTTTCTCAGATTAAGTGTTAATTTTTTAAATACTAAGTTTTACATATTTATTTGGCATATTTAATTTAACGTTCTTAAGCTGCATATATATTCGTGTCTATGATGGACATACACACATCCTTATGCATATACTAGATAGATAGATAAATGGATAGTTATATAGATTTACAAAGCTATATTGTCTATATTTGTACAATGCATATCTATTTTTGTTGCTGTTCAGTCATTTTTCAGTCATGTCTGACTCTCTGTGCTTGGGGTTTTCTTGGCAGAGATAATCCAGTGGATTATCATTTTCTTCTCCAGCTCATTTTGCAGATGAGGAAAACACAGTTAAGTCATTTGCCCAGGGTCACACAGCTAGTAAGTATCTGAGGCCAGATTTGAACTCAAAACGATGAATCTTCCTGACTATACGCCCAGCATTTTATCCACTGTGTCACCTAGCTGATGAGTGTGTGGATCTTTATATTTATATATATATATATATATATATATAAGAATGTCTATAAAATAATAAGGACAAAAGTGAAGAAGACTTTCTTGATTCTATCCAGTGACGTTTTAGTTCTTTTTAAATTCAGATTTATTTCCAATAAATATTTTCCTTTTCAATGTATTTTGAAAAAATTAGCAATTGTGATGAATGTGGATGTGGTTTCATATAGTAAAGTGGAAGTCGTTTTAAGGTATAAAATTATAAATAAATATAGTTTTGGTGGAAAAGTTACAAGTAGAAATTAGAGCAGTCTCGACCACTTATGTCTAGAAATCTTGTTAGTGTGACTCAGTTATATGGGAGAAAGGGCGTATTCATTGTGTTTCAGAATCTATAAGTAGTATATTTTTCCAGGAAATTTTTGTTCGTTTATGTTACATTCATGTTGCTAGTGTGACACATTATGTCATAGCTTGAAAGTTGAATAGCTTCCCCCCAATACTTTATTACTAATAAGGTCTAGTTAATTAAGTCATTTGTCTGAGAGAAATAAAAAAGTGCTAAACTTAAGGTGTTGATTGTCAATGCATTTGCATCTCATAGTAAATAAAGTGCAGCCCTGGAGGGCCAATAGGGTTTCTTTCCTAGTGAGCAATTTACTATGGTGTTGCAATTCCTCACTGAGGCAAATGTCTCTATTCTGGAAGCTGTCAAGCTCCTACTCCAAAGTACATTATGATGTTTTTACCACCTAATTATTATTATGGTGGACATTTTATTTACTCCAAAGTGGTTTGGGGCTAATTGATTAGGTTGCACCATGTCATGAAAGCACAGATGCCAGGCCAGAGCATTACATTATATAACGGGAAGGGATTGAGACAAAGGCCTCCCTCCTTCTTCCCAAAGAGAAAGAGCCTAGCAGCGCTGCTGTGCTGGCAAGATACGCTCCTCTTTTAGTGGGTGGTCCATTGGGAGGGTAATTGGAGCTCTGCAGTACGTCCACTACAATCAACACAAGGGTACAATAGCTGCTCTGTAGGGAATTGGTGGAGGAGAATTTGTTTAAATAAAATTGCAAGGTTGTCAGAATGTTAAAGCAATTCTTGAATGCTCTGTGGATCGTCTCAGGGAATGTAGACTTAGATTCATTTACTTTCAAAGACAAAGCACTAATAGAAGGAGAGAAAAAAACCCTTAAAATCCAGTGGTGTAATGCAAAACAAAAGCTTGTATGTTGTCATCATCTACATGCTGATGGTATGTAACAAACTGTTCTATGTGCTAGTTACTTGCTGTCTACAAATGTTTACAAATATGGAGTTCCATTCTTGTGCTGTGCCTAGAAAACAAAAATCAGATGGTAATAAGTTAGGAGTGATTTTGTTTTATTATTTTATACTGGAGCACAGCATCCAGGGTAAATAAACTTCCAAAGGAAGATATTAGAAGTTGGAATTGTCCAGGCAAAGTTCTGAGAAGGAGTTGTGCTCAGGGACCCTTTATTTATCCAATTCCATAAATGTGTCAAACTAGACATGCACTATCCTGCACGCATGTAGGACCAAAGAGAATGCTACTTCAGCCACAGAATTTATCACAGTCTCTGGGCTCGAGACTAAAAAGAAATTAAGTCATGGCTAAACAAAATTATACCTTGAGAAAGTCAGAATTAAAATCATGGCCCATGGCCATGGTCCTGAACATCATTAGGTTACTGAAGCTCACTGTCACCAGGTGATTCAGCACTTAGAGAAAAGTAATCGCAAGAAGCACTGATGCCACTGTTAGAGACTAGAAACAAAGTGAGCTAAAATATTTGTTTTTCACTATCAATGAAATTTGTTACTGAGCTGAAAAACCTATTCATTCTTTTCTTTGTTTTGAAGACAATTGTCATCAGACTTATTTATAGGAAAGTTGACATGAGAATAGGACTACTTTCTTTTTTTGCCTTATGTCATCTACAATGATGGCTAGGTCTCAATGGCTAGGGTGGTGCCCTGTAGTCAAGAAAATCTAAGCTGTAATTCTGACTCAGACACTTTCTATCTTGTATCACCTGGGGAAGTTACATCACCTCTCCCTGTTTCAGTTTCTGTATAAAATGGGCATAAAGATCATATCTACCTCATAGGGTTGTTATGAGTATCAAATGAGGTGGCAGAAATAAAATCTATTGCAAAATTTAGAGTGATATATAAAATCCTAGTTGTTTAGGATTCTAATGAAAAAAGAAGAGAAAAAAACACAACGGCAAAGACATCAGTTTAACACCATTTCTTGGTTCTGAGCTCAATGATGATAAAATAAAATCTTCTACATTTTAACCAAAATATATACACACAAATACATATGTATGTATGTGTACATGTACATATATGCATATTATGTGTGTGTTCATGTGTGTATGTGGATAATGTGGGTGGGAAGGAGGAAGATCTTAATTCAGTTTTAAAGTGACTTTTTTTTTTAATACAAGTAGACTAAATAGTGTGAAAGAAAATCATACCAGATTCATGAATCTGATGACTTTTCCCTCTAATAAAAGTTCATGGTCAAATTGCTTTTTCTTAGCCAAATTAGTTGACTATCACTGAAGTTATTTTTTAAGTATCCACTAAACCCTGGTAATTAAAAAAAGTGAGGTGGTTACCATTCACTTTCAGTCCACTGAGTCATAATGCAAAGGCAAAGTCTCCCACAAAGCATCTGAGCCAGGCCTGAAGTCTGGTCATCATTCAATATGGCCATTCTAGATATGAGTGGCTATCCATAATAATGAAGTAATTAACTGACTATCCTTGATGCCTGCAATGTGCTCCCTCACCTCTGTCACACAATACTTCTCTAAGGATTCAAAATGCATCTTAGACACATTTTTCTACACAAAACCTTTTCTGATCCCCCAACTACAAGATAATGGTGATAACTAATGTTAAAAATAGTAATAACATTTCTATAGCACCTATTTGCCAAGCCTTGTGTTAAGTGTTTTACAAATAATTTAATTCTCAAACTTCCTTACATTTAACTGTTTACTATATTTATATACAACACATACAACACACACACACACACATATACATATACATATGGAAAATAAATATAGTTATACATATTGCACATATTTATGCACTTATGTACATGCTAAGACAGACATGAATGTGCATATACATACAAATAAACCTACATTTATACACATATACATATATTTGTATTGCCTAGTGCATTGTATGTATTTAATTTTTATTAATTAAATTGACATGAGTGCATTGAGTCTGAATACATTGACATTATGCTTAAATTGATAATAGTACATTGAGCCTATTATTTATTTATTTTAAATTGTTTATTCTAAAGTAGGTAGCACACTGTGATTTAATTTTAATAAGAAAATGGACTTGAAGATTTGAATAGAATCAACTTCATTCTGGAAAATTTATATTCCTTAGGCATAGAACAGAACCACCATTCAATTTCCAAAGTATCCTGTTCTATAATTTTCAAAAGCAAAGGCAGGATCAAATAATTTAGAGATGGCATCGACCTTAGAGATGAATTAACCTATCTCTTAATTTTACATATGTATCAGAAAACAAAGGTCTTAACAAGTTAAATAAGTTTAAGAGCATATAAGAAGTAGATGGACCTCAGTGTATGAACCCAAGAGCACAAATCTATTTCTACTTGTAGTCATTTATCTACATTTATCATCTCCCATAGTAGACCATAAGCCCTTTGAAAGAATGGATAACGGAGCTTAGATGTATTCTCATTCAACTTCATATTATACAAGTGAGATAATAGAAGACCAGAGAATTTAAGTATCAATCCCAAGGTCAATGTGTTATGTTATTGGAGATAATGAACAATTTAATCTGAGAAATATTTAATCCACTTCAGTCTCATGCACTATTATCATCTTTGCTATTCAGGGGCAGAAGTAGGAATAGAACCCTATTCTCCCCATAAAATCCTCATGTGTGCTAATTCACAGAATCATGATGTGAAAGACATAAACAGATATAATATTAATAATTAAAGTTCAAGTAGTTCTAAAATTTCTAGTAATTGGAATTCTGAATTCATTAGAAAGTAATGGAGTCAGAGAGCATAGATTATTCCATGTTAGCTCATTCTGAAGGAGGCATATGTGCATAGCATTAGATTTTAGAAAATGAAATTCTCAGTGCAAGTATTCTTGTATTCCAATTCAAGAAAAAAAAAACATACAAGATTGCTGATGTCAAGGTCATAGCTTTTGGCCCCCAGTAGGTCAATGTTGTTTCTGTTCACTTGAGATACAGCCTTATTTTTAGTAGCATAGGGAATGTTATCTCTCATTTTAAGTCGATAATCTCCTGTTTGGTAATGCTTGCTTCCTTGAGATTCTATAATTCATCATTCCAACTTAGCATATTTGGTGGTGAGTGAGAATAATCGCCTCTCCCTTAGAATAACACTGCCCATGAAGTCAAGTGTGCCACAGGAAGATAATGCTATTCAGGGGCAGGATTTCAAAAGGAAAAGCCCTAGGCAAAACAACCTTCTAGACTTCAAGGAGACCTAAAGGGGTAAAGATAACTACCAGGAGGGAGGATTCCCCCTGAAGTTCTAGGCAAGGATGCCAACATGGACAAGGGGAAATTAGGTAGAGCTAATCAAAAGTTTCCCCGAGGCAGAAGACTCCAGATAACCATTTCTACTGAATGTCTATAACCACCAGGGTCATTGATCTCTTAGAGAAAATGATTATTTCTCAGCCCTTTTTTATGTCTCAGCAAGACACTTCTCTCTGTGCAAACCCTTTTCCTAGCTTAAAAAACAAGGACTTAAAAGTACATACAGCATAAGTTCAATCTCCCCTTCTGTCTACAAATGTCTAAATAACAATGGAGCACAGGAAGCCAAGTGCTAAGATACATTTTGATGTGGGCTTCTGCTGCTGATTACTGACAGAGAGCTAAACTCTCATATTTATGATTCACTAGTGCTCTTTGATTAAACCCAGGCATGGATTTAGTTACCACAACATGCATCAGCTTTGTTGTACTCCTTCCTGATCTCACTTCCTGCTTCAGAACTGAATCCCCACAGTTCCCAGTCATTCTATCAGGGTCCATCATCAACACTGGGCTGCATAAGTGAGGAGAGAAAGATGTGTTTTGTTATACACATAAATAATCCAGCAAAGAGACTTGGTGGTACCAACTCTGGGACCAGGATCTTGTCAGTGCTCAGATATGAAAAGCTCTGGAGACTGGTGAAGTGCAGAGGACCAGGATCTTCAGGTTGGCATATTGAGAATTTCTTCTCCTCAAATTGGCAACGTTGAAATATTGATGACAATATAAAGATTGAGGATGCCTAAAGTGCATTATGATCATAATAATGACTCATGCTTATATTAAATTTTAATAGTCCCAAAGTGCCTTTCATCCCAATGACCCTAAGTTATGGACAGAAAGATTATTTTTTGCCCTGTTCTGTGGATCAATCTACTAAATATTTAATTTATCATATTCTTTGCGCCAAGCATTGTGTGTAGATGACGAAACAGATTCAAAAAGGTGAAATTACTTGCCTCAGGTCATCATTTTGAAAAAGAAGTAGAAAATCCAGGATTTAACACCAAGTTCTCTGACTCCAGATCCAATGTGCTTTCTATTGTACTGTTATAAATTGCTAACCTTTGAGCAAACTGTACAATTCATTTCAGGACTCCCTTCTATATATGAAATGTTACTGGGGATGTTTAAATGTCTGTGCCTATTCTGATACATTTTTCACCTCCTGCTTGCAGATTTGAATTAAGATGTCTTAATTCAAAATAAGTTACATTTATTTTGGCAGGATTCAACTTGAAACTTTTCAGATTGGCAAGTTCTACCATGATTATTAGATTCCTTGATGCTGAAGCATTCCCACTGGGGATACTCTTAGAGGTACACTTTTTATTTTACTAAAAAAAGCTCTTTTATGCAGCCTTAAAACTTAAAATGTTTGCCATTTCCCACTATGGTCATGCTTACATTCATACAGTCATAGAACCATAGATTCAGAAAGAAAAGGATATCTTCTGCAACAGCCATGACATAGAATCTTTCCGTCTCTGTTTGAAGATTTCCCACAAGGCAACCTATTCATTGTGGATGATTCTACTTCATAGGCATGTTTTCCTATCCTAGAATGTATATCTGTCTATTGTAATATCTGCCTATTAGTCAAAAGTATGTACACTCCAGCAACATGGAGCAAATCTGTGTAGTCCAGTAGAGTGTGTGCTGTATGACACAGCAAATACATGTTACTACTGGGATTTGGATGAACACGTCTCCTGCTTCTCCCTCCCTCATTCACTCTGTTGTGAAGGCCAAAAGAGATAAATCCTCATATAAATATCTGCAATTGGTATTCTAATGATGTGTTCACATGTGACAATATGTCAAGATAGCTGTCACATCTTCCATTAATTTCATCTTTCACAAGCTTTTAAGGATAAAATATCTAAGAATCATCATAAAATTAGGGATAGGATTACTGTATTTGATTCCAATTTGGCAGCATATATATGCTGCATGGTTTCATTGGCTAAGAGAAGTTAAATGACCTATCCAGGATCACACATAAAGTCTCAGACAGGATTCAAATACAGGTTGTTGTTTTTTTTTTTTCTGACTCCAAGTCCAGTATTCTAACCCCTCCGTTGCAGCTATATGTGAAGAGCAGAGTGAGGACCAGTAAGTCTGGATAAAAAAGAATAGAAAGAGAATGTTCAGTGATGCTTCAAGATAGGCTGGGTTTCTCCAGGACCACTATTTCAGACACCCAACACCTGCTTCACTACTTTCTGTTCATTTCTTCCTTGTCAACTACCTTGCCTTCTCTGCCTCCTCTCCATTTCTTGGACCATGAATTATAAATCATGATCAAATTAACTATGATGATATTCCTTGATTGTATATACCAATCTGCTCCTCTGTGGCCCTGGTCACCATTTCTCTGCCTCTGGGGATTGAAGTTCCTCTCACTAGCCACCACTTCTTTTTGTGTGTTTTCTTTTTCTTTAGAGTATGAGCTCTTTTTGAAGAAGTACTATCTTTGCTTCAGGATTTGGGATCCAAATGCTTAGCACAATGTTTTCAAATACCAAGTATTTAGCGAATGCTTAGTGACAGGCACCATAGTAAGCACTGGAAATACAAATGCAAGGAAAAATAAAGGCAACTCCTTCCATCCAGGAGCTGAAAACCAGAGCAGAGAGAGAAGGGAAGGGAGAGCTCCCATGTGGAGGTGTAATGTCAAAGTACATCAGTAGGAGGGTAATAAAGCTTGGCTGGCCTGGGCCTCTACCCAAAATGGAAGCTTGAGGAAAACAAACTAACCAACAAGACAAAAGAGCTCATAAAGTAAAGGGATGTTTCAGCATGGAGAATAGATGTTCTTGAGTGAGGAGGCCACAGGCACTGAGGGACGATCCAGGGTGGGTTAGCAGGTGAGTCATGGAACCATTCATTCATGTTCAGTTGACTATTTCCCTTCTTATCCTAAACACATTAATTTTACCTGTGCTAAAGATTTTTTTTTCAATTTCACATAATTGAAATAATTTTATTTTCTATAAATACCTCTATCTTATTTTCATCAAGAATTCACCACCTACCTATTTCTTTTAAGTGTATCTTATCCATTTATCTTCCAATTTCTTATATCATTTTCAATTTTCAGGTCATACAGCCATCCTGAATTTATTATGGTACATGGTGCAAGAAGCTGGTCTTGACCTAATTTCTTCCAGACTTCTTCCCAGATTTCCTAGAAAAGTTTGTCAAATAGGAAGTTCTTTATTAAGTAATTTATGTTTTTAGCTTTGTTTTTTAAACACTAGGCTATTGAGTTTAATTATTTGTAATATTTTTGGTCTAGTCTACACTATTCATCTACTTTAATATTTTCTCCAGTACATAACAATTTTGATGAGAAAACTGCTCTCAGAAAAGTGATCTATTCAATGTCAACCAGATGACATGTGGCAAACCTAGAACTCATATCAAGCTGTTATTCTTGTTGTTTTCCTGAGTCCAAGTCTAGTATTTATCTCCTATTATGATATGCTATTTCTGTATTCAATGACAAATTTATTTTTAAAATTTCATTTGATTGTCTTTGGGTAGTTTATAAGTATTATTTGTGTGAGACTCAGAATAATAATCTTCACATTATACACCTCTGCCTCCATATTAGTCCTGTCACTAGATCATTGATAACTAGCATTGCAGGGAACTCAAAAACCATGGAGTTAAACTCAGATCTGATTAAGAATTCCCTCTATAAACTACCACCATAAATAAGAATCATAACTAATATTTACATGTCATTTAAGGGTTGGCAAAGTGCTACGCACGTATTATCTTCTTCGATCCTCTCAACAATCCCATGGGTAGATGAGATAGCTAAGGCAGGTTAAATGATTTGTCCAGAGTTGTAAAGCTCATGAGATCACAGATCAACTTAGGCCCAAAGATGTTGCCCTAGCACAACCAGGTAGTAAGTAGCTGAGCCAGGATTTGCTCTGATCTCAAAGCCAATACTTGTTTGGTACTACATAGTATTTTGCTAAGTGTCTTAGACAAGATTTAAATTCAGACCTCTCTGACTCTAAATCCAGCACTCTATTCATTATGCCACACTGTCTGCCTGCAGCTGATAGAGCTCTGGGTGAGGAATCAACCTGAATTCAAATTTGGCCTTGTTCACTAGCTGTGTGACCCTGGGCAAATCACTTAATTTTCATTGACCTCAGTTTCTTCAGTTGTAAAATTGTGAGGATTAAATAATATCTATAAACATTTGTAAAACAAACAAACAAACAAAAAGCTTATCACAGTGCCTGGCATAAGCTATATAAAGCTTATTCCTTTTTTTCCCCCAACCTTTGCATAAAAATGTCTGATTTAGGGGAGCCCAGTCACTATTGAGACAACCCATTCTAGTTCTGAATAGCTCTAATTGTTGCTACATTTATCATTAAATGTGGTCTAATTTTACCTTTTTTCTAATCTTCCTCCATTTCTCCTAGTTTTTTTTTTTCCCTCTAGGGCCAAATAGAACAAGTCTAGTCCTTCCATGTGGGAGATTTTCACATAGTTTAACACAGCTATTAAGTTCCCACTCAGTCTTTTCTTCTGCCACCTAAAATTCTCTACTCCTTTTGACCAGAATTTACATGGAATTTTTTCTGGCTTTTCACCACCCTCATTGCTCTCCTCTGAACACACATAAGATTATCAAAATCTCTCATAAATGGTGGTTTTCACAACTAAATATAATACTCCAACATAATATTGCAAATATGATAGGACCAGGTCAGAATGTGAGGGGCTGTCACCTCCTTATTCTTGGATATCATTTCCTCTCATAAGAATGCCCAAGATGAATTTAGCTTTTTGGGATGTTATATTACTCTTTTGATTCATATTGAGTAGTCCACTAATATCCTGAAACATTTTGAGATGACCTTCTATGTAACTATTGGGTTTTTTTCTTTTTAAAATGCTTTATTGGAGAGAGGCAGAGTCAATATACAGAGTACAGTCGGGACCCAGATGAACTCCCCCAACATTCCCCACCAAACAACTTTAAAATAATGCCTCAAATCAGATTTTGGATCAGCAGAGACAAAAAAGGATGAGATGAAGAATTCTTTTTAGCCTACGACAACTTAATAGGTCTGAAGAAGAGGTATATAACACTAGGGTGGATGCAGGCCCAAAGTGAGGCAGCAGCACCAGCAATGGTAGCCGTTGTCTTGTACTTATAAAGTTGGTTTTATTTTTAATCCAGTGTAGATGAGTGTTATGGGGTAGTATCCTTCTATCTTTTTATTTGGAGGAAGAAGAAAAATTTTCTCTCTGCCAACCTCCCCATGACATGATGACAGCAAACCTACACGTTATTCGTGTCCTTCAGTATTCCTGATGCTACTAGAAAAAATACACAGTCTCAGAAGCCCATCCTGTTTATTTCCATGTTCACATCAATTTTGAGATTAGGATCAGCATTTTAAAGCTAGAAAGAAGGAATTGAAAAGTCTTCTAATCGAATTCACTTATTTTACAAATTAGGAAAGTGAGAAAAAGAAAAGCCCAAAAGGGGATATCTTCCAAATATATGAGTGTGTTGGGAACCAAGAAAGTGGATTACTCCACATATCTTGTGCTTAAGGTCCTACAGGTGGCAAATGATGGAGGAAGAATCTGAGTATAGGTCCTAGGGATCACAATAGAGCACTTTGTCTTCATCACCATTCTACCTTCAAGCATCTGCAGAAGTTCTGGCCAAATATCCAGGTTGGGAGCTCTTTCAAGAGTCCTGCCAATTCTTCCCTTGTTCAGCCTGCCTCTTGTCTTCTCAACTTGTGACTGACAGGATTTTTTCCAGGTCGGTGTTGGACTCCAAATCCTGCTGGGCATCTAAGAATGCCCTGGAGCTCTTGAAATTGGAAGACTTTAGCTGTTCTTTTAATTCTTAATTAAGATTCACTGAGTTACAGTTTGAGGCTCAGATTCAACCCCAGGCTTATTTAATACAGCCTTTTTGACTGATCCCTAGAAAAGAGAAAAATTATAAAGGGACATAATGCCAGTAGTACACAGAGGGCTTGAATCACTAGGGTATCTCTGGTGATATGAGAGGACAGTGATTGCAGACTTCCTCAACTAAGGCAAAAGGGTCAAATCATTATGGAGCTCTGGGTGAAAAGCCTAAAACCACAGAAGAACAAAGTGGAGTTAGTAGCTTAGATTGCAGTCAGTTTGTATTATCAACCAAACTACACCACCATCCCTGCTCACATTGAATGGAAAAGGGGAGGCAGGAAGGAGGGAGTCTTTTAATATTCCTAGTGGGCCCTATTATGAAACAAATACATATATATTTGTCTTGGTGCAAAATGTTCTGAAAAGGGCTGGACACAGCGCATTTGTTTAAGGAAAATCCATAGAGATTGATAGCTCTATCACAACATCTTCAATAATGAGCCAAAGCAATGCTATCAAATAGAGTGGCATGTATATATTCATATTTCAGTCAGTGATTGCCACATCTTCTTCATTTGAACCCAGCAATTGAATTGCTGTCTACTTCCCCTATTGCTATTGAGGAAAATATTTTCTTGACTGAGTGCGATGATTTTGCTCAGTTTTTCTCAATGTGTAGTGAAAAAAAAAGACATGCTACTATTCTGTAGCTTATTTGTAATCCAAAATCTCAAACTATGCTTAACTATGAGAATTTTGGTGGTGAAAAGAGTGTAGATGATGAAAGAGAAAAACATTCTAGAGTTACATGTAATATGGGGCAGCAGTTTAAATTTTAAGGGTCAACAAGAGTCTTAACATCCTGTTAACTTTATTTATGTCTTTCTACAAAGGTTCCTTATATTTAGCCACTGAATAAAGACACACAGATTTGATCTTGGGCAAGTTTCCCCACCATCACCACCCCTTTCCCACCCTCTTCTTTTCATTACACTAAAGAAACTCAACATAGAATGAAAATCACATCAGGGGCAATTAGACAAGAGGTCAGAACAAATGGCTACTATAGCTAGGGCATTATCATCACCCAAGTGTCTCTTGCTTACAGTACGTTGTGACAAAGTAAAAGCTATTTCAGCTGTTAGGTTGTGATGGCTGTTATTTATGAAACATAAAAAGATACTGAAATACAGAGGGACTTGAAAAGACCAGGGTAAGATCAGATAAAAAAATGGGAACAAAACAGGCATCTTGGGATGGTAACTACTCTGCCATGTACTGACAGGGAGGTTGTATATTTTTAGAATATACTGAAAGGAATGGTGCTTTTACTTAGGTTTTTATGGTTTACCACGAGATGCAATTTTCTGGCCTTATATGCAGTTGTAACAAAAGTCAGAGAGATTTTATGATAGCTGCCAGAGTTCATAAATGATGGGATACACTAAAATATTTATAGAACTGTAAAATCTTGATTTCTCTCTGGTTTAGCAGATGGGGCCCTAAAACTAGTTCCCAGATTGTCACATTTCTTTACCCTTTGATGACAAAGAAGCCTGTTATCACTTTTCTTCCCTAGCAAGCAAATTCACTAATGTAATCAAGTTCCCACTTCCGGACAATTATCTATTAGAGCAATGGCAATTGAGAACACTCCACAAGATGTGCCATTTTCCTAGAAATATTCATATCACAAAGTGCTGGGAGCCACATAGTCTATATGTCCCCTGATCACTTGTCCTTTCCCACTTACTTGCTTCCTTCTTCATTCATAGGAAACTGGTGGCCAACCCAGTTTCAAGCTTGTATCACCCATGGGGATAAAAGTGACTTTAGCATCCAGATCAATCTGTTTCGGAGAAGGGAACAAAATGCAAATATGGAGCTACTTCCTGTCCTCTTAACAACAATACTCAAAGTTGTTGTCCTCAGATCAGATAATGATTCCCCATGGTGCCCCTAAGCTCAAGTGCTGTTCAAAATTCAAAGACAAATGGAGGAAGGGCATTGAATAATCATTAAAATCTCTACAGTGGTGGATTGCTGATAGGGATTTCCCCCTATTTCAGGGGGATTTATCAGTAAAAGATTATGGAAATGCTAATAAAGCTTAGTCTCATATGACAGTTATCACTAAAGAGATGTCCCAGATTAATCTCCTAGACAAGGTAACTCAAAACTATTTCTAAGTGAAAAAGCAGATTGTAGATGAAGAGTATTTGCAAATTGTCCCATTTGTGTCTGAAGAAAGTTAGTGACATTAATTATTAAAGGCCCATAGGTTGCTTCCTTACTCTGATGAGGTGTTCTTAAAAAGTCATACTTCACAAAAAAAAAATCTCTTGTGACATCAAGTGTCCCTAATATGAAACATGAAAATGAAGAGGGAAAATTGAAATAAATCTAAGATGGTTGAACTATATCCTAAAGATACAGCTCTATATTGTCATTCAAAAATACTGTACCTAGCATGATTAGCTCTATTTAATTGGTCTATTTCAAAGACAACTTGTCAGACAAGTATCATTCTGGTCACACCTTTTTGCATATGATAGTAATCCCCCAATACTCTGGATTACTCACTTTATGTAGATGTGGTTTGGGTCAGCCTCCATGTGCTACTATCCCCTTTCATTGTTCTCTCTTTTCTCCTTCCAACTCCATCTTAACTTCTGCCAAATACTCAGTAGCCCCTACTACTTATTCCAGAGGATTGGCTTTCTCTTGCCCTTTTAAAAAGTTTTCTCCTTTTCTCATTTGTAAAGAAAAAATTGTAGTCAGTAGCTAAAGATATTATTGTAATGGAAAACAGGGGACTAGTGTTTTCTCCCTAGGTGTTACAGGATGTAGTTTTGGACTTGGAATCAAAATGACCTCATTTCAAATCCTGCCTTGGGCACCTACTTGCTGTGTGACCCTGGTCAAGTAACTTAACATCTTTACGTCTCAATTTTGTCATCTAGAAAATAAAGATAATAATATCAACTACCTATGAAGACCATTATGGGGATGAGATAAAGACTTAAAGTGCTTCACAAGCCTTATAGCCCAATGTGAAAGTTAATGATTCAAATTGGGAGATCAAAGTAATTTCCTAATGATTATGTGGACTTAGAGGGAGAAATCCTAATGCAAAACTTTTTTTTTTCAGTTAGAAGTCCAATCCCAAAAGCTCCACTTGCCACTCCCCCACTTTTTTTTCTCACACTAAAGTCCTCTTTTAATACCACAGAGGGTCCTCAGTCCTGGGGGTTCCCTGCTATTACTACTGCCATAAAAATTATTTCCCCTCCCCAAAAGACCTAAGATCTGGGCTTTGTAGGTACTACTTCTACTGACAAAGGTCAAACAAACCCTTCTGTTCTTCAGTAAATGATCTTCAAGAAATATCACAGCTAAAAATTCATCCACTTGGGGAGTACCTGGCAATGAGCATCTCATGAACAAAGCCCATAAATAGACCTTTTTTTGACTTGGGAGCCCAGTAGAGTCTTTGAGAAACCAGAGTCACTTCTGTACTATAATCCAGAATTGAGGTAGGACTTTAGTCGAAGACAAATTCAATTCCCTCACAATTAGGTGAAGGGGATGGGGGGCTTATGATCCTAAAATGTTATGAACTTTGACTCTAATCTGGAAATACAGCATACAGATCTTACATTTAATATTTCTGGGTTACATCACCTTCATGTGTCAAAGCAGAGGGTAAAGGTTTATTTTAGAGTTTTTGTTAGTTTTGTTTGCTATTTTGCTTTTATTTTATTTTATTTTTTGGCTATAAGAAGTATGGCAAAGTGAGAAACCAAAAAAGCAAGGGAATTGTTAGAGCAGGGGGCCATTAGCAATACAGGGACAATACCATAAAAGAACAGCAGGAAACTCAGGCTGAGAATTGGCCAGTGTGTAGAAGTAACATAGGGAAAAGGCTCTGGTGAATCCTATTTCTTTTCACCTTGGATATATATTTTCTAGTGAGAAGTTGATTTTGTTCTGGCCTTGGGAAATCAAAATACCTGCCAAACAAGCATGGCCTCTTGCACTAGACCAAAATAATAATAATGATTAAATACATTTTAAAAAGGATGTGTTGATTTTTGTGCTAGGAAGTCACCTGCAGGGGGTAGCTTGAAATTTCATTAGCAGAAGGATGTGCAGAATAGGTTTCGAAAACTGTTTCACTGTGAAGGGTGCTTGTCAGAAACCCACAGAGAGTAAAGCAATTATCCTAAATGTTCTTGTAGGACCCACAGGGGGCAGAGCTTTGGTCTTCTGTGTTTGGAAGTGATCTTCCATGAAAAAGTATGCAATAGATTATAGAATGGTAAAGTAAAGCCTTTTTTCTTCATGAAAACAGAAGTGTACTAACTTTGACAGATACAGAAATTTGGGATAGTACATATAAGGGTTTAGAACTCAAGTGATTAGTATAGGGGCAAAATTAAGGAGAAAGTTGATATAATTATATGAATAAAGCCCTTTTTAAAATAAAACAAACACAAGATTTGGAGGTCTACTATCAAATTGTTTACATTATCTGTACCAGGGGTGGGGAACCTGTGGCCTCAAGGACACATGTGGCCCTCTAGGTCCTCAAGTTCAGTCCTCTGATTGAATCCAAACTGCATTTATTCTGTGAAGTTTGGATTCAATCAAAGCACTACACTTGAGGACCTAAAGGTCCACATGTAGCCTTGAGGCCACAGGTTCCCCACCCCTGGTCTAAACTTTTCCAACTCATAGCAAAGATATTCTCCACTCCATTTTACATTGAATAAGTGTACAAAGCCAAAGATGAGGGCCCTTTGTTCATGTATATCCATGACTTGCCATGTGGTCTTAGAAAAGCCACTTAACCATCTTGTTCCCCAGACTAAATTTGCAAAGTAGAAGTAATTATACAATGATCTGCTTCACTGGTATGTTACATGGAATTAATGATCTTGGAATGCTTTTAAAATGTAAGTGTTGTAACATAAATATTAATAAAATCCAGTTTGGGGATAACTGCAGGAAAGCAGCATGATTTTCGGTTTTGCCACATCCATAATTATTGAAACATCTGCCACATTTCATAGAAGCTACCCGTGAGACATACCTGAACAGAGATACTTAAACATAAGAAAATTCAAGATCGTGTTTTGTCATGCATAAGCAAAGGGCATCATCATTCATTCACTAATATGTACCCCAGCTCCTTGTAATTTAGTTTCCTTACTGTCTTAAAACTGTTTCAAGACATCAAATGTCCAGTTCTTAATGTGACTCACAAGGGTGACAAGATAGAGTTTTTTTATCCAAATGCCTTTCACTAATCATGGTGGGAGGATTAGGGGGGGAGAATTTGCATGCTCTAATACGTTGAATTTTCCATCACTCTTCACCATTCCAGTGAATTAATGAGAATCTGTTTAACTTTTTGACTTGTGTGTTTGTATGAGTTAGTATTTCTCAATTTAGACACCTGTATAAAAATGGGCCATTGCACAGAGATAACTAGAATAGAACTCAGTGGTCATTGGTGTCAGATTAAGTATTTTGATAGAACTAGAAAGGGAAGATTTTGCAGTCTGTAGGGAGAGAAGGCCCCATCTGCCACTTTAGAGATTTACTATAAGGTCTTCAGAAATAGCGAACTTTCATCTCAGAGTCTTTGTGATTAGTCAGTGGGTCATTCATTTTTGCCTTGCTGTGACCATACTTGAAAAGTAAAATTCAAAATCTTACAGAATAAAAAAAATGGAATAGAAGAGTCATGTTAAAGGGAAGACAAGTTAGTTTGACAATAACAACCATGTGCGTTTCTGATTTAGTGAAAATTATTTGAAACCCACTCTCAAAGTCTATCTAATAATATCGCAACCACTGATAGCCACATATCTCAAATAGAAAGTTACAAAGAATAAATTTATTATTGTTCAGAAAATGCATTAGTTTCATTGTAGAACATGCAATAGATTGACATATGGTCGTTGTATCTTTCTAATTGTTTATGACAGAGAATTGAGAAGATGCATTGTGACTATCACTGAAGAATGGGTTCCAAAAAATGTGAAAATAGAATAGACTTAAAGTATACTGGAAAACTTTTTCATGAATTTGCTTATGCATACCACTAAGTAGGACTAGAAATTAAGCTAGAGATAAAATTAAAAAGAAAAAAATAAACTTCCAAGATATCAAGCCCTCTTTAAATACGGGACATGCAAGTAGCATATGTGAGTGAGCCTTAGAGTGTGTCACAGAACCTCATGGCCAGAGTTCCTTATCTCTTTGATGGTGTCTGCCTTATAGTAATAAAGATGAGTGGGTACACTGGAGAAGGCAATTGAAAACTACAGATTTCTGGTCATATTATTACAAATTTTGCCCCACATGTAAGATTATGTCTTTATATATCCATCTACCTCATTTAAGTAATTAAGCACTTCAGACCTTACAATATTATTGTCCTTCCCTTGATCCACCAATCTTTTTTTAAATGGAGGATAAAAATTTTGAATGGACCCTACAGAAGTAAGAGTCTTTTTTTAAACACCTATTTTTTTCTTAATTACAGGTAAAAAAATAACCTTTTTAAAGTTTTGAGTTCCAACTTCTCTACCTCCCTTCTTCCTTCCTCATTCCCTCCTTGAGATAGCAAGCAATTTAATATTTATTATATATGTGCAGTCATACAAAACATTTCTATATTAGCCATTTTACAAAAATATAGGCCAAAAATAACCCAAAAATGAAGTTTTAAAAAGTATGTTTCAATCTTCATTCAAATTCCATCAATTCTTGCACTGCAGGTGGATAGCATTTTTTACCATAAGTTCTTTGGAATTGTCTTGGATCATTGTTTGGTTGAGAATAGTTAAGTCATTAAAAATTGATTATCCTTCTAATATTGCTGTTACTGTGTACAATGTTCACCTGGTTCTGCTCACTTCACTTTGCATCAGTTTGTGTAAGTCATCCCAGGTTTTTCTGAAAATATCTTTCTCATCATTTCTTATAGAATAATAGCATTCCATCATAATCATATACCACAAGTTGTTTAGCCATTCCCCAATTGATAGACATCCTTTCAATTCCCAATTCTTTGCTGCCACAAAAGAATTGCTATAAATACCTTTGTACATATAAATCTTTTTTCTTTGATCTCTTTGGAATATAGACCTAGTAGTGGTATTGCTGGAATAACAGGCAAGCACAGTTTGATTGCCCTTTGGTCATAGTTCCTAATTGCTGTCCAGAATGGTTGAATCAGTTCACAATTCCACCAACAAGGCATTAGTGACCCAATTTTCACAACTTTCAACATTTCTTATTTTCCTTCTCTGTCATGTTAACCAATCTGATAGGTAGTACATCAGAGTTGTTTTAATTTGCATTTCTCTAGTCAATAATGATTTGGAGTATTTTTTCATGTGACTATAGATAGCTTTGATTTCTTCTTCAGAAAGCTTCCTATTTATATTCTTTGATGATTAATCATTTGGGAAATGATTCATATTCTTATGAATTTTATTCCGGTTTCCGTGTTTGAGAATTGAGCCCCTTGTCAGAGAATCTTGATGTAACCCCCCCCCAGTTTTCTGCTTTCCTTCTAATCTTGGCTGTGTTGGTTTTGTTTGTACAAAACCTTTTTAATTTAATGTAATGAAAATTATTCATTTGACATTCGATAATGTTCTTTATCTATTGTTTGGTCATAATTTTTTCTCTTATCCATAGATCTGATATGTAAACTTTTTCATGCTTCCTTAATTTGCTTATGATGACATCCTTTATGTCTAAATGACAAACCCATTTTGACCTTATCTAAGTATGTGGTGGGAGACATTGAATTATATACATAGCTAGTTTCTGCCAAGCTGTTTTCTAGTTTTTCCAGAAATTTTTGTCAAATAGTAAGTTCTTGTCTTAAAAGCTTGGCTCTTTGGATTTTGTTGAACACTAGATTGTTATGATCATTTACTACTGTGTATTGTTTACCTAATCTATTTTACTGATTCACCACTCTTTAGCTAGTACCAGATTGTTTTGATGATTGCCACTTTGTGATAGTTTGAGACGTGGTACTTCTAGGCCACTTTCCTTTGCATTTTTTCATTGACTCCCTTGATATTCTTGATCTTTTGTTCTTCCAGAATTTTATTGTGATTTCCTAGCTCTCTAAAATAATTTTTTGTTGATTGACATGGCATGGAATAAATAAATTAGCTTAGGTAGAATTGTCATTTTTATTATTTTGGCTCAGATAGTCTTTCAAATATAATTTGTTTTCCATTTCAAGAGACTGAAAAATCTTTCAGAGCAAGCATTTATTTTTTTGTCTTTGGTTCCCAAGTAACTAGCAGAGTGTCTCTCTCTCTCTCTCTCTCTCTCTCTCTCTCTCTCTGTCTCTCACAGACACACACACACACACACACACACAAACACACACACACACACAGAGTGACTTAATACATATTTGTTGAATGAATACAGGAATAAAAGCAGAAATTATGCATCCAGTCTGAAAAATGCAGAGGAATCCATTAATTCTTTAGCTGCTGAATTAATACACTTATTCTTCATATTGGCATTTTTTTTACCCTCCAAATGACTACATAGTCATTATCAACGATACTTTCTATAGAGTGCAGATCAATGTAGCCTTTTGAGTCCCACGTTCCTCAAGACTCAACACTTTCTTCTTCAGAACTGAATTGGATAAAGCTGAGTGATCTGAAATAATAGTGTTGAGGATTGATGCTATCTATAGAAGGCTTTAGAACTACTTCTTTCCTGTTTTCCTTCAAATCATCAGTCCTCTTAACAGAACAGCTTACACACTCCTACTTGAGATTATAAAACTGAACTTGTAAAGAAACTTCTCTATTCCATTTCCTTTCTATTCTCTACCAAGGTCTCAAACCTGTGGTGATGAGCATCCTGGAATCATGCAGAATTCTGGTAGAAGTTGAATATATTAATTTGGGTTAGCAGAAGATGTGAAGAAATGAGATTTCCCACTGAGATGGGGGTGAAACTCTGTCTTTCCCCAAACTAATGCAGACTGAGGAATTAATAATAAATTCCATATGTAAAACAATCAAAGGTGTCCTTGATTCCCCATTATTCCACTCATTTATGACTAGTTTAGTGAATACTTTCATTTACTGGAAGTCATTTTCCCCCTTTTAAACATAAATATTCCCTCACTCTCATTCCCTCCCCCACCCTAGGATTCTCAGGGAACTGTGTGTAGCTGGTAAATCAACTCAATTATTATTCTATTCCAGAGGACATACGATGATTTACATTTATATGCCAGCAGTTTCTTCCTTGTTGCCCCAGCAAGAGCTGGGGAATGATTTATAAGGATGCAGAAGAGATGGCACAGATGTTATACAGCCTCAGCATGTTTGCATTGCTCAGTGTGATCGGTTCTGCCTAATATGCATCAATGCTCCTGCACAGGTAGAGGGAGAGACTGTCTATGTGCCAGCCAACAGCCAGGTTAGTTCCTATACAGGACAAACACTGACCCCTCTGAGAATTTTTTTAATTGTCATTTATCTCTTTTAGCAGGTCACTTCTTAGTGCCATCCTGAAGGGAGGGGCTTCTTTTGCTTCTTGTAATTAGTTTAGTTGCCTCTGCTGAATTCCTAATGGACTTCTGAATCATAAAACCTATTCCATTCTGGAACAGTTGGCAGCTTTGTTTAATTTTTCTACCCTATATATTGCTGTTTCTGTCTGAAGAGAAACTGAAAAATTAAAGGGATACATAGAAGAAAATGATATTATGCTTATGGACTCAATCTATCATCACCTATAATGGGGCACATAATCCCTTAAGATAAATATCTTCCTCATTGAATAGAAAAGAGGCCTTCAGTTTGTTAAACCTAAAGAATCTGTACAATTATGGGAGACTCTATGAGCACATATTAAAATAATTTTGTTTGGTTAGGAGGTAGGGTAGTTTAGGAGGGCCAGCTTTGGTTTCAGGAAAACTTTGATTGTCCTACCTCTTACATATGCTGGCTATATGACTTTGGAGCATCATTTAATCACTGGCTTTCCCCAAGCAACTCTGTAAGAACATAAAATAGATGATTTAGTACTAGTACTACTACTACTATTACTACTACTACTACCTAGTTAGCTAGTTAGCTAGCTTTTATTTAGTACTTACTATGTACCAGGTGCTGTGCTAAGCACTTTACAATGTAGAGGGAGCTTCCCCATGGGGAGTTCCTGATGCCAACAAAATAGTAAGTTTAGACCGAAAAAAAAAAAAAAACTTTAGTAAACCTCTTTGGAATTGGTGTCAAAGTTTTATGGTTCTTGGCTTTCAAAATTAACTTAGTCAAACAATGTATACTAGTGTCCCCAAAACACACCATAATTTGATCTGATCATAATCACAGACATAGGAAAAAATCATCCCATATCTGTACTAGACTGATGGTTTCTAACCTTCTCCTAGATGCCATTTATATTTTAAAATTTTTTAAAGGAAAATCCTGGCTTCAGTGTGCTGCAGTAATTTTTAAAAAATGTTCTATTTGGAGTCAGAAGGCCAGAGTTCAAGAGGGCAATTGGGACTGGATCAGTGGGGTAGTGGAAAGAGTACTTACTGGCTGTGGAGTCAGAAGACCTAAATTTAAATACGATCTTTTATGTTTGATATTTGGGCAATCTTGGGCAAGTCACCTTGCAAGTTAACTTCTTGAGCCCAAGTTTTTTCATCTGTAAAATAAGAACTAGAAGGTCCCTGAGATCCCCTGTAGCTATAAAACTATGGAACTCTGATTACTATGCACTTGACCTTCAACAAGGTTTTTTTTTTATCTTAGTGAACCTTAGTTTTCTCAATTATAAAATGAAGTTAGATTCAATATTCCTTAAGATGACTTCCAGGTCTTCAATTCTATGAAAATGAGATTATTGTTTTTAAATACTCAGAATGTAAATAGCTTAGGATTTAAGGTTTTATCTGAAGATTTATTCCCTTTAAAATTTTTACTTGTTTTATTTTTCCTTTCCTTTCCTTTCATGTCCTTTCCTTTCATGTCCTTTCCTTTCCTTTTGTGTCTTTTCCTTTCCTTTCCTTTCCTTTCCTTTCCTTTCCTTTCCTTTCCTTTCCTTTCCTTTCCTTTCCTTTCCTTTCCTTTCCTTTCCTTTCCTTTCCTTTCCTTTCCTTTCCTTTCCTTTCCTTTCCTTTCCTTTCCTTTCCTTTCCTTTCCTTTCCTGTCCTCTCCTGTCCTTTCCTTTCCTTTTTCTTTCTTTGTTTCTTTGTTCTTTGTTTCTTTCTTTCTCTCCTCTTCATTTATTTTTCTTTTCCTTCCACCTTCCTTTTCTTTCCTTCTTTCCATCTTTCTTTCTCCTTTTTTCTTTCCTTCTCTCTTCCTTGTTTCCTTCTTTCCTCTCTGCCTCTCTTTCTTTCTTTGCTTCTTCATTTCTTTTTCTTACTTCCTTCCCTTTCCTTCATTCTTTCTTTCTTTCCTTCTTTCTTCATTTCTCTCTTCCTTCCTTCTTTCCTTCCTTTCTTTGAACAATAATTCATACATAGACGGACATTTAAGAAAATATCTGTAATATTGACCTGTATTTTACTTGTTGAGGCATCTATTAAGACAAGCCAGAAACTCTTAATTAGCTACTGAAATGGCTTTTTTGACCCAACAGGTTGTAAAAGAAACAACTCTGTATCTTTGTAACAGTGACTAGTCCCTTTAAAAGAGCCTAAAAGGGAGGAAGAACAGAGCAGCTCATTCTTTGTTCTCTTCACAGTTTGGTGGGATGGGGAGTTGCAAAATGGTTGCTTAGTAACTAGCCCAGTATGGCCACTTTCCTGTCTTCATATGCAGACATAGTTAATTGCTAGATCCTTTCTTACAGTTTTCAATTCCAGTAACCTCATTGGTGTGACAAAGAATGAAAGAATTTCCGAAGTCAATATATCAGGTCTAAGGCAGTAAGTGGTAATAGAGTTGTAAGCCAGGGTTCTGTAATCTCTTCATGTAGAATTCAAGGACACTTTGCATTATTAAAGTCAGCTTTTGCTGCCACTTTATTTTTATACCAACTTGCATTTACTTTTTTTTTTAACCAAAAAATATGTCTACTTTCTTTTCCCTATGAGTTTAAGACACTTTGTGATACTTTGGTTCTTGGAGAAACTGAATTTCAGATTTTTTTTTAAACATGCATTCTTGATTTGGATATTTTCCCCCAATTAATTTTCCAAGTAAAGATGCAAAATAAAATGTTACTTGTTTCTCAGAATTTAGATTTTAGGCTTCATTTGGTGGAATCGGACTGAACCCAAGGGTTCAGAAATACCTTAAAATCCTTCAGCTGCTGCTTTAGGCTTATGTTGCAATTTGCAAAAATTTTAAGAACCCTGGCAATAGTTTTGTTCTTCAGGGTAAAAGACACTGATAGGAAAATAAATATTTCCTGAGCTATTTTAATATGTTTATTACATTTATTTTAATTAAGATTTGCTACTAAATTTTAATGTCTGTGAAAGTTTGAACCATGTCTTATTCATTTTGGTATCTTAGTCAATGTCCAGTGCAGATTTTTAGAGTTCAATAAATATGTGTGAAGGAATGGATGCAATTGTAGATAACAATTTACTACATCAACCTATTATTGCTATGTATAATAGAAACCACAGCTGTATTCCAGGCAAGTAACCTTTAAGAAAATGTGACCTGTAATCCACTTCTATAGGTGCCTTCTCAGTCTTCACAGTTATTGAAGACATAGAAAGTGAAGTTTTTGCCATGAAAGTCTTTGCCACTGTCAAATGGCTCATTGTCAGCTTTGTTGTTGGAAATGGCATTAAAGACAAAATATTGCACTATGCTTTTCCACTGTATCTTAAGGAAAATGGGAACTTTTAAATTGACCCGCAGCCGAAGACTTCTATATGAATTTGTTTCCCCTATTTGAATAAAAGCTCTTTGAAAGGAGGAAATGTCTTACATTTTTATTTGCATCCTGAGTACTAAGAACAAACTTTGGCAAATAAGAAGTGCTTAATAAATGCTTTTTCTTTCATTCATTCTAATGTAAAAAAAGTGTCAATGGTACTTAAAGAAAAATATCTTAATGTAACTATTAAAGACTAAATAAATTGCTAAAAAGACAAATTTTATGATAAAAGGAACTTATATTAAAATAAATTAGCATAAGGATGATAATAATAATAATAGTAATACTACTACTACTACTACTAATAATAATAGCTCAGTAAAGCATACTCTTTTTGAAGACAGAGATGGTTACATTGTCTTTGTGTGACCTGGACCGAATACATGGTAGCAATTAATATTTTCAAAACTGAATTGAAGCGACATTATGGAGTGGAGAGCTTTCAGGTTTTAAACACCGCTTTCTCTCCTCTGACACTGCTAGCACCCTGGTGCAGGCCCTCATCACTCATGCCTTGACTATTACAAGCTCTTTCTTTGTCTGCCTGACACAGGCCTCTCTTCCCACTTCAGTGTATCTTCAGCTAAGCTGCCAAAGTGATATTACTAAAGCACAGATCTGGTTATGTCTCATCCCTAATCAGTAAACTTTAGTGATCCCCTATCATTTCTAGCCATTTTCAGTGGCTTTTCCAACCATACCTGGAATGTTCTCCTTCTTCATCTTTACCTCCTGAATTCTTTATCTTTCTTCAGGTTGGAGCTAAAACTTCACCTTTTATAGGAAGTCTTTTCTGATAACCTTTAATACTGGTCCCTTCCTTCTGTTAAATACATCTGATTTATCTTAAATATCTTTTGTTTGTCAGGCAGTTAAATGGTACAGTGGATAAAGTGCCAAGCCTGGAGGCAGGAAGACCTGAGTCAAATCTGGACTCAGTGCCTACCTACGTGACCCTGGGCAAATTACTTAACCCTGTTTGCCTCAGTTTCCTCATCTATAAAATGAATTGGAGAAGACAACACTATAATTTTGCTCCATTACTGTCTTTCCTTCTAATTTTGGCTGCATTGGTTTTGTGTGTGCAAAAACTTATTTTTTAATTTCATGTAATTGAAATTATCCATTTGACTTCCTGTGATGTTCTCTATCTCTGTCTTGGACTTAAATTCTTCCTTTATCCATAGATCTGAGTAAATTTTTCCATACTTTTCTAATTTGAGTACTTATCACTATTCATGTATAAATCATGTAACCATTTAGACATTATCTTGCTAGACAGTGTGAGATGTCGATCTATGCCTAGTTTCTGCCAAAGAGCCTTCCAGTTTTCTCACCAATTTTTGTCAAATGATGAATTCTTATATCCAAAGCTTGTATCTTTGAGTTTATGAAGTACTAGATTAATGTAGTAATTTATTACTAGTTTTGTACCTAATCTACACTATTCCACCATCCTATTTCTTAGCCAGTATCAAATTGTTTCTATGATTATCACCACTTTAATTTTTTCATCAATTCCCTTAATGTTTTTTATCTTTATTTTTTTCTTTTATTTGAGTCTTCTTGTACAAATTAATAATATGCAAATGTTTTACACGATTGTACATGTATGACCTATATCTGATTGCTTGCCATCTCGAGGAGCAGGGAGGAGAGGGTCAAGAAAGTTATAGAATTTGGAAGTCAAAACTCAAAAGAAAATGTGAAAAAGTGTCTTAACATGCAATTGGCAAAAAATAATACATATATATATATATACACACATATATATATAAAATTAAATCAGATAGGGTTATTTAAGTATTCAATTTCCTCTTCTATTAATCTAAGCAATTTTATAAAAAAAATACTCCTCCATTTTACTTAGATTGTCAATTTTACTGGCATATAATTGGAAAAGTAATTTTTCTTTTAATGATATTCATTTTCCTGGTATCTCTAACTAAGCTAATTTACTTAATCAGTGCAATACTAACCAAACTACCAAAAGTTATTTTATAGAGCTAGAAAAAATAGTAACAAGATTCATTTGGAAGAACAAAATGTCCAGAATATCAAGGGAACTAATGAAAAGATATGATAGGGAATGTGGCCTCACCATTCCAGATCTTAAATTGTATTATAAAGCAACAATCATCAAAACTTCTTGGTACTGGTTAAGAAATAGAGTGATGGATCAGTGGAATAGGTTAGGTATGCAAGACCCAGTAGTAAATAACTATAATAATCTACTATTTGATAAACCCAAGGACCCAAGATTCTGGGATAAAAACTCAGTATTTGATAAAAACTGGTGGGAATAATAAGAAATAGTACAGCAGAAACTAGGCATAGACCAAAATCTTACACCATATACCAAAATGAAGTAAAAATAAGTTCATGATTTAGATATAAAGGCTGATAATACAAGCAGACTGGGAGAGCAAGGAATAGTTCACCTGTTAGATTTATGGAGAACAAAATAATTTATGACCAAAAAGGAGATAGAAAACATTATGAAATTCAAAATGGATAATTTTTATCACATTAAATTGAAAAGTTTTTGCACAAAGCCAATGCAACAAAGATTAGGAGGGAAGCAGAAAACTGGAAAATATTTTTTACAAGCAGTGTCTCTGATAAAGCCCCATATACAAAATATATAGGGAAATAAGTCAAAATTATAAGAATACGAGTCATTCCCTAATTGATAAATCATCAAAAGATATGAATGGTCAGTTTTCAGATGTAGAAATTAAAGCCATCTATAGTCATATAGGAAAATGCTCTAAATCACTATTGATTAGAGAAATGCAAATCAAAACACATCATACCTATCAGATTGGCCAACATAACAAAACAGGAAAATGATAAATGTTGGAGAATATGTGGGAAAATTGGAACATTAATACATTGTTGGTGTAGTTGTGAATTGATCCAACCATTTTGGAGAGTAATTTGGATCTATGCCCAAAGGGCTATAAAATGAGCATACCCTTTTATATAGTAATAGTACTTCTAGGAATATATCCCAAAGAGATCATAAAAATGGGAAAATGACACACATATACAAAAATATTTATAGCAGCTCTTTTTGTGGTGGCCGAGAATTGGAAATTGAAGGGATGCTCATCAGTTGGGGAATGGCTGAACAAGTTGTGGTACATGAATGTAATGACATACTACTGTGCTATAAGAAATGATGAGTAGGCAGACTTCAGAAAAACCTGGAAAGATTTGTATGGACTGATGCTGAATGAAGTGAGCAGAACCATGAGAACGTTGTATACAGTAACAGCTATGTTGTGCAATGACTAAATTTGATAGACTTAGCCCTTCTCAGAAGTGCAAATATCTAAGACATCTCCAAAAGTTTCTGATGGAAAATGCTATCCAAATCCAGAGAAAGAACTATAGAGTTTGAATGCAGATCAAATTATACTCTTTGCTCTTTTTTTCTTCTTTTTATTTTGTTTCATCTTTCTTGTGATTCCTCTTATTGATTCTAATTCTTCCTTAAAGCATGACTAATGTGAGAATATGTCTAATAGGAATGTATATGTGGAGCCTATATCAGATTGCACGCCGTCTTGAGGAGGGAGGTGGGAAAGGAGGGGAAGAAAAATTTAAAACTCAAAAGCGTATGGAAGTGATTATTGAAAACTAAAAATTAATTAATAAAAAATAAGAAAGTAAAAAAACTAAAAAAGAAAAAGAGAAAAAATAATAATATTCATTTTCCCCTAATTACATGTAAAGATGATTTTTAACATTTAAAGAAAAATTTGAGTCCTAATTAACCTCCCCCCTTTAGAAAGCAAAAAAAAAATGGATATAGGTTATACACATGCACTTGTGCAAAATATATTTTCATTTTAGTCATATTGTTAAAGAAGTTACAGACTGAAAGAAAAAAACATGAAAAAATAAAGAAAATGAAAAATAATACACTTCAATATGCATTCAGACTCCATCACTTCTTTCTCTGCAAGTAAATAGCACTTTTTTTTTTTATCATGAGTCCTGTGGAATTGTCTTGGATATTGCTGATAACAGCTCAGTGCATTCACAGTTGATCATCATACAGTATTGCTGTTGTTACTGTGTACAATGTTTCACTGTTTCTGCTCACTTCACTTTTCAATAGTTCATGTTAAGTCTTTCCTGGTTTTCCTGAAATCAGCATGCTCTTTATTTCTTGTGTAACATTACAGCCATATAGCTCAAGTTGTTCAGCCATTTCCCAATTGATAGGCATCTTTTTAATTTTCTTTTTTTTAATTAATTTATTTTGATTTATCAATAATCACTTCCATAAGCTTTTGAGCTTCAAATTTTTCTTCCCCTCCCTTTTCACCTCCCCTCCCCAAGATGGTACAGAATCTGATATAGGCTGTACATATCCATTCCTATTAAACATATTTTCACATTAATGATGTTGTAAGTAAGAATTAGAACCAATAAGGGGAACCAGTAGAAAAAGGAAACAAAACACAACAGAAGAAAAAAAAACCCCAGCAAATAGTGTGCTTCAATCTGCATTCAAACTCCATAGTTCTTTCTTTGGATGTCAATAGCATTTTCCATCATGAGGCCTTTGGAGATGTCTTAGATCCTTGCATTGCTGAGAAGGGTTGAGCCTATCAATATTAGTCATCACACAGCATGGCTGTTACTGTGTACAACATTCTCCTGGGTCTGTTCACTTCACTCAGCATCAGACCATACAGGTCTTCCCAGGTTTTTCTGAAGTCTTCTTGTTCATCATTTCTTATGGCACAATAGTATTCCATTACATTCATATGCCACAACTTGTTCAGCCATTCCCCAACTGATGGACATCCATTCAATATCTAATTCTTTGCCACCACAAAAAGAGCTGCTATAAATATTTTTGTACGTGTGGGTCCTTTTCCCATCTGTATGATCTCTATGGGCTATATTCCTAGAAGTGTTATTGCTGGGTCAAAGAGTATGAACATTTTTATAGCACTTTGGACATAGCTCCAAATTGCTCTACAAAAATGGTTGGATCATTTCACAAATCCACCAACAATGCATTAGTGTTACAGTTTTCCCACATCTTCTCCAACATTCATCATTTTCCTGTTTTTTCATGTTGGCCAATCTGACAGGTGTGATGTGATACCTGAGAGCTGTTTTGATTTGCATTTCTCTAATCAATAGTGATTTAGAGCATTTTTATGACTACAGATGGCTTTAATTTAATTTTCAATTGAAAGTAATTCTTAGTTATTGTTTTAATTTAATCTTCATTGCTGATGTATTTAGTTTTTTTTTTTAATTTTTGGTTCCAGTAATTTGGTTTCTTCTTTCTTTTTTTTTAATCAAATTAAAAAATAGATTCCATATTTTCTTCTTTTTTCCCCATTAAATCAGCTCCTAGTTTCATGTATTAGTTCATTTTTAAGCTTTCAACTTAACTAACCTCTTCTTTGATTTTCAATATGTCTATTTTATGATTTAATTGGGGATTTTTAATTTGTTCTTTTTCTAGTGTTTTCAGTTGCATGTTTAATTTGTTGATCTGCTCTTTCTTTTTTTATTGATGTACGCATATATATATATATATACATGTATATATATATATATACATGTATGTATATATATATATATACATATATATATATGTATTTCCCCTAAGTACTGCTTTAGCTATATATCATGAATTTTGTTGACTCATTGTTGTCATTATTATTAATGAAATTATTGATTGTTTTTATGATTTATTCTTTGACCCATTCATTCTTTCATACTAGATTTATTAGTTTCCAATTAATTTTTAATCTATGCTCAGCTGGCCATTTATTGAATGTAATGTTCATTGTATGATTAGCTGAAAAGATTGCATTTAGTATTTCTGCATTAGTTTGTGAGATTTTTATGCCCTAATATATGGTTAACTTTTGCACAGATGTCATATATGGCTGAGATGAAGCTATACATCTTTCTATTTTCATAAAATTTTCTCCAAAGATCTATCATGTTTAACTTTTCTAAGATAGTTGTCTTCTCCTTAACTTCTTTCTTATTTATTTTATGATTAGTTTATTTAGTTCTGAGAAGGGGAAATTGAAAACACCTAGTTATATAGTTTTTCTATTTCCTCCTGTGAATTATTTAATATTTCCTTTAAGAATCTGGATACTCTTGGATACTATAGGGGCAGAGCCAAGATGGTGGAGTAAAAGCAGTGAGTTCCTTGAGCTCTCCCCCACACCCCTCCAAACACCTGTAAAAAATAGCTCTAAACAAATTCTAAAGCAGCAGAATCCACAAAAAGACAGAGTGAAACAAATTTCCAGCACAAGACAAACTGGATAGTTAATTGGAAAGTAAATTGCGCCAGGCTAGGAGAGGAACATGGTTTGGTGTGGGCACACAGGCCTCAGTGAACATGGAGCAGGACTCACAGGACTGAATCACCGGCAGCTGTGGTGGTTTCCAGACCTCTCCATCCATGTACTCCAAAGACAACCTAGAAGGTCATTAGGAAAAGTCTGTGTCTGCTGTGAGAGAGAAGTGTGGGGTCCCAGCCCCAGTCCCCACCCATGGCCCCAGGTCAGTGGCTCTACCTCCAGAACTTCCACCCCACAGATTGAGGGGGAATCAAGTGGCTGATCAAAAGGGGATTGCAGGGATCTCTTTGCTGCTGCAGGATTGTCTTGCTTTGCCAGTGCTTGGGTTTGGGTCGTAGTTCTGGGTGGCTGTCCTGAGGACCTACAACAGTGTGGTGGAGCTTGTAGTGGCAGTGCAGAGAAAAATCCTCCTCCCAGTTCCAAGACAGAAAACAGTGCTTGTGCTCACTCATAGACCAGAGCACAGGCCAGGAAAGGAATAAACACCTCACCCTTGATCATACCACCTTGGAAGAACTGAAAATTTACAGGTCCCTGGAATTATCTCTGAAAAACAGCTGCGCAAAGCCCCTGAAGCTTGGGATGGTACATTCTCCACACTGGAAGCAGATCCCTACCTTAACAATGAGTTTATAACTCAAATAATTGTCTGGGATCACGAGCAAGCAGCACAAAAAGAGTCAGACCATAGAATCTTACTTTGGTGACAAAGATCAAAACATACAACCAGAAGAAGACAGTAAAGTCAAAGCTCCTACATCCAAAGCCTCCAAGAAAAATATGAATTGGTCCCGTGCCATGGAAGAGCTCAAAAAGGAGTTTGAGAAGCAAGTAAGAGAAGTAGAGTAAAAACTGAGAGTGATGCAAGAAAATCATGAAAAACAAGTCAACAGCTTGCTAAAGAAGACCCCCAAAATACTTAAGAAAATAATACCTTAAAAAACAGCCTAACCCAAATGACAAAAGAGGTCCAAACAGCCAATCCTTTGATCATTTATCAATTGAGGAATGGCTTGTATTCTTATAAATTTGACTGAGTTATCTATATATTTGAGAAATTAAGCTTTTATCAGAGATACTTGCTATGAAGATTGTTTCTCAGCTGTATGCTTTCCTTCTAATCTTCCTTATCTCTTTTAATCAGCACTTTTTTTGCTTTTGCTTTGTCTGAGATCAGAATTGCTACACCTGCTTTTTTTATTTTATTTCAGCTGAAGCATAATTTTACCTTTATTCTCTGCGCATCTGCTTCAAGTACTTTTCTTCTAAACAACATATTCTAGTATTCTGTTTTTTGATTCACTCTGCTGTCTGCTTCCATTTTATGGGAAAGTCATCCCCTTCATATTCACAGTTATTGTGAACTGTGTATTTCCCTCCATCCTATTTTTCCTCTCATTTGTCTTCTCTCTCCTCTTACCCTTTCCCCCCTCACCAATGTTTTGCTTCTGTCTACTACTCTCCCTTCAGTCAGCAACCCCCTTTTTTTTACTTAATCTATTTTCCTCCTACTTTCCTTTTTGGTAAGATAGATCACTATACCCAACTGATTGTGCAAATTATTCCCTCTTTGAGCCAATAATGATGACAGTAAAGTTCAGGTGATGTCCATCACCCTTCCTCCCATCTTTCCCTCCACTGTAATAGTTTTTTGCACCTTTTCATGTGAAATAATTTGCCCCATTCCACTTTTCCTTTCCTTCTGCACCCAGTGTATTCTTCTTTCTCATCCCTTAATTATTTTATGTCATTCCCTCAAATTCCCCTTATGTACCCTATAGCTATGTATATTCCTTGTAGCTGTACTAGTAGTGGTAACATTTTTAAGAATTACAAATATCATCTTCCTATGTAGAGATGCAAACAGTTAAGCTCCATTGAATATGTTTTTTTACCTTTTTTTAAACTTTTTTATGCTTGTCTGGGGTTTTGCTATTGGGGATCAATTTTTTTTTTGTTCTTTTCTGGTCTTCTTATGAAGGCTGGAAATCCTATTTTGTTGAATTATCATTTTTTCCCTGGATGCATTATGCTTAATTTTCCTGGGAAAGTGATTCTTGGTTGCATGTCTAGCTCCTTTGCCTTCCAGAATATTATGTTCCATGACCCCTAATCCTTTAATATTGCAGCTGCCAAGTCCTGCGTGATCCTGATTGTGACTTCCTGATATTTGAGTTGTTTCTCTCTGGCCACTTGTTGTATTTTTTTCCTTGACATGATAGTTCTGAAATTTGACCATAATGTTCCTTGGGGTTTTAATTTTGGGATCTCTTTCCTGAGGTGATTGTTAGATTCTTTCAATGCCTATCTTGCCCTCTGCTTCTAGGACATCAGGGAAGTTTTGCTTGATAATTTTTGAAAGATGCTGTCCAGGTCCTCCTTTTGATTATGGCTTTCAGGTTGTCCAATGATTTTGACATTGTCTCTTCTGGATCAACTTTCCAGGTTAGTTGTTTTTCTCATGAAGTATTTTACATTTCTTCTGCTTTTTCATGCTTTTGAATTTGTTTGATTGATTCTTGATATCTCATAGTCATTAGCTTTCACTTGCCCAATTCTAACTTTAAAGGAGTTGTTTTCCTCAATTATCTCTTGTACTTCCTTTTCCATTTGGTCAATTCTACTTTTTAAGCAGTTGTTTTCATTTTCCAAGCTGTTGACTCTTTTTTTTTTCATAATTCTCTGGTATCACTCTCATTTCCCCCCCAATTTTTCTTCTTCCCCTCTTATATGATTTTCCAGCTCCTTTTTTTAGCTTTTCCTTGAATTCATTCTGTACTTGAGACCACTTCCCATTTTTCTTTGACGTTTTGCCCATAAGTGTATTGACATTGTTGTCCTCTTCTGAGTTTGTCTCGGTCTTCCCTGTCTGCATAGTAACTTCCTATATTCAGATTATTATTTTTTTTGCTCATCCATTTTTTTTTGTCTTTTTCCTTTTTTAATTTTTTAATTTGAGCTCTGGTCCTGGAGTGGAAGAGGCTCTGTCTCAGGCTCCTTGTGCCGGAAGCTGCAAGCCCTGGCTGATTGCCTGATGCTGCACTGATGTTGCTGTGAGGCCCATGGGGGATCCTCTTGTCTGGTGCTGTGCTTTAGGGTGTGGTGTGAGGTGTGGCTGGTGCTGCTGGAGGCCATAGTGGTATGGCAGGTTACTTGGTGCTGGGCCAAGGTCCTAGCAGTGGTGTCTCATGTGTGCTGAGGTCAGTGGGGGTATTTCTGCATTTCCCCAGGGCTGTACTGAAGCATATGGAGGTCTGGCTACTGGAGGCTGCCTGCTTGCCTGGGACTATGCTGAAGCATATGGTGGTTCTCGGATCTGGCTATGCTCTTGCTGTGCTGAGGCATGGGGACTTTCCTGGTGGTGTTTGCCTGTTCCATCTCACTGGGGCTCAAGATCTTTTGCTGGTTTGCTGAGATGTGGCTTACTTGGACACTTCCTATCCTGGACACACTCCCCTTTTACCCAAGTATAATAGACCTTTCTTGATCTTGATCTTCCAAGTTACTTAGGCTAAAAGATTTAATCCCATCTTTTTGGTGGTTCCGCTGTTGCAAAACTTATTTGGGGTGCTATTTTATGGTTGTTTGGGGGAAAATAGAGGAGGGTTATGGTGATTTACTGATTACTCCAACATCTGGGCTCCCAGAAGTCTATTTATCTATGGTACCTTTTAGCAAAATTTAGTTTCCTTGATTATCTCCTTTAATTAGGTCTATCTTTGCTTTTTTCTTAGTCTGATATAGTGAGTGTTACTGCAGCATGTTTTTTAGACATTAGATGATGCAGTGGATAGAATGCCAGGCCTGGAGTCAGAATGACTCATCTTTGTGAGGTCAAAACCAGCCTCAGGCACTTACTAGTTGTGTGATCCTGGTAAATTATTTAACCATTTCCCTCTGTTACTCATCAGTAAAATGAGCTAGAGGAGGAAGTGGCAAACTACCACAGTATCCTTGTCAAGAAAAACACAATGGGGTCGTGAAAAGTAAGATATGACTGAAAAACAACTGTGTGAGCATAATACATTCTACTTTAGCCCCTTATTTAACTATGTGCACGTATCTTTCTGTTTCTAGTGTGTTTTTTATGAACATATTATTGGATTCTGACTTCTAATCCATTCTGCTAACTACTTTTGTTTTATGGATAAGTTCATACCTTTCATACAATTATAATTGATAACTGTACATTTCCCTTCATATTTTTTTTACCGTTCTCTCTCTCTCTGTCTTTGTTTTTTTTTTGCTATGTCTCTCCTCTAAAGTCTGTTTTGCTTCTGACCACTGCCTCCCTCAACTTGCCCTCCTTCTTATCACTGCACTCTTTTCTCCTTTTCTCTTCCTCTACTACGTCCCCAATGAGAAAAGTAGTTATCTATTCCCAGCTGATTGTGTATTGATATTCTTCCCTCTTTGAACTATTTCAGATGAGAGTGAGGTTCAAGCCTTGCCTGTTCCCCTCCCTCATTTCCAATCCACTGTAGACACTTTTTCTTGTGTGCCTCTTATTTGAGATAATTTCCCCTATTCTTCCTCCTTTTGTTCCCTTTTCCCACTGCATCCCTCTTTCTCAGAGCTCCATTTTAAAAAAATCATTTCAACATAATCAACTTATGCCTGTGCTCTCTGTCTATATAATCTCAAGTGTCCCAATGCTAAAAAAAAAATTCTTATGAGTTACATGTGTCATATTCCCATATAGGAAGATAAATAGTTTTATCTTATGATGTCATTTTCTTTTTCATATTTACCTTTTGATGCTTCTCTTGAGTCTTGTGTTTGCATATCAGATTTCTATTCACTTCTGTTCCTTTCATCAGAAATGTTTGAAAGTCCTCTATTTCATCAAATAACCATTTTCCTCCTGAAATATCATACTCAGTTGTGCTGCGTACTATTTTTTTTTGTGTGTTCTAGAATATCAAGTTTCAAGCCAGCACTCTGCTCGTTTAACATGACAGCTGCTAAATCTTGTGTGATCTTGATTGCATCTCCATGATATTTGAAAAGTTTCTTCTAGTTGAGCAGGTTTGGTCTCAATTTGTTACGCAGTAGAGATGTGTTGCTTAATAAATTCTTATGCTCCAGAGCTCAAAACTTTATTTCCTCAGTTATTTCAGATTTCACCAATCACAGGTTTTTATGGTCAAGGTTGTTGTTGTTTACTCATTTTTCTAGCCTATTTCTTATATTTGAGTTTTGTGTTAAAGTTAAGTTTTGCTCACCTGAGGGGTGGGGCACTGTTCTAAACTTTAGGCTTTTTTGCTTTGCAATTTCACAGCTAATTGAAGAGTTTGGAAGTTTTTAGTGCTTCCAGGGTGATGTGATCTGGGGAGAGGTGTGGTCCTTTCTCCTCTGGTTTGTGTTATGGTCCTTGCCTAGGAAGGACTCCTGCTTCCTTGTAACCATAAGTGCTAGGGCTTCTCTCTACCCTGAAACTGTGACCAGGGCCCCTGATCCTTTCTACAAGTGTTTCTTTCTGCCCTAGAACCTCTGCCTACCCAGAACCAGGTATGGCCAATTGATTTGACAAACAATGCCCAGTTGTGTGTCCTGTGCTAGCACAGGGGGCCCCTATAATCAATTTCAGAACAGTTTTCCAGTCATCTGACCATTTCTGGGCTGAGAGTTCTGAAGCTGCTGTTTTTGCTCTGCATAGAAGCCTCCAAGGCCCACACGCAGCTGGGGCTGCCAATGTTCCTGCTGTGTGTTTTCCAAGCCAGCCCTCACCCCAGTGTCACAGACTTCACCTTCTGACCTCCTAAGTTTTCTTGTACTGGAAAACAAAATGTCTCCATCTGATATTTGGTTGGCTATGACACTTCTGAATTCAGTTTAAAGTATTCTTTAAAAATTGCTTGGAAGGGAATATTGGGAGAGCTCAGCAATAATATTCCATCTTCTCTCTCATTTTGACACTGCCCTAAATTTGATTTTTTAATATCATCTATTTAAGCTTCTCTTCATTTCTGATATTCTTTCGATTCTACACTCAAACCTTCATTTGGAAGGGCGAATGAAAGCACCAATCTCCACCCTTCATTCACCACCAATTTAGGTTCCCATTCAGGAATGTGCTCTGGAGTTCTTTCTCTGCCTTACTTAAGTATGGGACTGTGTGGGATGGGGCAGTAATAGAGATTCTTCAGTAGTTGTAGAAATTTTAAGAGCTCCACTGGAGGTTCTTTCAGATAATCCAATCCACCCTGGGATTTCAAGAGTGGAGAAAGAGTTTGGATTCCCCTTGCCTAGTTATTCCACATCTGCCTGAAGCCTCCTACTCATAGTCAGACCTACACAGACACAGTTAGAACTACAGTGACATGAAGATTTGGCTGTAATGTCAACATATTTTTGTCATCACCAGATTTAGACTACTAACAACACAATTGTGGGACAGAAAGAAAACTGTTGGCTTTTATAGGTTTTTTGCTTTTGAGAAAAATCTAAAACCAGCAGTTTTTCAAGGAAAAAACCAAATGTTCACAGTTGCCTTTGGCTGACTAAAATAAGCATTCTATGCTTCTATACTCTCTTTTATCCCCAGCGACAGAACAATGCAATAAAAATACTTTCTATTTATATAGTGCTTTAAGATTTACAAACCAATTTGCTCATACTAACCATAGGTAATGAAAGTATTTTTATCTCCATTTTAGAAATGAGAAAACTGATACTTATAACATGGCTACTATGTTTTTTTTATTAATTTATTTTGATTTATAAACAATCACTTCCACAAGCTTTTGAGTTTTAAATTTTTCTCCCCCTCCCTCCCTCCCTCCCTTCTTCCCCAAAATAGGAATATAAATTCCTATTAAACACATTTTCACATTAGTGATGTTGTAAGTAAGAATTAGAACCAATAGGAGTAACCACCAGAAAGAGGAAACAAAACAGAAGAAAAAATAGCAAATAGTATGCTAGGATCTGCATTCAAACTCTGTAGTTCTTTCTTTGGATGTGGATAGCATTTTCCATCACTAGACCTTTGGAGATGTCTTAGGTCCTTGCATTGCTGAGAAGGGCTAAGTTTATCAAAGTTAGTCATCACACAATGTGGCTGTTACTGTGTACAGTATTCTCTTGATTCTGCTCACTTCACTCAGCATCAGTCCATATAAGTCTTTCCAGGTTTTTCTGGTCTGCCTGCTCATCATTTCTTATGGCATGATAGTATTCCATTACATTCATATACCACAACTTGTTCAGCCATTCCCCAATTGATAGGCATCCATTCAATATCCAATTCCTTGCCACCACAAAAAGAGCTGCTATAAATATTTTTGCATATGTGGGTCCTTTTCCCACTTTTACAGCCCTAGAAGTACTATTGCTGGGTCAAAGGGTAGGAACATTTTTTAGAGTCCTTTGGGCATAGTTACAAATCGGCTACTTTGTTTTGCAGCAAGGATTTGAACCTTCCGGCCACTTCTCTCTGCAGAAAAGGCAGCTTGTGAACCTGACTCATAAGATAACCAGTCAGAAGCCAAAATACTGGGAATGTGGTTACAAAGTGTTTATTGAAACAAGGAAACAAAAATATTTTTAAAAAATTTGCCTTACAAAAAAAAAAGGACCAGCCTTCTAAATCACTTTGAAAAGGAGTACAATATATAAATGGCAAAGAAAAAAATTCAGTCAAAATCATAGAGAAAGGAATTAAAGGAAAATGCAAGCAGTGAATAGAGAGGAGTCAAAAGGGAAAGCCCACTCCTCTAAAATCTTTGGAATTTTAGGACCAGAATTGTACAAATGGGAGTGTGCTGCAATTGACAGTTTGTGACAAAGGTCACTTGGATGGCCAAGAAGGGATTGGAAAGTTAAGGGCATGCCGTAAAAGTCTTTGTTAACAACCCAGTTTGGGCCAAATTGATGAATCAGCAGTGAGGCACATGGAAGAAAAGTCTGAATCATCCCTTAACATTAACATTTAATCAACTGAGAAACCCATAGACAAGAGAGTGATTGGGTGAATTAGCGTTCTTTTTCTCCTCCTCCCTTTCCTACGCATCTGTTTCCTAAACAGAGTCCCAGGACCAAGCTAAAAGCAACCCTGCCTGTTCATGTTCTCCAACGACATTATGGTCTTTGTAGCTAAAAGGAAATGCTGGTCTTGTCTTTGGGGCTCCCTCTCTATAGTAACAGTTGTCTGTTTGATATGTGTTCTCCTGGTGAGGTTTGTGACATTGGACAAGTCACTTAATCTAATTTTCCATATTTGTAAAATCGAATAAAAGCAGTATCTTCTCAGGATTATTGTGAGGATCAAATGAGATAATATGTGTGAAATAGTTCACAAAGATTCAAATGTTATATAGATGTCAGTTATTATTGTGAAGCACAATTACACAAAATGCAATTTTGGCAGCATGGAGAAATTCCTCCTTCCATCCCTTTAGTAGAGATTGAAACTCACAATTTAGTAGTTAAGTCCTAGGTTGTTGCTCAGTGTATACAAAGTAAGGGGAAGGAAAGAGAATAAGTATTTTTAAAACTATTATTATGTACCAGCATTGTTCTAAATGCTCTACAAATATTGTTATTTGATAACCCAAGTGAAATTAATAACAACAATGATAATAGCTAATATTTATATAGCACTTTTATTTATATCACTTATGTAAGTGCTTTGCAATTTGATTTTTTTTTCATTTGAACCTTTTGGGAGGTAGGTCTTATTATCATCTCCATTTTATAGATGAGAAAATTGAGGCAAACAGAGTAATTTGCCCAAGGTCACACAGCTAATAAGTATCTGAATGTACATTTGAACTCAGGTCTTACTGACACTGTGTCTACTGTGTCTTATCACTGAATTATCCAGGCTTGAAGTATAGGGAGCTTAAAGGAGACAGGAGGGGTATGACTGTAAATGGGGAAGGCTAATCAGTAGAATCCACACAATAAAATGCAAATATATCTCTTATCATTACATTGTAAACTCCTTGAGAGCTGGGATTGTCTTCTTATTTATATATCCCCAGGACTCATCACAATGCCTAGAATACACTATTGAGTTGAATTAAATTAAGAGAACTGGGAAAGTTTTCCAGTACTTTGAATAGAATTCACAGCACAATCTTAAGAGGTGAGTGCTACCACAATCAGAAAGGCAAGAGGAATTATCTATGGGAGGGGGAGCTGGAATACTATTGCTCTGCTCCTAAATACCTCTTCTTTTTTTGGCTATGAAGGTGGAAAGGTATCTCCAGGCTACATTTCTCATTCTGTAAGTTCTTTCTATCATTCCCAGAACTTGCCATGCTCATGCTTTATTCATCTTTTCTTGAGACATTCATAATGCAATGTTCTATCTCCTAATATTTAGCACTTAAGAAAAGCTAGCTAGTATTTATATAGTGTTTTAAAGTCTACAAAGAACCTTACAGATACAAACATATTTATGTAAGTTATAAATGTATCTTCTCTTCACAACAACCCTGAAGGTGGGGTGTGTGCTGTTATTATCCTCAGTTTTTCAATGAAGAAACTGAGACTGATTGCCCCGACCTGCAGGGCCAGTATACGTGGGGGGTCGAGGAGGACCCTGGCTGAAGGGAATGGGTGAAAAGGAGGAGTGAGACCAAAAGGATGGTAGGCAAGGTCTAATTTTATTTTTGAGCGTTACAAGCTTATATAGGGCAAAAGCGGGGAGGGGCAAAAGGGGAAAATGGGCCTCCGGGACTTTCCAGGGGCGGTGTGGCAACATCTTGTTTGTCCGGTTTGTCCCGGAACAAGCTGCTTGGGGTGTGGTAATCTCACGGGGTTAGGGGCCCACTACCAGGTGCTGGCCTCCAGCATGTCCCCCATTTTGTATTTAAAATAGCAGGTGAGAGGCCTGTCTTAGGCTATGAGGTCGGCCTCCATGTTCAAAGCGCATTAGTGGCAGTGGTCCCTGTCTTAGGCTAAGCGAGGGGACCCCACGATGTAACCCATCATGGCCTCACTCTATTCCCGTCATGGGGAAACAACTGCAGCCGCGCTGATCTTTTTTTTTGAAACATGGGACCTCAATATTCCCGTCATGGGCTCTCTCACAGCTGCCAGATCACTTTTTATCCTTAATATTTCTCCACCACCGCGAGCAGCGAGATTCCGGATGCACGAGCTTCGAGAACTGGAGACCCTCTTCCATGGTATCAGTAGGATCTTCTGACGAAGCAAGTTGGTGGTAATGGATATTGACGGTGTTTTTAAGAGAAGCCTCAATCTGCGTCTTAATGAAAGAGGTTAGTCTGGTAAAGGCCCAAGGTCCAAAAGAAAAAAGTAGGAGGAGACCAATTAAAGGTCCAAGAAGAGGGAGGAGGTATGGGAGGACTCCATTCAAGCCACTCCAGAGGGGATTTTCAAAAAGTTTTCTGCGTCTTTCAATCAGATCCTCTTGCAGTTTTTTGATTTTATCCCGCACTATCCCAGATTTATTTGCATAGAAGCAACATTTTTCTTGTAGGGCTAAGCAAATTCCCCCTTGTTCTGCCGTGAGTAAATCTAGGCCCCTCCTATTCTGAAGAACGACTCCCGCCAGGGAGTCAATTTGGTCTTGAAGGTCATTTATCGTCCCCGAGAGGGTTTGCACATCATTAAGAAATTGATGGGATAGTTTTGTATATGAATCAACAGCAACTCCTATGCCGGCAGAGCCGGTAGCGAGTGCCCCTGTAATCCCAAGGCCAACAAGGAGGGGGATAAATGCAACAGCCCTCTTGGGTCTTCCAGTAATATAATCAAAACTGGGCAGTGGGACAGGCTCATCTCCCGGAATGATGTCGATATCAGGGAGGATTGAAATTTGTGTGCAGAGTCCTGTCCAATTCTGGGGAGAGCAGAGTAGGCCATATTTCCCCCACAGGCGAAAAGTTGTCCCGGCAGGGGACAGAGAGGTTCCTGTGAGGTATAGTTTTTGACTTCAGAGCAATTAGCAAAGGTAGCAAAACCAACATCAATATCAGCAGTGGAATTCTGAAATGGGGCTTGGATACAAGGAGAGGGGCGGAGACCAACAGGTTGTACCTTAAAAGGTGGACTAAGTGTGCAATTTGTGGATGTGGAGCCATTTTTGGACATCAAAGCTATGGGCATAGGTGTGCCAAGGGCCATACACAGCCAGCAATCGGCAGCCAAATCAGGGTTAGAGTAATTAAGGGCCTTAAGTGTTGCTTCAAGGATTTCTGAAGTTTGGACATCTAGGTCCGTTCCCCGGGGTTTGGGCAGTGCAAGTGGATGGTAATGGATGGGGGGATACATACTCTTAATTATTTCATTTATTCGTTCCCTAACCTCATGTTCCCTAATTTGGTCTGTAGGGCCACCCCCATCAGAGATATGGACAGGTGCATGAAGGGGCCAACAGACATTTTTTCCAATATTTTCTTTACGACAGGAAGCCTGAGCATACTTATTGGTACTTCCACGTAGGCCTTGGCTAGTTATATGCGCCCAGTCCCCTCCTGTGGAGCCACCATATTCTCTTTCCTGTATTGTAGTAAGATAGACTGTTCCTGAGCTGCCACTGCACTGCTGGGTAGAACTATAGCATGTGGAGTGCAAGGCCTCAAGGTAGTTGCAATCACTGGGGCAAGGCCCGGGCTGGCCACCATTCGGAGGGATAACTCGGGGCTTCCTTACGCATTCCCACTTGGGTTTGGAGACGCCCGTGATAGAATGACGGTAGGCGAGGTAGGCTGTCTTTTCCCCGCAGTCCACTTCTTGCGTGTAGGTGGCGGGACGGACAGTGAACGTGCCCCCGCCGCAGTCACAAGGGCTTCCAAAGAGGGCACGGCTGAGCGCTACTGGGTCAGGAGATTGAAAACCACCGTGGCTCCCACGGAACAGGAGGAAAATTACGAGGATCGTCATTTTCTGTAAAACAGAGAAAGAAAACAGAGGTGTCTCAGGGGGGTGTGGTTCCCTGGACGGCATTATGAGTTTCTGGCTTGTCCATCAACCTAATCAGCCTTTCAGGCAACCATCTAGCATTTTGGCACTTTGAGTCATAAATACAAGCATGGCCTTTGCCCCAGATTAACACAGGATCAGGGCCCTGCCATTTGCCAAGCAGGGGATCTTTCCATTTTGCCTGAGCGTAGGTTTGGGCCGTAGTGGAATGCCAAAGGCGGTCTGCGGCACTCTTTGCCGCAGTGTCCAGAGTGAGAAAATTTAAAACAAAAAGAGCGTGATTGAGCAATGTTTTGGCATTGCCAGCTCTGGGATAAAGAACTTCCCTCCCTGATTGTAATTTCAGGATCATGTTTTTCAGTGTCTGATGGGCCCTTTCCACAATTCCTTGCCCTTGAGGATTATAGGGTATACCAGTAACATGCTTAATATGCAACTGTGTACAAAAAGATCTGAAAGAAGAACTGGTATAACCAGGGCCATTATCTGTCTTAAGAATTTTGGGCTGCGGGAGGACCGCCAAGGCACTAAGGAGGTGATTAATGACATGTTTGGTGGCCTCTCCAGGTTGCAGGGTGGCAAAAATGAAGCCACTGAAGGTATCAATGGACACATGAACATATTTAAGCCGACCAAAAGGGGGATAGTGAGTGACATCCATTTGCCAAAGTTCCCCGGGGATAAGACCTCGGGGATTGATGCCATTATGAGGTTCAGGAAGGAGGGTCAGGCAACCAGGGCACTGTTTCACAATCTGTCTGGCTTGTTCCCGGGTTATAGGGAACTTGAGACGAAGCGTATGGGCATTCAGGTGATGCAGCTTGTGGGCTTGTGTGGCAGCCTCAACAGGGGAGGCAGACAGAGCAAGCAGAATGCGACGAGTTACTTGATCAACCTGATCATTCCCTTCAGAAAGAGGACCGGGGAGGTCGGAATGGGCACGAATATGACCAATGAAAAAGGGGTGATCGCGGGAGAGAATTAGAAGCTGAAGAGTGGCAAAAAGAGGAGACGCATTAGTGGAGGGACGGATATACGGGACGGTTTCCAATAGAGGGACTGACTGTGCAATATAGGAACTATCAGTATAAACATTGAGGGGGCCCGAGACAGATTCAAAAACCTTAATGACCGCTGCGAGCTCTACCAGCTGCGCGGAGGTGAAAGGGGTGTCAAAAGAGGTGACCTGTCCATCAACACTAAAGGCTGCCTTCCCTGTGGCGGAGCCATCAGTGAACGCCAAATGGGCGCTCTCTATGGGCTCCGCTTTGGTGATCCTTGGGAAGACCACGGGTGTTTTCTGAAAGAACTGAATGAGCTTATCTGAGGGATAATGATTGTCTATAGCTCCCATATAGGAAATGCAATTAACTGCCCAATCATCATCATTCTGAAGCAGCCATTGAATCTGCGAAGCAGTGTAGGGGCAAACAATATGATCTGGTTCTCGACCAAAAAGTCGAAGGGCTGCCTCTCGGCCGAGGCGCAGGAGCCCTGCCGTTAAATGCGGGTAGGAAGAAAGGATCTTTGTAGGTGTGGCTGGCATATGAATCCAGAATAACGGATGTCCCTGCCATAACAATCCAGTGGGAGAAAAAGTGGTGGAAAAAATTAAGAACCAAAGAGGTTTTTGAGGAGCGTAATAGCCAATATGTTGTTCATGAATGGCTTGCTCAATTAAGGCAAGGGCCTTACGGGCCTCCGGCGTGAGAGAGCGGGGTGAATTTGGATCGGAGTCTCCTTTAAGAATATCAAACAAGGGTCGCAGTTCCCCTGTAGTGATCTTAAGATATGGCCGAAGCCAATTCAATTCTCCCAGTAATTTTTGGAAATCATTAAGGGAGCAAAGGTGACTCACTCGTAGGCGAACCTTCTGGGAGAGAATGCGATTCGTCAAGAGTTCAAATCCCAAGAACAGCTGGGGGGGGCAGGTTTGCACTTTATCAGGGGAAATATTAAGGCCCCGATATTCCAACGCCTTAATGAGCTCCTGTGATACCTGAGTCAATTCCTCATTATTTGGTCCTGCAAGGAGGATATCGTCCATATAATGGATAATATAAAGCTTGGGATACTGCAAGCGGAAAGGATCAATTGTTTGGGCAACATATTTTTGGCACAGCGTAGGGCTATTAGCCATGCCTTGTGGCAAAACTTTCCACTGAAAGCGCGGAGAAGGGCCCACACAATTGGTAATAGGAACACTAAAAGCGAAGCGCTGACAATCGGAAGGGTGGAGGGGAATGGAAAAGAAGCAATCCTTAAGATCAATTGTAATCTTAGAAAAATCTTGCGGTATGGCTACAGGGGAGGGGAGCCCAGGTTGAAGGGCCCCCATAGGAATCATAGTTTTATTGACGGCCCGTAAATCATGTAAGAGTCGCCATTTACCTGATCTTTTTTGGATAACAAAAATGGGCGTGTTCCACGGGGATGTAGATGGTTCTATGTGACCTGCAGCTAGTTGCTCCTGCACTAAAGCAAGCGCTGCCTCCAGTTTTTTCTTGGGTAAGGGCCACTGGTCTACCCAGACGGGTAGGTCATTTCTCCACGAGATCCTATCTGCCTGGAGTGCAGGAGGACCCGTGGCCCTCACGAAAAATGGTTCTGATTATCTGGGCTCTCACAACCAAGGCCTGCTCGTCCTTTTCTCCCTTCAGCAACAATGGGGGACAGTTGCCCTTGACCTTTCTTGCCTAATCCTTGCCCTGGGAGAAATCCCTGGGAGAGCATTTGACGGGTCACAACGGTATTTGGGCTGCACATAATTACCCCCATCTGTGAAAGAATGTCCCTTCCCCATAAGTTGACAGGTAAGCCGGGGATCACAAAAGGCCGAACAGTCCCTTTATTTCCTTCTTTGTCTTGCCAAGGCAGCCATTGAGAGCTCTGTAGGGTATTGTGGGATTGACCTATGCCCTGCAAGTGTGTCATGGATGGTTGAAGGGGCCACGAAGATGGCCAACTGTCTTTTGAGATAACAGTCGAGTCAGCTCCTGAATCTAATATTCCTTCAAAAAGCCTGCCTTGAATAAAAAGCGTAAGCATGGGGCGGTCTTGGGAAATGGCCTGGACCCAATAGATGTCTGAGGAACCAGGCTTGGAGTGGCCTCTAACAGTGGCGAGAGCAGGGTATGGAGTCTGTAGGGGGAGCGGGAGAGCCTGCGCAAGGCGTTGTCCCTGACGGACAGTGAGGGGCCCTTTCAGGGTTGAGGCAAGTATCTGAATTTCCCCCGTGTAATCACTATCCACAATGGAGGGGTGAATCATGAGGCCATTAATAGTAGCGGAGGCGCGACCAAGGATGAAAAAATAGAAGTCAGGGGGCGGGGGGCCAAAGATGCCTGTAGGAATAATATGGACGCCACCCTCGGGAGTCAATACTGAGGTGGAGGCGGCACACAAGTCCACCCCTGCGCTTCCTGCAGTGGCTCTGAAGAGTGGGATGTGGAGTGGGGTGTGGACTGGCTGATCCCCGAGGCCCGAACAAAGGGGGTCGACTGGGGGGCCCGGGGCTGGCCCCTCCGACCGTTTCCCTGTAAAGGGTGGCCATGAACGTCTGTAGTTGAGCGGCAGGTATTTGCCCAGTGTTTCCCTTTCCTACACCGAGGGCAGAGGGTGGAGGGTTGGGAAGCCTTATTGCTGATTGGAGCGGAGGGAGTGTCAGGGGCACTAGGGCACTGTCGGGCAAAATGGCCAGGTTGACCACACCGGAAGCATGCCTTTTGGGAGTCCCCGGTTTGGAGAGCTGCCCCTATGGCCAGATGTACGGCCTGGGACATTTTGGTAGTGAAGGGATCTACATCTCTGCACATACGTATCATTTCCTCTAATGTTTTATCTCTCCACTTCCCGCGTAAGGCAGACCGACAGGCATTGTTAGCATTTTCATATGCTAAGCGTCTCACAAGCTGATCATTAGACGCTTCTTGCCCTAAGGTTCGTTCAGTTGCTTCCAAGAGCCTACTAACATACTCAGAGAAATCTTCCTGAGTTCCTTGTACGATCTTATTAAGCGGAGCAAGGGGGGATCCAGAAGTGGGCAAGGCACGCCAAGCCGCGAATGCAGCATTGGCGGTTTGCGCCAAGAGGCCTATTGGGAGGCAGCGTTGTTTGGCCTCCTCTGCGTATTTCCCTTGACCACTCAACTTCTCATAAGTCCACTTTAAAGCGGGGGAGCCAGGGGATTTTTGGTTGGCTGTAGCCATGGATTGGCAGCGGTCGAAGAAATCTGCTTTCCATGTCAAGAACTGCCCCCTTGAAAGGACTGCCTGTACTACACGAAGCCATTCTGCCGGCAAGAGATATCCTCCGCGGGACATAGATTCAAGAGCTGAGAGGGTGAACGGGGCGTTAGGACCATAGGACTTGACGGCGGCGTTAAGATCCTTAATCCCTTTGAACTGCAATCTCCTATATTCTAACCGCTGTCCTTCCTTTTTTCCAATTGCCCATTCCTCTTCTTCTATTTTTCCACTATCCTGTCCCTCCCCCTCTCCCTCGTCCTCTTCCCCTTCTTCCTCACTTTCTTCATCTCCCTCCCCTTCACTGGCAGAAACTTCCTTGGGGTCGTTGTGTGAGGAGTCAGGCTGACGAGACCGGGTCATAACAGGGAATATCATGGGCTGTGCCTTGTTAGATTTTCTATCTCTAGCACTGGCTCTGATCTTTTTCAGGGGTTTCTGATGTAACTGCGACCTATTGGGGGAAAAAATGACAGAATTCTGGAGGGAGTGTTGCAGGGAACTCAGTTCCGAAGAGAGTTGTGCATATTGCTTTTGTAGATCTAAGACTTCTCGGAGCTCCTTAACTTGAGTGGAGAGTTGACTTCTGGCGGATGTGAGGGCTGAGGAAGTGGGAATGGGGGGCAAAAGCGCAGGAGCGCAAGTCTGGGATATGTAGGGAGGGGGTAGGTACTGGGGAGTTATGGGCCAGTCCGGGTTATTATATCGGGCGGCTTCTTCCTCCAGTTCCGCCTCGTCCCCGGGATCTAGAGTATCAGGGTCAGGATCTCCTAAAGGAGGAGTTTTGTGTTTTGCAATTATAGGCAGTGTTAAAGGTTCAGTAGCCGGGACCGTTTCCACAGGGAGGGGAGGATAAAGAGGCTTTGGAGGTTCCGGCGGAATGGTAATGACCACGGAGGGGGGTCTAGGGGGACTTTTTCCCACTGATTCTAATGACTTTGTAGAGGCGGTTCGTGATAAAGGGCGCTGTAGCGATTTAACAGAAGCTGCCCGCGACAAGGGGCGTAAACAAAACTCTGCCACCGAAAGGAGTTGGCGCTTGCCTGGGTCCCCAGGGGCAGATTCCACTATGTCTCTGATGATACCCCAGTAAGAAAAAGCCGAGGGAGGGACCGCCTCTGGCCCTTCAGTTTGCAACTTTCTATTGAGGTCTCTCCCGACCTTCTGCCACTTTCCCGGATGAATATCTGGGCCGGTAACCATAAACCAAGGGCAGACCTCATCTACAAAAAGAAAGAATTTCAAAAGGTCCTTTTTCTTAACTTTAACTCCTCTCTCCTTAAGGGCATGCTTAAGGTCTTGGATAAAGACCTGCTCCTTAGAAAGGTTGGAACCCATGATTAGAATGAGGCGGACGAAAACTCAACTTACCAAAACGCAGGGGCTCTTCATGAGCGATGAGAAGGAGGGGGTCGCGACGAATCGTTTCTCAATGCTGGTCCGCCTGGCAGAAGTCCGAACCTCGAGCCCCACGTTGGGCGCCACTTGCCCCGACCTGCAGGGCCAGTATACGTGGGGGGTCGAGGAGGACCCTGGCTGAAGGGAATGGGTGAAAAGGAGGAGTGAGACCAAAAGGATGGTAGGCAAGGTCTAATTTTATTTTTGAGCGTTACAAGCTTATATAGGGCAAAAGCGGGGAGGGGCAAAAGGGGAAAATGGGCCTCCGGGACTTTCCAGGGGCGGTGTGGCAACATCTTGTTTGTCCGGTTTGTCCCGGAACAAGCTGCTTGGGGTGTGGTAATCTCACGGGGTTAGGGGCCCACTACCAGGTGCTGGCCTCCAGCAACTGATAGAAGTTAAACGTTTTGTCTAGGGTCACAAAGCTTGTATGAATCTAAGACTGAATTTGAACTCAGGTTTTCCTAAATCAAGATCAATTGCCCTATCCACTGTGCCACCAAGCTACCTCATAGGCCTAATATCTATCTATCTATCTATCTATCTATCTATCTATCTATCTATCTATCTATCCTTATGCTTCAATATTCAGTTAAAGTCCCACTTCCTCCCATTCCCTCCTTGGTTTCATTGTTTTCAGCTATTGACAGTTTGTAGCTGTTTCAACAGGGGTGAGATTAAAAACAAAAACAAAAACCTTCCCCTTCCCTACCTAGCTCTCATCAATATTCTTCTAGGGTAGTGATTCCCTAGAAGGTCACAGTTTTTTTGGGGGGAGGTTATTTATCATGAATATAAAGCAGGAGCCCTTTGATCCAGCTACATGGCCCCGAGAAGGCTTCTGCACTAGACTGTGGGAGGCAGCTTTCTGTTCATATAATGGATTCTGACTTCTCTTATCCCAATACAACTTATTTTGTTGGTAGAATGTCAATGTACATAAGTAATATCACCTTTGGATGGTGGGGGTGGGGAGGGAAGAGTAGGCAAAGTATCTGGGGGATCAATCAATTAACAAGCATCTATTATTTTCAATGTGCCAGGTATTGTTCTAAACCTTAAGGTACAAAGACAGAAACGAAATCATCCTTGACCTCAAGGAGCTAGAGCTAAGCATAGAATCTCATTTGAACAATAATAGCTTGGGCTTCAGGAAACAGGTTTTCCCCAGTGAGTGAGGGATCAGAAGCCTTGTGGTTCTATTCTGACCAGGCCCCTTTCTTCTTGACAGGGACAGATACATCTTTTCTTGAAATTGTTTTAATTTTTCTTTTTTTCTTTTTTCCTGATGGATTTCTGTCCTGGATTCTTCCTCCACATAAGGATGGAGCAATAGGAAAGCGTGAATAAATTCCCCAGCTTCTCTGTAGACATGGGGGAAGTAGATAGAGCTGAGGAGTGACTAGAAGTCTCTCTTCTATCTTTCTCTTCTCTTGTTTCTCTTCCTGTTCCCCCTTCCTCCCCCTTCTTTTTTTCTGTCTCCTAAGAGCTGGAATCTTCTTGGTATGCTGTGTTTAGATGACTCACCAGGCCTAGGAAAGGCACCACTTATAATCCATATTATAATAATAATCATTTAAAGGAATAACTGTGTGCTTTACATTTTCATAATTATTCTTTTTTGGTTTTACTTTCATGACGTAGAAGTTATTTTAACAGGTATGTGCGTATGTTACTTAATAGCTTTCATTTTTGGAAATATTAAATCCTCTAGTGTACTGGTAGCTTTGTAAATTTGCTGTAGGACTTTACCCTTAAAAACCTATTTACCATTTTACTGGTATGAAAAGATAAAATGTAGAACCTGTAAATGTACATGCTCAATAGTCCAATTTTTATTAGTTTTTTTTTAGCAAGTATTTTCCCTGTAGTTTGTAGACTAAAAGTTTCCATTAATTCTTTTATTTTCTGAAGTAAAATTATGTAAACTTTTTTGGGGATTGAGCAAAGTGGGGTTCAGTTTTGCAGGTTTTATAAGAAAAAAATCTAAATATCCCAGATATTCTTGCCTCCAATGGATTTGGAGGTATAGAAGGTTCAGGAACAATTGGTGAATGTTGAGGATTTCTTTTTTTTTTTTTCCTAGCAAGCTAATTAATATTTCCTACCTATTGAAACCCATATTGATCTCTTGCTTTCTGAATTCTGAGTTTACTCATGGAAATCAATTTCTGTGTTGTCTTAGCATGCATCTTTTCTTTCTAGTTAGATTGAAAAGTCGAACGGCAGAATTGTGCCATATACTTCTTTATCTTGCATAGTGTCTACAATGATGCTAAGGACTACACATAGTATGTCCTTGGTAAATGTTTAGTGAATAAACTAATATTGCGCATATGTGACTATGCAAGACAATGATGTTAAATTATATTTTTATTGTTTTAATTTGATGTTCTGAAAAATTAGAGCATGCCAAGCTTTGTAAAGTTTGTAGAAAAAAGAAAGTTAAACTTTCTAATAGTTCTCAGTGAAGGGCATTTAGAAAGTGGGAAACTCATTATGCATTATACATAATTTGAGAATAAGTTTTCAGCGGGCTGAGCTTTCTAACCCAACATGCAATCTATTGCATGCAAAAGCGACTCTAAGGAAGATAAAACAGGAGAGGAGAGTTACAAATGAAATGGGCAATGAGGTGGAAGGAGTTGCAGCTGTTTCTTTTCATTCATTCATTCATTCATTCATTCATTGGATTTTCTGTAAATATTGGTATGGCTTGCAAAGTGATAAACAACATTTCTGCAAATTAAAATGACTGCTCAGAAGTTGGCAGAGATATCAGGGTCTGGATGTCAAACACAGCAGACAATGACATCATCTACTGCTACACATTCTCTTTTTTTTGGCTTTTCCATTGTTTTTCCTACTTCTATTGCCACATGAAGTTATTGTTGTTTTTTTCTTGTTGAACAAACCCATTACTTATCTGCCTTTGTACCCTGGTCCCAGTAGGTGTTCTCAGCCTGTCTCATAATCATATTCCTGCAGCCTTAATTTTGCTACGTGAATTGGAGCTTGTTTACATATTTATTTTTTCAGGTTTTATTTTTTGCATTAAAGTTCCAAATTGACAGATGTCTTTTTGTAGAATGGAAATGACATATCAGAGTTTTACTGCTGTCTTCTTTGTATTTGCATATTTAATTACTTGCATCACATTTTATTAGTATATTACCTGATGAAGAATTCTGACTAATTAATTTCACCTGGAATTGTGTGCGGGTGTATGAAAAATTACACTTGGCCATTTGTAGGGACCAGCTGCGTATTAGAAATATCTGATCCCCATCTGCAAGATTAAAAAGAGTGAGAGAAAACAGCTGATTGTAAAAGCCAGTCCTTTTTCCTTGAGCCCTGAAGGTATTATTATTGGCAGATATCCTTTATTACTCACCCTATATACTGAACATTAACTCAGAAGTTTGCTCTAACTGAGCATCATTCAGTCAGATGATTTTGCCTTCAATCATTTTGGTTTTAATTTGTAGTAAAGCTAATGTGCTTGAGCTCTACTCATATGCATGCGCTCATTGAGCTCTGATTCCAGCTTGACTCGCAAACAGCCAACTTCATTTGGACTGGAAATTGTTTTTGCCTAGTTGACAACAGAAACAAACAAGCAAACAGAAATCTGTGTGAACAGAGATGCAGAATTAAAAGCTAATCTACAGAATCAAACACAGCATCTCAGCAATGCAAGTGAACCCTCTGCCTGCAACTGCAGCTTTTTCCTTTCCTCTTGATTCTCTCCATCTCTCTAGCTTGCTCCTTCTCTTGATATGTTTCTGTTTGGATTCTTTGTCTGCACTGACAACAGATGGTGTTTTAATAAAGTCCAGTAGGAATATTACTGTGAGTAAACAATCCAGTGCATGCCAATTCCATAATTGCTGGGTACTGATATAGCCTCTTACCTGCTGCATCCAAATTGGGAGGAAACCAACTGTGCTCACACCTACTGGCAGCAGCCAAACCCGCAGCTGTGGTGCTCTTCAGCATCGAGCCTCACCATGGAAGGTAAATTGCAGCTCCAGTCATGTTTCTTGGCACTGAGGCCTGAGAACAGCTGCCATCTGGCTTGCCATCAAAGCATGGTCATTGACTTGCTCAGAAATGAAATGGCTTCTCTTTCTTTCTCCCTTCCCTTCCCTTCCCTTCCCTTCCCTTCCCTTCCCTTCCTTCCTTCTTCCCTTCCCTTCCCTTCCTTCCCTCCCCTCCCCCTTCCCTTCCCTTCCTTCCTTCCCTTCCCTTCCCTTCCCCTTCCCTTCCCTTCCTCCCTCCTTCCTTCCTTCCCTTCCCTTCCCTTCCCTTCCCTCCCCCTTCCTTTCCCCTCTCCTTCCCCCCCCCTTCCCTTCCTTCCCTTCCCTTCCCTCCCCTCCCCTCCCTCTCCCTCCCCTTCCTTCCTTCCCTTCCCTTCCCTTCCCTCCCTCCCTCCCTCCTCCCTCCCCTCCCTTCCCTTCCTTCCCTTCCCTTCCTTCCCTTCCTTCCCTTCCCTCCCTCCCCTCCCCTCCCCTTCCCTTCCCTTCCCTTCCCTTCCCTTCCCTTCCCTTCCCTTCCCTCCCCTCCCTTCCCTTCCCTTCCCTCCCCTCCCCTTCCCTCCCCTCCCCTCCCCTCCCTCCCCTCCCCTCCCCTCCCCCCTCCTCCCTCCCCTCCCCTCCCCTCCCCTCCTCCATTCCGATAAACGTCAACACAAAGCTCACTAAATTCTTTCCAGGTACATGTCGCAAATAACATTTCTGACTTTTTTGAACAATAACATACTTAGAGTAGGATAAGAATAGTATCATTTTTTTAAACCCTGCTAATTTACAGTATAAGCCAGGCATTCTTAACCTGGGGTCTTTGAATTCCTATGGAGTCTATATATAGATTTCAGGTCTATAAATTGTGATGGGGGAAAATATATAATACGTTCACAATTTCTGACTGAAATTTAGCATTTCCTTCAATTATGAATATAGACAACAAATCATAATAGTATTTAGTTTTACCAATCTGCCAAAAGAGTCCAGGACAAACCAAAAGAGGTTAGGAATCCCTGGTCTAGATCTTAAGTGAACTTGGCCAAACACTTCCCTTTTCTGGGACACAGTTTCCTCATTTCTAATATGAGAGGACTGAAGTAGAAAATCTCTGAGCTTTCTCTGAGTTTTAGACTCATAAGATCTCTTTATGTGCTCACAGAAAATTAAATATCCCTCTTACGCACACAAAAATAAACTTTTCTCATTTGTTTCCATCATTAACAATAAGGTTAAGAAGTATGACATGGAAGGATTTTTTTTAATATATAGAGACGTGTCTTAGCTGGTTTTGTTTAATTTTACTGAATGAAAGAGGCAGATAAAAGGAATGATGATAGTTCTCTAAATATATGCTACTTGTTTTTCCCTGATGGTATCCTCAAACTACCTTGTTAACTAGAGGGCTATTAAAAAAATGGATTTGGCAGCCAAAAAAAAAAAAAGACAAAGTGTGTGCTTCACTTACTTTGCAAGAGATCCAGAAACCTATGATGTTTAATCAGGGATTGAATTTTAAATGACACACAATTTCATCAAACAATTTAATTTCCTGCTCTGAGTTCCAAGTATTTCTTTGTCATTTGTGGCTTCATCGAATATAAAACTATCTAGCATGGTCAGTGGAAGAAGGTGTCACACTAACTTCCTATTCATAGTAATCATCTTGTTTCCTTGTTCATCTGCTCAAGTAGGTACATACATGTAGACCTTCCCTGAACATCAGTCAACTCCCTGTGTGTTCAAGTTTCTTGCTTTTTTCCTTCCCAAGAGTGGAGGCAGACCAAATAATGGTTTAAAGAAGGGGGGGGGGAAACGGTCATTAAACCTTTCTGTGCCTCAGTTTGTTCAGTAAATGAAGAAGAAGGAAATAAGAATTTATTAAGTATGTGCTATGTGACAGGTACTATGCTAAGCACTTTATAAAGATTATCTTGTTTGATCCTCACAATAGCCCTGAGAGGGGAGTGCTACTAGGCCATTAGTGATGTGAGTCTGGAGAGAGGTTAGGGCTGGAAAAGCAGATCTGAGATTCATCAGCATAGATGTGATAATTGAAACCATGGTCTCTGTTGATTACCACATGAAATATTATAGAAAGAGTAGAAAAGAGTGCCCTAGAGGACACTCATCTTTAGCAACAGCGACCTGGATGAAGAACCAGCAAAGGAGGCTGAGAAGGATATGCCAGTTCTGTGCAAAGTGCTGGGAATACAAATACAAGCAAAAATAAATACAGTTCCTACTCTCAAGGAGTTTACATTGTAATAGGGGAAGACAACATACCTAAAAAAGGAGGTAAAATGTGGGGGTGAAGGAAGGAACAGGGACCTGGTGTTTGTCTGGAAAGCCAGAAGCACAATTGGCTGACCTTAATCCCTCCCGAAATGGAGGCCCTTGGTAGGAACACACCAATGAGAAGAAAGGCACTGACGCAGCAAAGGGATATTCCAGAATGAGAAGGCTGCAAAAGTGTATGGATGTTCCTGGGTGACAAGACCCCAAGTGCTGAGGGAGTTTCCAGGAAGATACTGCAGCTGAGGAATGGTTTCAAAGTTCAGAAAGTCCAAAGTACAGCACAAAGGAAAAGGAAGGTTGGCCAGCCTGGTACCCTCACCTTCCTGGTGAGGAACACAGGAAACAAACTATACAAGTACATATGGTTTGGGATTTGCAACTCTTTTAAAATATTGAAGGATAATAATAATCTGCATGTTGTCTCTCTGAATGGAACACTAGTCTCTTGAAAGCAGGAAATCTGTTTTTGCATCTCTTTGTATCCCCGTCACTTCTTAAGGTGCCTAGTATACAATACGGGCTAAGTAAATTCTTGCTGACTGACTGGCTATGATTGACAGTTTTGGTGAATATATTGAAAATACATGTGTACACATATACATACATACATACATATACACACAAACATGTGTGCATATTTATGTACACATATATGTACATATACAAATGTATATACATATGCATACGCACATGCATATACATATACATATAACACAAGAAACCAGTGTCAGATTCAATCAGAATACCTAGGTTAAAACTTCAGGTCTCCTACCTGTGTGACCTTAGACAAATCATTTAAATTCTCTGGATCTCAATGTCCTCACCTGTAAAATGAGAGACTTAGACTTATCAGAGCTATAATTAGAATCCAGTACTTTTGATTCCAAGTCAAGTTCTTTTTTCTACTAAGCCTCATTGCTTCTAATGAGTATTATGGTGAGGGAGGCCATCCTGACATTCCCCAAAGAGAGGAATTTCTCAGCATGAATCCAGTATGTCAACATAAATCCTGGAGGAACATTACCATTAAACCTTCTTTTTCAGGGCAACGGCCAATGGGAACCCCCCTTCTCCTCTTACCTGTACAGAAAGACCAATCTCTATACTTGCCCCCAAATTAATCTCTCTTGAACTTTGCTAACATGGAATCTGTCTATTCCTAACACTGCACACAACCTATTTGTTAAATTGTAATAGTTGCAAATAAAGAAATAAATTTGGCATATCCTTGTCCTGAACGATCAAAATACTTGCATTGTCAACTTCAGAGAGTTGTGAGGAAAGAGTCTTGTAAACTGCAATGACACTTCTCTAATGAATCGCTATTTTCATCATATGATGAAGTAGCTTAACACATTAGGTTTAAATACTTTATGAGACAGCTTTGACCAAATGCACTAAAAAAAAAAACTGAATCTGTTCAACAGCCATAAGAATATTTCTTCCCTTGGAAAGCTTCTCTATTCAGTTGTGAATAATGCTGGTCTTTTTTTTTTTTTCAGATGTGCTATACTAGTACTTTGGATAATTTCAGCATGGTTCTTTGATTTCTGGGCTCCATGGGACTAGCATCTCATGTAATCATGCCCAGTATCTGTGTTTGTTGACAGTTACAGTAATGATATGTCAACATTTTATGAATAGTTAGCTTTGAAAAATACTCACATGCCAGGATGTGGATTTTTCAAATGGTCAAAAATGCCACCAAGTGGCAACAGCATAGACCTTTGTAGAGAAATCTTCTTTTTTTCATTGAACTGCAGTGACATAGAGAGTAGTTCAATACAAAGTTGGTGATTAATAATGCTTTAGTTGCAGAGGCCAAAATTTTCTACCCTTCCTTAGATACCCTTCTGTGGTGAAAGGACCAAAATGTACTTTCTTGAATCTGGGACATGAAAACCTTTAATAAGGATTAGAATATAGCCTTAACATAATAGGATTAGAATATAGCCTTAGCATAATAACCTTTACTGTTTTGTTATCTGCCACAGAAACTTTTCCAAAATGTCCATGACTTCACTCCCTTAAATCTTGTATTTAAAATTTACTTAGCAAAAAAAAAAAATTCCTCTAGATATAGTCTTGTAAAAATAATCAATGTGTAAAGCATTGCACATATGTGCTCATGTGTTTCATGTTGACATTATTTTAAATGCAATAGGATTATGCATCTAGAGTTAGAAAAGACCTCAGAGGTCATTTTATCTAATTATCTCATTTTACAGATGAACAAACTGAGGCCCAGAGGGATTAAGTGGCTTTCCTTAAGGTCACAGAGGTAATAATTGGATTGTGAACTGAATTGTGAACTTAGGTCCTCCAACTCCAAAACCCATGCTCTTTTGACTGTGCAATTAGGTACGCTTATCTTTTGACTAAAGTGAAGTATAGTGGGCCTGGAAGGGGCAGGCCTGGGTTCTTTCACTCTAATACTTCATCTCCTTCAAGATGAAATAATCTGTAGTTTCTATCATCACAAAAGTTACATTTTGAAGAGAGTTGTAGGGGTGGGGGTGGGGATGAGACACAGAAATAATTGTAATTCTTGAACTAGTGTAAAGCGTATCTCCAGAAAGATGTTTAACTGAAGAAAAAATGAGTTAGTCACAAAGCAAAAGTCGGATAATCATTAGACCATGTAGGGAATCTGTTACTGTGCAAACACTATCAAATGCTCTAGATCAAGGCTTCTTAAACTTTTTCCACTTGCAACCCCTCCATTGCTTCCTAAAGTGTGGGTTGTGACCCTGACCCACAGTTCTAGAAACACCAAAGTGGGAAAAGTTTAAGAAGTCCTGCTCTAGATGAAGGCCCTCAGCACTGTGCATGTGTACTCTCTGCAGGATTTGAAGGAGGTCATGAATAAGAGTCACAACAAGTGGGCAAGAATGGATGAATTTGTGTCTGTAACTTTGGAAGAGTAATCACATTGATGAGCTTTCTGAATGCATTTAAGTATAAATCCGGATATAAGATAAAGTGAGATAAATGCAAAGTTGAGATCCACACACAGGGTTATGAGAAAATTTATCTTGACAGGTGTCAACTTTAGATGCTTTGTATCCTTGAATAAGGGCACTTCTTAACACAAGCCACTTCTGTTCTTCCTTTGGTTGCCTGACTTGGCAAAATTTCACTGGGCATTAATTCATCTACCAAAAGGCCAAGAAATTAAGTGAGTGTGTCTCTCAGATCAGTCAATTTTGCTGGTTACCAGGGCTCATAAGTGTTTGGGGGATGTTGTCAAATTTAATAAGTTGAAGTTTTCTAGATTTCAGGTTTAAGTCTACTTTGAGTTGCATACTTGAAAGTTCCCAAATTAAATTTTAGTTGTATATATTTTATTTGCTTGGATGCAGAAAAATAGAACAAACAGTTCTTATTCTAGGGGAAAGCGACATAGGTATAGAAAATCATTGATGATATTCACTATATCTAAAATGACTTTTCCACTTACATCTGCCTACCCTGCTATAGAGGGAGAACTAGCTTTGCTAAACTAGAAACAATACTTGCCTGGAAATTCAAAGAAATGGGTCCTAGTTCTGGCTTTGCTATCAAGTACAGTAGCTCTGTTGATTTTTATGATTGACTTAACCTCTCTAGGCATCGATTCCCTCAGGTTCAAAATGAGGGAATTGGAAAGTGGGGACACTAAGTTTCCTTCCACCCATAATATTCCATGAATCTTTACAAAATTTTCAAGGTCAGAAACAAGCTCTATCTTGTGCAGCAAGACCAAATTGCAACCATGAGAAGAACATTAGTTCTGAAGTGACAGGACCTGGGTTCAAATATCACCAATGATACTATCTTTGTGACCATGGAAAAATCATATAATTGCCTTGGACCAGAGTTTCCCTAATTGTAGGATGAGAGGATTAATCTAGATGAAATCTGAGGTCTTGTCCCTTTCAGCTCTGAATCTATCATTTTTTCTCCTAATCACATTTGATAGGTCCTTGTCATCCTCTGAACTCTTGTTACATACATGATCAATACTGAATAGTTTAACAATTGATTAAAAATGATCTCATTTTACTTTTTAACAGAAGTGTAAGGTTTTTTTTAAAAAAATTTTTAAGGGCAGAAAATATGTCTTAATCTTGTTCTTCTGTCTGTCTCTCCCAAAGCTTAAGTATCCATTACAGTTCTGGTCAGTCAAACAATGAGCACAGAATATATGTACACAAAGACACACAGACACACAAGCACACAGGCACACACACACACACACACACATATATATACACACATATATATGTGTGTGTATGTATATATATATATGTATACACATACATACATGCATACACGTATATGTATAGCTATCTATCTATTTGCTATCCTGTAACAATCACAGGGAAATCTCTCTCTTAGTCATTGCCAGAAAGATTTTTTGCCAAAGTCCTCCTTACTTGCAAGATGGTCATCTACTTGAAAGCTAGCATGGCTTTAGAAAGGGCTGAGAAATGGTTGATATGGTGTTTGTTGCTTAACAACTCCAGGAAAAATACCAGGAGCAGAACAGAAGCCTGTACACAATGTTCATTCACCTGAATAAGGCTTTTGATGTTGTCAGTTGTGAAAAGTGTGAAAAAAATCATGGCAAAACTTGGTTTCCTGGAGTTCATCAGTATTTTATGCCAAAGTCATGATGGCATGCTTGCCTGGATTCTGGATAATGGACAATGCTCTAGTGCTTAAGTAGGGCTGTATGCTTGCTCCCATACTTTTAGCAATGATGTTTTCATTGATGTCATTGGACTCCTTCAACAAAGACGAACGTGGCATGAAGGTCAGCTACCACACTGATGGTAAATTATTTTACTTGAAAATGCTACAAGCCAAGACTAAAATAGAGAGAGAGTTGGTGAGTAACTTTTTGTTTGCAGATGATTGTGCACTTAATGTAGCCTCTGAGGCTGAGATGCAACAGAAGAAGATAGACTTTCTGAAACTTGGGCTAATTTTTGGCAGACAACACTAAAAAAAGAGAGGTTCTCCACCAACTAGCACTGTACCATTCAGAGGTGGAACCACTGATTAGAGCAAATGGAGAAATTTTGAATGCTGTGAATAAGTTTGTATACCTTGGCAGTATACTTTCTAGAGATGTCTACATAGATAATGAGGTTGCTGGATAGCCAGAGCTAGCTCATTGTTTGGAAGGCTCTGACGGAACATGTGGGAGAGAAAAGGTATTAGGCTAAAATTGCAGATCCACAAAGCCTTTGTGCTGACCTCATTGATGGATACCTGTGAAACCTACACAGTATTGAATCTCTTCCATTTGAATTTTCTTAGGGAAATTCTGAAGATTATCTGGCAAGATAAAGTGACAGTGAAGTTCTTTCTCAAGCTGAACCACCAAGCATTCAAACTCCTGCAGAGACCACAACTCTGATGGTAGGGCAACATTATTCAAATGCCTAAAGTACATTTGCCAAAAAGATTATTTTATGGAGAACTCACACAAGACAAGCCCTCATGTAGAGATCAGAAGAAGAGATAGAAGGATACTCTAAAGGTCTCTCTGAAGAACTTTGGAATTAATTCTCAAACATGGGAGACACTGGGCACAGGACTGTCCAGGATGGCATGCCCACATCAAAGAAGGTACTGTGCTATGTGAACAGAGCAGAATTGCAGTAGCTCAAAATAAATGTGAGATTTGCAAATTTAGAGACATCTCCACTCCAAATGTTCACATGGATTATTTACGCTCAACCTATGGTAGACCCTTTCAAGCTCATATTTGTCTGATCAGCCACAGCTGGATACACTGTACTTTGATCCCAACATAGCAATGCCATTTTGGTCCTCTTAGAACACAAAGGACAACTGTGTGTGTACGTGTGTGTGTGTATGAGCATTTTATATATATATATGTGTGTGTGTGTGTGTGTGTGTATACATATATCATGTAGATATGTGTACATACACGTACATACATGCACACATAGAGTGGGAATGTATATATTTACATATATGCATAATGTACAGTACTTATGCACATAGCATATCTGCACTAATAGGTTGATTGAGTCTTTTTGCTAACCTTGCCTTTGGAGGACAGGAAATGATGCATGCCTCCTTAATTTTGTCAGACACATGATGAACTACAGGAGTGAAATGAATTATTGCTAATCTGGTAATTTGTTTTGTTTAAATCTTCTGTTATAAGGGAGCAGTTTAAAGAGGGAGGGCCTTTGGAAATTTCCAATGAAGTAAAAAATAAGGAAATAACTATTATAAAAATAAAAAGCAAGTACATTATTATCTTTACAATGCTATACACTAGTGAGACATGCTGATGACAAACCTCTTTTTTCTTAGTAAATTAAAGATAATTCTATGTTGTTTTTTTTCTATCCAAACATCCTTCTACTCCTCAGGATTAACTATTAAATGCCAGGCAAGTATATCTAATTTTTTATAAACCACCCTGGCCCCTAAATGTCATTCATTTCCCCTTTTTTGGGGGAGGTAGGGTAGCGGTAGAAGGGGAGATGGTGCCGTTTACATATATTACTATTTAGTATCAAATTTGCCCAAACAAGATGATTTTTCCTTAAAAGAAATTATGAGATCCATCACTTTCTACCTCCCTGCTCTCAGCAGCCCCCCCACAAAAAAAAAGAAAAAAAAAGAAAGAAAGAAAAAACTGTCTCTTTTTGCTTCCACTTAAATAAACAACCACCTGGCCTGAATACCTTTTTAGGTATGGCCTAATTCACTTGGGTCTGATTTAACATTAACATAACTTGAACACAAATGCATGGTGATTTTAATTCTTTTTTTTAAAAGAGAAAAACAAGATTAGGCACTTTAAACCTGAGTGAGGTATTTTAAACCTTGATCTATTCCAAATATTTTAAATCTGCCTTGAAGAAAAGTTCGGATTCATAAATTATACATCACATAAAGGCAACAGAGCATATCTTTCCTTTTTTCTCCCCTTTCAGCTCTTTTTTATTTTAAATTGTTTTCTTTCCCCTCCACTTCTTGTTCAGACCTATGGCCAAAGCCATGGACCAGTCCCAGCTACATCTTTGGAAGGGCTGCATTGGGGGTCTGCAGGGTTGAGGACTATCAATCTGGGGTCTCCTTCCACCATTGACATTGTTAGCCAAGTGAAATGATGACAGTCTGGACAGGGAAACTGAGTCATAAAAGGGCCATATAGACAAGGCTTGCATAGTAATGAGGAGCTAGAGAAAGGGGCCTCAGGATTTTGGGATTTCTTTGTAACTGCTAGAAGTATCTACTTCAGTACAGGGGAAAATCTATTCACAAAGCTAGCACAAAGTCATTGTCCTGGTTATCCTATCCCTCAGGGTCTTTAAAGGAGGTGAGATTTTGTAAAGGCATGAAGGAATAAAGAGATAAAGGAAAAGAGTAAGGAAGAAGAAAAAAAAGAGGAAAGAAGTCAGTATCCTTATCTGAAAGAATGACATTGAAGTATATATTCCTTATTTTCATGTTGTCGTGAGCTCTTTAAGTGAGTGCAGGGGGGAAAGATTCATTTTTAAATTAATAACCTTTTTTTCCATTGTCTTCTAGTTACAACACTCTTTTGCAGATTTTCTTGATTTCAAATCCTGATTGAGATACTTATTAGCTGTTGGATCTTGGGAAAATCACTTAACCTCTCTTAGCCTCAATTTCCTCACCTGTAAAATGGGGATAATAATGCTGTCTACATGATCAGATTGTTATGAGGGTCAGATGAGCATACAAACACACACACACACACACACACACACACACACACACACAGACACACTCTTTGAAAACCCTAAAAGTACTGTAGTCAGCTATGATGACAGAACAACTAGTTGATTAAATTGGTCTGGTCAAATTGATTTCAATACTATAGTGACTACCTGTGTGAACTTGGGCAAGTCACTTAATATCTTGAGCCTCAGTTTTCCTAGTTTTAAAACCAATCATTTGAATTAGTTGACCTCTAACGTTCTGCCAACTTCAAATATATGATGTTGAGCTCCATCCTCTCCTTCATGTGTTTATCTTTCATTTGTGCAGATTGAAACCCCTCCATGCACACTCATCCTGTGTTTTTTTGTTCATTCTCTCCCCTTTATCTATCCACAATGTTTTCTTCTAAGTCTTTTTTTTTAAACATTCATGGGAAAGTGCAAGTCTAAGCTTATCCATCTATTATCCCTTCTTCTTGCTACATGACTGACTTCCCTGCTTTTATGATCACAAATTTCCTCACTTTTAATCCATTTATTACTTCTTGTGTATAGCACACCACTGTAAATATGCTGCATCCTACATATGTCCGTCTTGTGTCACTCCACCACTTTTGGAATTCCTGACACTTTAGTTCTTCATATAGTGTGAAATTCCAACTACATTTGTTAAATGTTAAAATCATTTATTTAGCATCATGTAAAAACTGAGGGGTTGGTTGACTGAATTTTTCATTTCTCATCTAGTAGCCCTAGGGCCCTGTAGTCATAATCTTAAATATATAGTTGGGCCAAACTCTTGTGCTCATAAAAAAAAATACCACTACTGCTTTCCTGCTTCTGATTTATTTCCATAATGTCTGTACAACCATTGTAATTGCTCCCTTCAAAATCCATAGTCATCCTGTCCAGTTTGAAGTTACCTTCTTTTGTATCTTGATGGGGAGATAAGAAATGGGAGGAATTTCAGGGAAGTAGTTAGGAGACCTTAGAAGTCTTGCTTCTGCCCCTTACTATGTGAGCAAGCCCTCTGTGGGCTCTATCTTCTAATATCAGGAATATATCTGGAATGGAGGATATGATCTCTAAGGTCTCTCGTAGTTCTGTCATTTTGATTTGATGTTTCTAACTCTTTTGTTGAAGGTGCCCATCTCACTACCACCATAATTGCAATGCTACTCCTTTGCCTTGTAGCCTCTTTACTCAAGTAACCCAGTTAGTTTCAGAATTACTTGATTATCAGTATAAAAACCTTTCTAAATAGGTTCAAATCAAAGGAGTCCTTATTCTGATTAAGAGTGGGAAGTAGAAATGGGAATTTTACACGAGAGGGACAATGCATTCCACTGCTCATATTCATAAAACTTATCCCAACAAGGAAACTTTTAGTGGTCTGATTAGAAATCCAGATCTCAGACTCTTTATCTGCTGGTGAGTTGCCTCAGCTTTTAGAAATATACCTATTCAAAAATAGGATTACGTTTATATTTTATTTTCAGTCAAGGAATAATGGTAAAATCACTGTATCTTCTCATATTACTAATGCCTCAGAACCATCTCATTTCCCACAGAAACTGTTTTAGTAATGTTAACTGTTCCCAAAGGCAGAGCTGTAGGGGAACCTGCAGCTACAGGTCATTAGTTACCTTCTGCATTACATTAGCTTGGTTATTTTTAGATAATCTCACTAATCTACTATTCAGGGCAATTTCTAAATAATTTGGTCCCTTATGTATTCGGATTTCCAAATTCAGACTCACATGAAAGTGTATGGGGAAATGTGAGAAAAAAAAATATGACTCACAGTGATGCTTTCCTCATCTGGAAAAAAAAAGCTGCTAATTTGGGCACAAATATTTGTTTGCTTGTTTAATGAAGGAAATAAAATGATTTATCTATCATAATTTTGTTATTAAAATTACTATTCTCCAAAAAATATCTCAGGTTCTTTTTGCTCCAATGCTGGGGTGCCCAACATTATCCAAGTTAGGCACGAAGAATAAGGCATTTTTGACCTGCCTGAAGGAATTTACCTTCCTAAATACTGAACCAATTTAGACACCGCAGAGGAACTAGATTCCTGAATTTTAAATATCTAGATATTCCTGCTTTGCACAGGATATGAATCAAGAGGTTATTTGGCCCCCGGTGGCATTCACCAAGCAATATTGATAATCCCTTCAACGTACCAACAATAACAACAATAGCTTATTATATAGTGTTTTACCACTGCAAAGCACTTTATTCCTATCATTTTGTATAATTCTCATAACAACCCTGCGCAAGTAGACAAAGCTATTGTTAACATCCCTACTTTACCAATAGGGCAAGTAAATCTTAGGGAGATCAAGGAACTTGACTAGGGTTGAAGTGCAACATGCATAACTGGGGTTCAAACTCAGCTCCTTTGGGACACAAAGATCAGTGATTGACTACTCTTTATTTGAAGAACTTTCTACGTAATTTAACCCGTATAAGGACAGTCTCTTCTATTTTGTTCATAGACCAGGTTGGACAGCTTTAAAACTAGATTTTTCAGCATACAGAATACCTTCTTTATAGTTAGGAGAGAAAAGGGGAGAGGGAATAACTAGAGAGAGCGACCTGATGTTTGTTCTTGATGCTATATTGAGTATGAAAATAGTCAGAGACTCAGGGAAAGCCTGATTTGTTTCCCATTTTGCTCATGACTCCTTCTTATACTTTTGCCTCACTTCTAAGATTTCTCTTCTGATCTAGATCTTCCACCTCCTACCTTTCTCCCTCATTCCCAGTAAACACTGATATTTACTTTCAGACATAGTCTTTTCCAATGATCAAAGCACACAAGCTTTGGTTGCAAGGAGAGGTTGCTCTGATTATTACTGACATGCTTTATTTTTCTGGCAGTCTTCTCAATTTCTCCAAGCCAATTTGTTCCCAGGAAATTTCCCCAAAACCTTCTGAGAACTCACTCTGATTAATTTTCCTTTTAATGGAACAAATGCACCCTGACAAACTTCCTTACCAGAAAAGAAGCACTGGTGGCTTGGAGTTAAGCTTATCAAAAATGCCAGTAATCAATATCTATGTCATTGCACTTATAATATGGGTAAAAGTGGCAAAACAAATAGAAAGGTAAATTTATCTTGGAGTAAGCAATTTTTTAAAAACGTAATTTCTTACTTCTCAACTGTTACAGACTTATAGAATCTCTAAATCTATGATCCCACAATCCTATGAGATCAGAATTGAAAAAGATGCCTTCTAGTTCAATCCAAACCTGAATAAAACATCACTCTGAAACATATGCAACAAGTAGTAATCCATTTTTTGCTCAAAGCCCTAGAATAAAGATGAAACTCATTATATCCTATAGTAGCCACTTTTACTTTCCAACAGATTTAGTCATTAAGAAGTTTCACCTTGCCTTCCACCTAGTTTCAGTTCTTAACAAGTTCTAACCATTGCTCCTATGTCTTTTTCTGCCCTGTGAGGTCAAGTAGAAACCCTTGAAACTCACCTGCACAAGCACAAAAAAAAAAACCAAGCAAATGAAAAACCAAACCAAAGCATAAAAGAAAACAAAAACTAACAATTTCCTGTTGCTTATTTGATTAAAAAATAAAACAAAACAAATGAAGCAAAACAAAAAAAAAAATCAAAGACTCCAGTGCCATTTAATGCACTCTGGCTGTGCAACATCCTTCTTGTTTCCTTTGCTCTAGTCAAACTGGCATACTTCGTACATATGCCTCATCCCAGACATTTCATTCCACATCTCTATGCCTTTTTACTTGCTCCCTTATGAATTGCCTCCTCCTCATCTGTGCTTCTCAGAAATCCTATTTTCCTTCTAAATATTGCTTATGTGCCACCTACAAGATGAGGCCTTTCTTGATCACCTTAGCTGCTAGTGTTCCTATCTAATTACTTCATGTTTAATTTGTAATATACTTATATGTGTACATGTTGTTTCTCCCAAAACAATATAATTTCATTGAGGATGGTAACTGTGTCATTTTTGTTGCTGAGTTCTCAGATCATAGCATAGTGACTGGCACATTGGCTCATAATATATGGTTATTGACTAATGGCTGGCTGGCTGGCTGATTCCATTTTATATAGGGTAACTGATCAGATATCTGAAAACAGTCATTGTACTTCCCTTCATTGGATAAACATTCATTGTAGCTTCAATCCTATGGCATGATCTTGAGGGTCTTTGCCATTTTGGATGTTTCCCTCTTGACGTGTCCTGGAACCTGAGGGGAAGATGAAAAATAAAAGATTCCACCAATCACATCCTGAAAGAGATTCCAAAATGAAAACTCCCAGGAATATTATCTCCAAAGTCCATATCTCCCAGGTCAAAGAGAAAATACTTGAAGCAGCCAGAATGGAACCATTCAAATACCATAGAACTACAGTCCTACTTCACTTTATTAGTGACTGAAAAGTGTGAGAACATCATCTATTAACCATGACTCATGCAAGCATACCATCATGAAACTGATGTACAATACTGATGAACTCTGGGCAACCAAATTTTGCATAACCTTCCACAAGTTTCTCATGACTAACAGTATCAAAGGCCTTGGTCAGATTGACGAATGTTGTGAATAGCTCTATTCTGATCTTGTCATTTCTTTCGGAGTTGCTGGGCAGCCAACATCATATCAACCATTCCCTAGCCCTTTCTGAAGCTATACTGGCTCTTGGTAGATGGCCATCTTCCAGGTAAAGGATTAGCCTATTAAAGAGGATTCTGGCAAGAATCTTGCTGGCAATGACTAAGAAAGATATCTTCCTGTGATGGTCACAGAATAGCCTATTTCCTTTTCCTTCAGTGAGATGAATAATGGAGACATCTTTGAACTCCTGGGGGATAACCTCCTCTTGCCATACAACCTGGAAGATTTCAGTTAGCTTTTGTATGAGCAGTGGGACCCATGCCTTGTACATCTCGGCCAAAATAAAATCAGCACTTGGTTATTTACCATACAAGAGGAGCCTAATGGTATTCAAAATGTCTTCCATTAGAAGTTCAGCTAGAGAGGAATTGAATGATATTCTATTGAGAATTCTATGGAAGTATTCAGCCCATCTCTCCAGGATCATGTCTATATCACTAACCAATGTGGCTACATCAGCACTGAGTAATTAATATGTACCATAAATCTTTGGCCTATAAATAACCTTGGGGGTATCACAAAAATGGTTTGGATTGTTACAATCAAGCATAAAGCTGAATTTCATTACCCTTCTTACTTAGCCAAGAATCCTGCTTCTGTCTAAGCTTTGTTTGCTCTTTACTTTGCATGGAGTTAAATGCTGCCTTCTTAAAGATGGGTGAACTATCCTGCCAGCAAATCCCATGGAGTTCTCGTTTTTCATTTAACATCTTCTGAATTTCAACATAATTTTCATGAACCTAATCTTTATATATGCAAGTATTCTGGCTCAGATGAGTAAATATGGTGCTTCACATCAAATCTCTGAAGGGTGCTCACTCCTTTTTCTACTCCTCTATTGCTAACCATGTGTTGACTCAGTTTTCCCTCCAAGTCAGCAACAAACTGTTCATACATGAGAAAGTGCTCTAATCTGTTGACATTAAGTTTTCTGGTACTTGTCTTGCCCAGGGGCCTCCACTTTTATTGAATGTGAATGTTTAGCTTGGAGAGGATAAGTCTATAATCAGTTTAGCCCTCTTTGCCATATACTGCCTACAACACTCTCTCATGTTGTTTTATTCTTCTTAAAATGACAAAGTCTATTAATTGCCAATGTTTGCTACTAGGGTGCATTCATGAAATTTTATTGCATTTAAGTAAAAGGAAGCCAATGTTGGTGACGAGGTCATGAGATGCACAAGTCATCAGTAGTAAGTGATCATTGCTATTGTTCCAGAGACCATTACTCCCAGAGACTCCCTACCATGTCTGAAAGTCTATGCCTACTCTGGCATTAAAGTTACCCAGAATTATGTTTGTCTTCTTTTGGCACACTGATGTTGAGGGTCTTCAGGTCTTTATAAAATTTTTCATTGGCCTCATTGGGGTATGTTATGGTGGGAACATGTGCACTGATGATAGTGGCTCAGCACTCTTTATGCAAGTGGCAATCCCATTGTCATAAGCCTATCATTCACTCCTTTTGGAGGTATACAAGCTTGTTAAATAGATTAGTCTTGATTAGGAAACCTCTGCCAGTTTCACAGTGCTCCTCATCACTGTGGCCACTCTAGAAAATTATTTATCCTTTTCTTATTTATCCTAATTATTTATCTGACTTCAATAAGCTGACCTTCATTTGCCAGCCTTGTTGCTTCACTCAGGCCTGCTCTTTGAATATCATTTCTGCTGAGTTCTAGAAGCAAGAATGGTTCATCTTTCAGGTCTGTCGGATTTCCTGTTGTCCACAACTGTGCATACATTCCATTAAGCAATGATAGGTGAAATCCTCTTTGAGAAAAAATTTTTGTACACCACTCTGTGTGTGTGTGTGTGTGTGTGTGTGTGTGTGTGTGTGTATGTGTGTATGTGTGTCAACTGCAGGGTTCTACTCCACTGTGGTGAGCAGGCCAGGGTTAGGTTAGGTGAAACAGATAATTTTACAGTACCTTTTCTAGTCCCCTCTTGACATCAGGAAGTCAGCAGTGTGGTCCTTCAAAAAGGCTGCTCAGACACCCAGGGGGCTGCTGAATCCCACTGTTGCTTCAATCCAGTGAGAAGATGACCCTATGGCCTATGCCACCTGTGTGCAGGGTTTTACCTACAGCTCCCAGTGAATCTGCACGTGATACTTCATCACTTGCCCATGGCCACAGGAATTTCGAGGTAGACAAAATGGTATGGGTGACGTCTTTTGGGTCACACATAAAAGGATTTAAGTAGGACAGAGTTCCATGAATTCATCAGCCTCATTCTTCCAGAGTCATCAAAGTCCCATGGCAAGACAAAAGTCAAGATGACTAGTATGGCTCAGGATACAGTGGGTGACATGTCTAACCAACTTCTAAGTGCTCCACAGTACCTGTTTCTGCTGCCTTCGTGGCCCATTGAAACAAATTGTTCAAACCTGCCGATGCCAACAGAGAAGTCTTCACATGTCCGTGGTAGACACTCTCCTAACCCACTGATGGGTTTGAGGCCTTTCAATTACATTTAACCTGGTTTAGTCCATCTGTCAAAACAGTTTACTTTAGTGTGGTTACTGCATATGCTAAAGCTTCTTGAAGCCACAAGTAAGAATTGGGTGGCAGATAGTTACTAAAGGTGGAAAGCAGACTTAAAAAGGGCTCAGCAAGCACTCACACCAAAGATCCTATTCTTCCTTGAACAGCTATACACTCCTATCTTATTTAAAAGTGGCACAAAAAGAAGAGCTTTTACAATGCAGGGGAAAATGCTAGGTGGGGGAGGGTATAATGCTTGAATCTCACATCTAAATTGGTTGCGAGAGGGAAATACACCTACAAACCCAATTGGTAATAGAAATCTATGTTACCCAATAGCAAAGTAGGAGGGGAAGGGAATAAGGGGGAAAAGTATTAACATAAAGGACAGATAAAAGAAGGCAGTGGTCAGAAGCAAAACAGGCTTTAGAAGAAGAGCAGGTTAAAAAGAGAGAGAAAATAAACAGTAGAAAATAGGATGGAGGGAAGTGCACAGTTAGTAATAATTGTTAATGGATCCAATAATATGCTGTTTAAAAGATACTTATTTGAAACAGAGAGACAGTGAGTTAAAATAAGGAGGCGTATCAGAATCTATTATGCTTCTGCTGAAGTGAAAAAGGTAGGAATAGCAACCACGATCTCAGAACAAGCAAAAGTTAAAAAAAATAGACCTAATTAAAAGGGATAAGCAGGGAAACTCCATCTTCCTAAAAGACACCATCAGACAATAAAAATAGCAATACTAAATATATATGTACCAAATAGCATAACATCTGGATTATTAAAGGAAAAGTTAAATGAATTACAGGAAGTATGCAGTAAAACCATAGTAGGAGGGGACATCAACTTTCTTCCCTCAGAGCTAGATAAAGTTAACCAAAAAAAGCAATAAAGAAGTAAAGGAGATAAATAGAATCTCAGAAAATTTAGATATGGTAGACCTCTGGAGAAAAGAGAATGAGAATACAAAGGTATAGACCTTTTTATCAGCTGCACATGACACCTTCACAAAAATTAACCATGCATTAGGGAATAAAAACCTCACAACCAAATACAGAAAGCAGAAATACTAAGTGCACCTTTTTCCAGACCATAAAGAAATAAAAAATATATATATTCAATAAAGGTTTGTGGAAACATAGATTAAAATTAATTGGAAACTAATTAATCATACCATAAAGTATGAGTAGACCAAAGTAAAAATCATACAAATAACCAATACTTTCACGAAAGTGAATGACAACAATTAGACAACATTCCAAAATTTGTGAGATGAAGGTTTTAGGGAAATTTTCTATCCCTAAGTATGTGCACCAATAAAAGAGGAAGAATAGATTGATGAATCAGATAGGCAACTAAAAAACAGAATTAGAAAAGGAACAAATTAAAAATCAACAATTAAACATGAAAATGGAAATCTGGAAAAACAAAGGAGAGATTAATAAAACTGAAAGTAAAAAAAAAATCAGAACAATATATTGAACTGATAAATAAAGCTAAGAGCTGCTTTAAATAAAACTATAAAACATATAAACCATTGGTTAACTTCATTAAAAAAGAAAGAAAGCTAAATTGCTACTATCAAAAATGGAAAGGTTAAATGTACCATCAATGAAAGTAAACTTAAAGCAATTGTTATGAGTAATTTTGCCCAATTATGTGCCAATAAAATGATTATCTAAGTGAAATTAATGAATATTTTTGAAAATATAAATTGCCCAGATTAACAGCAGAGAAAATAGAATAAAATAACTCTATCTTAAAAAAGGAAATTAAGCCATAAATGAGCTCCCTAAGAAACAAATACCCTCCCAACACCATAGGACCAGATAGATTCATGAGTGGATTCTATCAAATATTTGAAGAACAGTTGACTCCAATACTATATAAACAATTTGGAAAAAAAAAACATTTAAAGACTGAGTCCTAATAAACAATTTTTATGACACAAATATGGTTTGAATGACTAAACCACGGAGAGCAAGAACAGAAAAAGAAAACTATAAGCCAATTTGCTTAATTAATCTTACTGAAAAAAAATTAAATAAAATACTAGCAAGGACATTATAGTAATATATTACAAAGATCATACACTATGACCAAGTAGCATTTATACCAGGAATATAAGACTGGTTCCATATCGGGAAAACTATCAGCCTAATTGAACATGTCCATAATAAAAACAATAAAATATCATATTATTATTTCAATAAGTAAAGAAAAAGGCTTCTTTCAAAATACACCTACTTGTATTAAAAACACTAGAATGAATAGGAATCAATGGAACCTTTCTTAAAATGATAAGTACTATTTATCTAAAGCCAAGAATAGACATTAACTATAATGGGAATAAACTTAAAACCTTCCCAATAAGATCAGGGGTGAAGTGAGGATGTCCATTATCACCATCATTATTCATTATTGTACTAGAGATGCTAGCTATAGAAGTAAGACAAGAAAAAAATGAAGGAATAAAAGTGGACAATAAGAATCAAAACTATCACTCTGTGAAGATGATATGATTCTACGCATAGAGAACCCTGGAGAACCAACTAAAAAGCTAGTTCAAACAATTAACAATCTTAGCAAAGTTGCAGGAGAAAAAATGAAGCCACATAAATCACCAGCATTTCTATATAATACCAAAAAAAGTCCAACAGCAAGAAATATAAAAAGAAATTCCAGTTAAGATTACTGCAGACAATACAAAATACTTGGGAGTCTGTCTGCCAAGACAACCCCAGAAATTATATGAACACAATTACAAACATTTTTTCACAGAGAGGAAGATAGCTCTGAACAATTGGGGAAATAGTAATTGCTTATGGGTAGGTAGGCTGAGCCAAAATAATAAAAATGACAGTTCTACCTAAATACATTTAATTATTCAGTGCCACCAAACTAACGAAAATATTTTGTAGAGATAGAAAAAAATAATAAAACTTATTTGGAAGAGCAAATGCTCAAGAATATCAAGGGAATCAATGAAAGCAAAATATGAAGGAAGGTGACCTACCAGTACCAGATCTCAAATTGTATAACAAAACAGAAATCATCGAAACAATCTGGTACTGTCTAAGTAGCAGATTGGTGGATCAGTGAAATAGATAAAGCACACAATACACAATACTAAGTGGTCATCGTGATTTAGTGTTTGACAAAACACTTGGGACAAGAGCTCACTATTTGACAAAATTTGCTGGGAAAATTAGAAAGCAGTTTGACATACACTAGGCATAGACCAATATATATCACACCATATACCAATATGAAGTCTAAATGAATGAAAATTATGAATTAGACACAAAGGATGATATAAATAAGTTAGGGGAGCATCAGAAGATGTATTTGTCATATCTATGCATAAGGGAAGAATTTATGATGAAATAAGAGATAGAGGGATTCCCAGGAAGATAATTTTGATTAAAGGAAATGAAAAAGCTTTTGCACAATCCCATGCAGTTAAAATTAAAAAGAATATAGGAATCTGGGGGAAAAAATTATAGTATTTCTCTGATAAAAGCTTCATTTATCATTTATGAAGTGAGCCAAATTTATAAAAATAAAAGTTTTTTCCCAATTAATAAATGGTTAAGGTATATGGGCAGGTAATTCTCTTAAGAAGAAATCAAATCTATCTATAGTTACTTGAATAAATACTCTAAATCACTATTGATTAGAGAAATGCAGATTAAAACAACTCTGAGTTACCACTTCACACACATAAGATTGCCTAACATGACATAAAAGGTAAATAACGAATGCTGAAGAGAATATGGAAAATTGGGACAGTAATATGCCATTGGTAGAGTTGTGAACTAGCCCAATCATTCTGGGGAACACTTTGTAATTATGTCCTAAATATAAAACTGTGGATATTCTTTGTCTTGGCCATGCCACTAGTAGGTTTGTATCTCAGAGACATCAAAGAAAGGATCAAAGGACCTATTCGTATAAAAATATTTAGAACAATTCTTTTTTTGTGGTGATAATTGGAAATAGAAGGGATATCTATCAGTTGAGGAATGGCTGAACAAGTTCTAGTAAATGATTGTTATGGAATATGATTGTGCCATAAAAAATTATGAGCAAAATTGTTTTGGAAAAAAAACTGGGAAGACTCATATGAACTGATGCAAAGTGAAATGAGCAGAACTAAGGGAACATAGTATACAGTGATCGCAATGTTATAAGGATGATCAACTATGAAAGACTTTGCTACTCTGATGAAGACAATGATCCAAGACAATTTGAAAGGACCTATGATGAAAAAATGCTATCCTCTTTTTTACTTTGTTTATTTTTCATGAATTTTTGTTTGTGTCTTCTTTTGCAACATGATTAATATGGAAATATGTTTTATATGACTTCACATATGTAATTCATATCAAATTACTTTCCTTCTGAAGGAAGGGTGCAGGCAAGAGAAAGGGAGACAATTTGGAACTCAAAACTATAAAAAAGTGCTAATTTCTTACCTATACTTGGAAAACATTTAAGAAAGTGGTATATATTTTAGAGTCCAATTGCTGATAAATATACTATAATTGTATGAATATATAGTATTCTTTTCTACTTCCCTTCCTATTTCTCTAATCTACCATGCAACTAGTTGCCAAAATAATCTTCCTACTGCACACAGTTCACCATGTAACTACTTTACTTAAAAATCTTCAGTGGCTCCCTCTTGGCTTTAGAAAACAAAATAAACAAACAAAAAGTCTACTTAGCCAGACATTTAAAAACCAGAACCACTTGGATCTAATAAGTCTTTCACATTACTCTAATTTATGAACCTTTTTTCCAACCAAGCTGAATTACTAACTACTCTAAGAACCTAATATTCCATATCGCATTTATGAGAATTTGCAGCAGCTTCTGTCATGGTAGGCTTCCCAGTCCCTAACATTGGCCTTCTGGGATTTTTCTTTCTTTTTTTTTCAAGGCTCAACTGTGGTACCATTTCCTAAGTAAAACCTCCCCTAACTGCTTCACCCACTACCTAATAAAAATGCTATCTCCCTCATCCACTTTTCCTAGGGTACTTTATCTGGACCTGTTCCTTCACATTCTACATCATGCTACACATCTTACTATTCATTTTATATCCCTACATAATATCATAAAAGTTCCTTGAGGGCAGTGACTTTGTAATTTACACATGTACACACACACACATATATGCATATGTATGTATATATGTATATGTATGTATATATGTAACTACATTGCTTAAAATAATGTTTTGCATATATTAATTATTTTAAAAAGTTTGCTAAATAAATGAAGGTGAATATTTATGTAAAGTCTTTTGTATAGCTTAATTTCTTATACAAATGTCTGCTACTGTGATGATGGTGAGGAGGATGAGAGTTTTACAAACTATAGAGAATCAATAATAAAAATTTACAGTTTAAATCTTGGAATATTAGGTACTTGGCTGGTATATTGGATACATAGACCACCAGATTTGGGATCGGGAAAACTTGATTTATTTATTTATTTATTATTATTATTTCTTATCATCATCTATTCATTTTTGTATTTATGTATTTTATTTATTATTAATTGTGTGAAACTGGGCAAGTCAATTAACTTCTCTATTTCAGTTTCCTCATCTTTAAAATGAGGATACTTATAATACCTCTCTTTGACTGTTGTAAGGACAAAATGAAAGACTATTTGTAAATTATTTTGCAAATCCTAATTATATAAATTATAGAAATGTTGCTATTAATATTTAATGTTTTCATCTTGGAAAACAACAGAAAATGGATTTATTGGCTATAAACTTTTTCCATAGGAAACATCCTGTATGCAAGTGAACATTCTTGTCTTAATTTTCCAATTCAGTAGCAACTTTTATCCCCTACAAATGTTATGTAGAGTGAAATGAATCAGGCCTTCAGATTATTTTTATAGATTAGGCAAACCCCAAGTACTGATACAATGGAAATAAACCCTAACTTATTAGGGGACATCCATAGTTGAATGTAATTTTAGTGAAGTAATTATTGAAATATTAAGCAACATAATAAAATCTAATTATTAAAAAAATTGCAACTCTATAAATATGAAAATGGCTAGAGAGACTTTTTATCTAATACTGTTCTTTTATTTATTTTCCAGCATGAAGTCTAACCTGTTGGAGATGCTTTGTGGTAAAGGAAGTTCTAATAAGAAATTAATACCTTACTGAGGCTGAATTCTTTCATAGCAGTGTTAACATAAGTTCTGTTGCTTATTAAAGTGGCCTTTGTTAATTTAGTCTTAGTCTAATATGAACAATAGTCATTAGGAGATTCTGGTGGTGAATTAGAAAAACAACAAAGCATAATAAGGCCTTAATTGAAGTACAAAATGTTGAAGGGAAGGGTTTTTTTTCTTTCTTAAAAGGAATCCTTCCTACAATCATAATACTTAGTAATGATGCTTTTCAGAGTTACTTTATTGTAGAGGCAGTATAATAGGACAGAATGGTGGGAAAAAGAATACCTTAAGAGTCAGGAACCCAATCTGACAATAACTAGTTGTGCGACCTTGGACAAATTAAGCACTTTCTTATTCCTTTTAACTTCTCATCTGTGAAACAAAAGGTTAGAAAAAGATGGTCTCATATATTCCTTTCAGTTACAAAGTACTATGATTATAATTTATTAAAACAAAAAACTTTGGATTGAGAATTGGAAGCTCAGTAATGGAGTCAAGGACTTGGAGAAGACCTGATTTCATATCCTGCTTCAGACCCATAATACCCTTATAACCCTGAGCAACTCCCTTAAGCTTTTTCAGTCTCATTTTCCTTATCTGTAAAATGGACATAATAATAGTAACTACTTCATAGAGTTGTGTTGTTGTGAGGATCAAATGAAATCAGATATATAGATATAGATGTAAAGCACTTTGGAAACCTTAAAACTATATAAATGTTAGCTATTTTAAATTATTTTTCATCAGCTTGTCACAGTTTTGAATTGTATAAAAACAGACAATGCAATGAAGGCATAGTGTTGCAAAACATATTTATTGAAATAAAATTTAGTTATGATTTAAAATGACAGGAGAAACATATTTCTATTTATGTTATGCAGTTGAAATGAAGTCATATCGTTAGATATATATTTGGACCACATGGGCAATTCAGAAGGAATTTGGTATCATACCTAACAAAAACAAAGTCAATTTTTCAAAAGGTCATTTATTTTCCATCTTACCCTTAATTCCAGATTTGTCTTCACAGCTTTCACTATTAATGGTACTTCTAGGAATCCCTGATCTCTACTTAGCTCATTTCTTATTGTCACTTACTATGGAAACTTGACTCCAGAAAAACAAATCTTACTTTTCCAAACATAACACATATTTTGCCTCATTTATTTTGCATAGGTCACTCTCTATGGCTGTAAACTTTCTTTTCTTTACTTTTGGAATACGAGCCTTTATTATATCAAGCCCAGGCTCAGACTTACCATGCTACTTTCTGGCCATGCTACTATATTCCGATGTCCACCACCAATCTGGTACTCCAAGCTCTCAGCCTAAGACCCTGGGCTTCTGAGCATTTGCATTCATTATATCTAACAGGGATCTAGACCTATCACACTATTCCTGTGCCTTGTGCATACCATGCTGCTATGTCTGATATGCTCAGTTACTGGCACCTTTTCCTTCTTGAAATTATTTTGTCTTGCTTTGCACATTCTTTATATTTTCTTGGGTACAAGTTATATATCTCAAGGAGAATATAAGCTCTTTGAGAGCAGGGATTATTTTATCAACATCAAATGCAGTGTTTTGCACCTAGCAAATATTTTATAAAAAAAAAACACTGCTGAATTGAATTAGCTCACTGATGTACTGCATGCCTCTTACCTGAGGACGAATCCAACTGGTTTTTTTTTTTGTTGTTCCTTTTATTTTGTTTTTAAGACCCATTACCAGGTTAATCACCAGTTGCATAATCTTTGAATCAATAACAACAACAACAACAACAAAAAATAAACATTTATTAAGCATCTATTATGGGCCAGACATTTCTGATGATAGTAACTTATTAGGAATAAATAATAAAACCTGGAAGGATTGCCATGCCACAGTGGTGAGCCTTTTCAACTCCACATTCTATATTCCATATCTATTGTACCACTTAGCTGCCCATTATTAGGAAAATAATAGGAAAAATATATTTGAGAGGTTGAATGACTTTTCAATGATCATACCAGCAATACCTGGTAGAACTGAATTTCAAACCCAGGTCCTCTGATTCCAAATCCACTGCACTTTTCACTATACTGTGCTGTATATCATGCTGTCCAGGCACCAGAATCCCTAAGAGCTGCAGTTTTGATCGTGCGTGTGTGTGTGTGTGTGTGTATATTATTAATGTGTGTGTATTTCCATCAGAGTATTATTTACTCTAACTACTGTCATGTGAGTATCTATGCATTAATTTTTTGAGATTGCAAATAAGTCCTCATATTTGATATATTGGTATAAAACATAAACAATGAGACATCATTTGAGATCATATAATGTAATACATAATTCCATTCATACTGAAGGATGATGATTATAGAATTAAGTCTCTATCTATTAACTTAAGCTATGAAATGTTGCTTTTCCTGCATTCTTTGTCTTTTGGTGTTTGCTTTCAATGAAACAAATATTTGTAGATGCCCCAGAGATCAATCAAGAATGATTTGTTAAGGGGCAGCTAGGTTTTGCAGTGGATAGAGCACTGGCCCTGGATTCAGGAGGACCTGAGTTCAAATCCGGCCTCAGACACATAACATTTACTAGCTGTGTGACCCTGGGCAAGTCACTTAACCCCATTGCCTAACCAAGAAAAAAAAAAGAAGGATTTGTTAAGTCTTTACTTTGTGCCCAGAATTGTGGATAAGATTTAAGAGTAATAGTCAAGATCCTTAAGGACCTGACAATCTAGTCAGGGGAACAACACTGACATATATAGGTATATGCAAAATAGATACAAGATGATTTTAGGGAAAGGACACTAGCAGCAGTCTGGGTTGGGCAAAGAGCAGTAAAGAAAAGGTTTCAACACAGAAGGTGGCATTCTAAGAAGGGAAAGTAAAAATGAAATACCAGACATGAGTGACAACCTGTGAAAAGACAGAGATGGGAGAAGGAATGCCATGTATGAGAAACACACATATATGAGTTTGGCAATATTGTAATGTATAATAATATAATCTATTAAGTTTGGAAAACTAAGATGGTACCAGGTTATAAAAGCTTTATATCAAATGGAAAAGTTTAAATTTTATCTTAGAGGGAATAGGGAACCACTAGAGTTTATTTCATAGTATAGTGACATGTTTAGCTCTGCATTTAAAGAAAATCACTTTGACATCCATGTGGATAATGGATTAGACACTAGACAACTGAGAGACTACTGAGATAATCCATAATTCTTCTATATTTCTAAAAAAGTCCAATGTCAATAACCTATCCCATAGTACAGGACTATATTTTTCAATGAATTTGTTGTCCCATAATATCATAAGGATTCAGATTTTAAAATAATGAACAAATCATGCTTCCAAAATCAGACCCTAGTTTAATCATTCTGTATGATAAGAACTCAAATATACCACCTTTAGACTTAAAAAGCATTTTTTAACATTAGTCCTCTGAGTTAGGAAGCGCAATTTTAATATACCAATTTTATAGATTAAAATTAAGACTCAGAGACTTGCTCATTATTAAGGGGATTTGTTCTGTGAAGTTTGGTTTCAGTCAAAGGGCCATACTTGAGGACCTAGAGGGCCACATGTGGCCTCAAGGCCACAGGTTCCCCATCCCCGGAACTGAACGAGTGCTAGACTTGATGGCAGGGGAACACTTGGTTTGAAGCTTGCCCCCGGTTTTGTGATCATGTCTCTCAACCCTTTTGAACAACAGTATTTTCCTCCGCAAATCTAATACAACAATACCAATAGGATATGACTCATAATGTTGATATTAGCATCAATAAATGTGAAAAAAATACTGCAGCCAGAGTGACAAGATCTAGGTTTATGTCTTAATTTTGCCACTTCCTAGCAAAATGTCACTAAGTGTGACCCTCACCATTCTGAATTTCATGTTCCTTATCTATAAAATGGGAAGGCTAAAGGAGGTGACATGTAAGGAGCATTTTAGCTAAAAAAATTGTCTATCTATTGTCGATTTGGATAGATATCCATACACATACTACATAACATAACATGTGATACATATAAAATTTATAGTTTATATCATACTTATATGTTTTAATGCACATATATAAGAGTACATATACATGTAATATATATATGTAATATTGTACATACCATATGTACCATACATGACTATATAGTGTACAATAGATATTATACTTGTGTATGTGTGCTATATAATATATGTAAACACGTATTAATACATTAGGAATGTGTGGACATGCATGTATATATAAGAAATCCATCCATGTATACATGCACAAATGATATGTATAGCTACATCACTGGTGATATGTATGTGCTCTATATGTGTGCGTATATGTTATAATATGCATGTTTGCATATCCAAATATTAAATTATTAGATCGATAGAGATAGATAGATATACACAAGCACATTTACACACATATAGATAAATAAAGAAAAAAATCAAACTATAATTCTCTTGGATTGATGGAGATATGCATACGTACATACATATATACACAATGTGTATATATGTGTGCTTATATAATCTATACACACATGTATATAAGTATCCTTGTTTGTTTTAAAACTAGATGAAATGGCCAATAGTGTAAAAGGAGCATGACTGAATTTTTAAAGTTAAGTATAGACGTCTTACTTGGCAGAAATTGAGAGGGGAGAATGAATAGATACATTCCCCTTGGAAATGTAGCAGATTCAGTTCTCAATACCTTTTACCCTTATAAAAGTCTTCATAAGGTCTCCCAGGAAGTAGAGCATTATAATCTTATTTAACTTATTTACTTTTTTGATGGCATGCAGGACTTTATTTGAAGTTTCCATCACAGAATGCACATTATTTGATTAGGAATGCATTAACTGAACAAACATTTCTATGAAAATAAACATCAACCTAGCTATATTGGTGAGTTTAAAGTAAACACTCAGATTCTCAGACTAAACCCTAATGCTTGGTTTGATTTAACTTTCATCCCTGGTTTCAGTTCCCTAAGAATGCCTGACTTGTGACTAGGATACAAAATCCAGAAGAACTTTTCAAAATAATTCGCTGGCTCAAAATGTTTTATAGTATTTTACAAATCACTCTCTCCAAGAAAGTCAAGTGCTGTCTTTCGTATGGGGGAGGGGGGGAGGAAGAAGTGGCTCACCATCTTTGATTGCTTTTCTCTAAAGCTCTGATGGATTTCAATATATCCATTCATATTCTATTTCCCAGGTTCCCTAGTTTCCCACCACAAGTTGCAAAATGACTACTTAGCATGATGGGTGGTGGTAGTAGTGGTGTTTGTCCTTCATTCTCAAAGAGGCCCAAAGTGACATCACTGTTGTAGAGTCAAGTTACAGTATGTCCGACTGTGGGTGATCAAACCAATATCAGCTCATGATGCTCTACCACAGGTCAGTCACAAATAGTCCATGTGGTATGCTGTGTGATAATGCCAGGTAGTACAGTTATATTAGCTACACAGAAATTAAATTTTTAACCATCTGATATACCTGATTATAGCCAACATGTGTTGGGAATGCTTCTAATAAAATTGTTTTGAAAGATGCTTATGAATATCTGACCATCTTTTTTATTTCTTATGAGACATGTGTGAGGTACAGTTACTAGAGTTCTGATCCTGGTGCTTGGAAGACCTGAATTCAAATCTAGCCTGAAACACTTACTAGCTTTATGACCCTGGGCAAGTCTCTTATTCTTTATATCATTTTCCACAACTGAAAACGGTGATAATAATAGCACTTATCTAACAGTATCTTTGTGATCAGCAAGTGAAATGATATTTGAAAATTGCTTAGCACAGTGCTTGGCAAATTGTAGGAACTTAATAAATGGTTATTTCCTTTCTTGAAGAATTTATTTTAATTTAACAGAGACTTGTTAACTATCTATTATGTGTAAGGAAATGTGCTAGGTGTAGGGCATGTGAGAAGAATGAATAGGAAATTACAGGAAAGTCTTTGTGAAATACTTTTAATTCAATCTGATGAATATAAGTAGTACCATCTTTTGAACATTAGGTGTTCAACATCAGTCATGTCCCCTCCTATCTCACAAATGTCATCTCTTTAGTCTATGGCAGAAGATATTAAGGATGCTGAACAACTATCAATCAATTAATCAGCAGTAATCAATGAACTTGTACAATGTGCCAATTATTTTGCTAGGCATTGGGAAAACATTTCTAATAGCAATAAGACACAGTTGGACATCTATAACCATCATACCTCAAATTTTGATAAGTGCAAAGGAAATAACAAAGTGTTATGAATTTGAGAAGAAAACTTTCAAATATGTGGAAATAAGCATGGGAGTGGAAATTATTCAGGGAGGGGAGGAATTAGGGAATGCTCCATGGAGGCCTAGGGTTGTGGTTTGGCCAGAACTTTCCTGGTTCCCATCTTCATTCCTAACATATTGCCATCTGAAAACCCTCCCTTCCTTTACAGCCAAACCAAAACCCAAGCTTTTTTTTACTCTGAAGTCCAATGCTCTTTCTATCATACTGAGTAGCTATTTCATTAACCCCTTTAAGAAGATGAAGAGAAATATTGAATTGTTTGATATTTATTGAAATGGTCCTATGATCATGAATAGCTAAGCTGAGATCCATATTCTTCACACTGAAGCCAGGATTTTTGTCTAGGGAAATTCTGGGGAGGTATTTTGTTGATTGCATACCTGGGAAGACATAACTTGGCTAAAATTATGTAAGGAAAACACACCATGTTTTGCATTGATTTAAGGGAAAAATAGTCTAAAAATAGACTTAAAATGTCTCATAGAATTCATAGTGGAAAACTGAAGAACTGTAGTAGAAATATATCATTATCAGACACCTAGCTTTTAGCCACAATTGCACAAAGAAAATACAGATTTTTTTAAAAGACAAATTTAATAGGTATTGCCATGCCAAATATTCATGTTTTCCAAAATCAAGGAATGAAATGCTATCAAATTATAGAGAAAAAGCCAAAGAAATAAAAACTGTGGTTGATTATTTATCAACCAGATTGATTATCTATCATCCCCATTGGTGTATATTTTTGGAGTTGTACTGAGGATCTTTCCAGTGAAACTACGGAAGTTAAACTTCATAATTCATTTATTCAATTACATAACAAATTTATATGTATGTACAAATCCCAAAGTACTTTAAATTAAGTGAAGGTAATATCTCCCAGGACAATTTCTGTCTGAATTCCAGTGAAGCAATTGAGAATAATGAAATCATAATAATAGATGCAATAATGGATATAGCTATAACCCCCAAATCACATGGAATGAAAAGCTCTCAACAAATAATTGAGATCTAGCATGAAAAACATAAAAGAACATGAGAACAGAATGAGGTACATATCACCCCCCATCATCCTATCTGTTTAAGAGAGTTGTCCTAAGTTGCTTTCAGTAAGCCAACAGGAAATGAGATTCTATTGCAAATGTCTTATCCAATTATGATTCTTTGTCATCATCTCTACTACCACCATCATCATTGTTTTATCCTCACATGCAACGTTTTTCTGGATTTAGTTATAAAAGAATTTTATCAAATACAAGATGAAAAGTAAAGCAATAATGCCCACAAGAAATGCTATCATAGGACTCTAAAGTTTTCAAAGTACTTTATCACACTTGGATAATAATAGCTTTTTTATCGTACCAAGCACTTTAAGGTTTGCAAATACTTTCTCATTTGATACAACAATTTTGTGAATTAGCTGTAATTATCATCTTTCCATATATGCAAAAACTGAGACTTACAGAGATGAATTGACTTTTTCTTACTCAGGAACAATAAATAGAATTGTGAAGCTTGAGGAAATTATTCTTATAAGAAAGAGAATAGGGAAACAGTTAAAGAAGTAGATTGGAACCATGTTGTGAGGACCCTGGAGTCAGGCTAAGGACAGTTACCTTTAGTACTTTAAGAAAGAGTAAACATTGATGATTTTTGAGGATGGAAGTTACATGATAAAAACAGTAGTTTAAGAAGATAGGAGAATGATCTTACTATTGAGAACTGGAGTGGGAGCATGGATCTTTGCAACTGAGGCATTTCCACTATGTTTCTTCTTGTATGGACGAACCATCACATTGGTAGGTTTGCCACTTTGTTTCTATTGCTTTCTCCATGATCTTCCCAACTGTATCAAAGATACACACAGGAAATGAATAGAAGAAATAAATATCCACACCTCCATATGGAGGACTTATTTCAAACCATTTAAGTAGAGTGAGCTTGGTATAATTATTTTAGTAGAACTTTTATTTCTAGATAAATGAAATCATGGATCTGAAATGCTCCCCACCTAAAAAAAATAGTATATTTCAGTATCAATGAAAAGGAGTTCACATTCAGCAAGTCCAAGGATTGACTATCCAGTTAGGTAAGGAATCCATGCATTACCACAAAAACAAAAACAAAATTTGAAAGCAATCTGGAAGGAAATTTGGTTCAGACCCACAATTTATACCATATACCACAACAACTGCATAGATTTAATGGCCTACCAAAAAGGTTATATCATTTAAAAAAAAGTAGTTATGGAAAGACAATGTATTTCATAAATATGGTCAAGAAGGAAAATTCTTAACTAAATAAAATGGGAGTATCATAGAAGGAAACAGTGGAAAATTTGGATTACATTAAATTGAAAAACTTCTACATAAGGAATACCAATACAGATAGAATTAGAATATTAATAGTTAGCTGGTTTAAAATAGTTGCAGAAAATTTATTTAGTAAAAATCAGATATGAAATATATATTTGGAGCTAATAAAATATGCAGTATTAAAAGCTGTTCACCAATAAAATGAATCAGATGTATGAATAGGCACTTTTAAAATGAAGATATAAAGCATCAACAACCATATCAAAAAGTTCCAAATCACTAATAATCAGAGAAATTAAAATTAAAATAGCACTGAAATTCTACCTCATACCAATCAGAATGATAAAAGTATAAAAAAAAGGGAAAATCTCAGTTTTGAGGAGGGTTGTAGTAAGAAAGATACATTCATGTAGTGCTGGTATATTTCTGAATTGGTTCAATTTTCATAAAGAGATCAATGGCATAAAGAAACACAATATATATGTTTGTGTATGTATATATATATATGTGTGTGTATATATTTACGTATATATGTATATTTACATGTATATTACATATATATATATATAATGTTTGTGTGTCTGTGTAAAACTATTTATTGCAGCACTTTTTTGCCATTGTGACAGAGAATTAGAAACCAAGTAAGTGACCAACAATTGTAAAATAGCTTAACATGCTTATGGTATATAAATGTAACAAAATATTATTGATTCATAAAAAAAATAAATATTATTAATTTAATGACACTTCAGAGATTTATGTGAACTGATCTATAGTGAAATGAATGGAATCAGGAGACCAATTTACATGCTGACTACAATAACATAAAAAAAAAACTTTGAAAGATTTAAGTACTCTGATCAATGCAGTGAGTACTCATGGCTTCAGAAGACTGATGATAAAGCCTCTCACTTTCCTCTTAGCACAAAGATGATGAGCTAGAGGTTGAAATGAGACATACATTTTAAGACATGACCAATGTCTTTATGATTCATTGTGTTTAAATATAGTTATTTGTTACAAGGGATGATTTCAATGAGAGTGGGGATAATTTAGTGGTAAGTGATAGGCAAAAAAAGAAAAGAGCATTATTAAAGCATTCTAAATACACAAAGTAGTTTAAGGATGTTGCAAGAATGGTACATCATGGAGGCAGCTAGGTGGTGCAGTGGGTAGAGCAAAATACCTGGATTCAGGAGGACCCGAGTTCAAATCTGGCCTCAGACACATAACACTTACTAGCTATGTGACCCTGGGCAAGTCATTTAACCTCATTGCCTAACCAAAAAAAGTAAAAAATAATAGTAGATCACAAAATTCATGACTTCATATGCAATCATCTTTTCCCTTTAATCAAAGAACCACAAAAAACAGGCCCTGTGTTAGGTACTGGTGATACAAATACAAAGGAGAAAACAATCGCTACTCACAAAGAGCTTTCATTCTAATGGGGAAGACAAGTCTTATATAAATATGAAAAACATGTACATAAAGTGAATGAATACAGAGCAGTTATATGCAAGGTAGTATGGGAAGGAGGGCACTAACCAATAGACAATTGATGATGTGGCACTAGAGCTCAGGGGAGAGACTAGGGCTAGAAATATAGAATATTAATTTATTGTGATGATAATTAAATTGGTAGGAGCTAATGATATTATTGATATCAAGAATGCAGTTAATAAAACAGAAGAAAAGAAAAGAGGACCTAAGACAGAACCTTAGGGAACACCCAAAGTTAAGAATTGTTATGTGGATGGTGAACCAGTAAAGGAAACAGAAAAGCGATCAGACAAGTAAGAGAACCAGAAGAGAAAAGAAAATACTCAGAGAAGCAGAGTACCAAGTAGAAGAGGATGGCCAGTTGCAGCAAATCTGTCAAGAAGGATAAGGGCTAAGAAAAAATCAAATTTGGCAATTAGATTGTTGGTAGTTTCGAAGACATGAATTTTAATTGAGTAATGAGATTAAGAGACAAATTGGAAAGGGTGAAGAATGAGTGAGAGAAGAAGACATGGTAGCAGTGATTAGAGTTGACTTTTAAAGGAGCTTGGCTGAGAAAGGGTGTGAAGAAACAGGATGATAGCTTGAGGAGGATGATAGGGTTTAGTGAAGATATTTTTAGGATGAGAAGAACTTGGGAAAGTTTAAAGGTAATAAGAAGAGAACAAGTGGAGAAGGGTGTGTGTGTGTGTGTGTGTGTGTGTGAGAGAGAGAGAGAGAGAGAGAGAGAGAGAGAGAGAGACAGAGACAGAGAGAGACAGAGACAGAGAGACAGAGAGACAGAGAGAGACAGAGAGAGACAGAGTAGAGGTGGTTGTAGGAGCCTTCAGAAGATAATAAAAAGATTGGAGTAACTTATATGGGAAATGAGGTAAGGACATTAAGGATGAATAAAATGATTGCCTTCTTGTAGTGAGAAGGGGGATAACCCTAATCTATAGTGTACCCAGTCAGCACAGTTGTGAGACTTTCTCCTCTAACCTATTTGTGGGAGTAGAGAAGAGTGATGGTGGGAATAATCTAGGGTAGTGGTGGGAAACCACGTGTGACCTGCTAGGTCCTTGGGTGCAGCCTTTTGACTGAGTCCAAGTTTTCCAGAACAAATCCTTTTCTTAAAGGGATTTGTTGTGTGAAGTTTGGATTCAAGGGCCACACTTAAGGACCTAGAGGGCCACATATAGCTTTGGGGTTGCAGGTTCTCCACCCCTGACCTAGGGCTACATTTTGCCATGAAGTGAACACAAACAAGACAAAATACTGAGGCAATTGATAGCAAAGTATAGAAGGACAAAGTATATTTGAAATAGCTAGGTATAGGAAAGGAAAGGAAATGCAGTCAGATCAATGACTTAAGGAAGTACTAAGAAAAGGTGGAGGGATTAGGTGTCTAGATGAGGGCACAGAGTAGGTTTGGTAAAGGTGAGTGATAGGGAGAGGAGAAATTATAGGATGTTAAAATTCAATTGAGGAGTGTCAGAATTTCTGAATAAGAGGATAGAACACTTGTGGTTAATGGAGAAATCCAATGTTTGACCATCCCTGTGTATAGCTGAGGTAGAGGGAAGGAGCAGGTTATGTGATTTAAGGAGGGTGATGATTTAGGAGATTTGGGAGTCTGAGGGAAATGGCTGTGCTTGTTGATAATTGTCAAATTCATAACAAAAAACAAAAAAAAATATTTAAAAAGGAAGAAATACTTGATTTAACATCAGAAAGCTTCAATCTAAACCCTGCTTTACTTGGTGTAAAGTAACTCTACTAATTATGGGACTTCAGGGAAATCACTTGAACCTTTTCTCTTCTGAAGGGGTTAAATTCCTAGTAAGGTCCCTTCCAGCTCTAAATCTGTGAGCCTATGATAAAAGGGTATAGCTATGGATGCTATGAATTTTGAATTATAATTTCTATTTTCATCAATGTAAAATTAATAATCTAGATTGTTGCTAAGTCATGTCATTCCTGAACGTCTTGGCATTCTTTACTCCATGATCCCCAGTGTCATCAAGATCTTTCAATATATATATGTCCACCAAGAACTGATCTGTCCATAGTGTTCTGTCTTCCAAAATTCCTTAGCTTCTCTCCTTTAAAAGTCTTTCTTCCTTAGTGTAATTGAATATAGTTAGAAATCTTAGAGTAACTTGTTTTTAAAATCCATACTACTGCACAGATATCTGCTAAACCCTGAACTGTGTTAGAGGCATATTGTTTATCTTGATTATTATTGCCAAAATAAATCTCTAATTGATGGAATTTCAGTTGAAGGAACACAATGGGGTGAAAATTCTCAGCCAATACAGGGCAGAGAATCTGGGGGAGGAAGCAATGTCAGGGCCAACCCCAAAGCCTAGGTGAAGCATGCTTGTGCCCTAGGCAAGGTTTGGAAATTTTGCCCCACTGCATTTGAAAATTCTACTTCCTGTGTGTTACTATCCACTGGAGGCTTTGAACATTCACTGTAACAAATGCAGAGACTTATCACAAAATAAATACATATACGCCATGGAGAATGGAATTTTCTGGCATTAAAAGTAGGTGCATTTATAACAAGTGTCCCCTGTTGTGCTTCCCTGTATACTGTGCCCTAAGTCAATGCCTTCATTATATACTCCTGATGTTTGTTCTGTGCCAACACACAGTTCAGATTGGCTCTAGTTACAATTTTCCCTCTGAGGTCTTCTCCCCTACCTCCACTTATGAACCCAACCATTCTCTATATTCTCTACTTCCCCTCCCACTCTTCCCAGTAATCTTCAAGTTAGGACCCCTTACAGTGGGAGTCTTAGTAAGCAGACTTGATTTGGAAATCCAGTGTTTGTAAGTTTTCCACTGACTCATTCTGTGTCAATTGGATTAACAAGGGAAAACAACAACAGCAACAACAACAAACTTAACAAATATTTAAGGAAAGCTACATTGTTGTTATATCTTTGTTGAGGTAAAAGGGAAGAAAGAAAGAAAAAAAACACGAATGCATGAATAGGAAAATTGTTCTTTTCTCTGGAATAGGTGAAGCAAGATGTGTAAAATGGTTGTCTCCTGAGGTGTTGTGGCTGAGAGTAAAGCTTATGAATTGTAAAGACAGATGTCAGTTTCCAATGATGTGGCTTCCATAATCTTCTGTATCTCTTTGTTTATCCTTCAAATGCAAACTATAAAGCGACTGCTCATCTATTTAGTCTTGGGTAGGGCATAGAAATGCAAGTCAGATCTCAAATTTGGTTTGTCGTTCGCCTTCTCGAAAGCAGATGTGATTTATGTTTATAATAAAGTATTTGAAATGTCATTTAATAGGAAAACAAATGGCAGGAGGATTCCCATGAGCAAGAAAAGAGCTGTGGAACTTTGAATTAGACATTTTTATCTTACCACACTTTAAGTTACATATTTTCATTCTAATTGTAAAAATTATCTATCTTGACATATCTTTCCCATTTTTTTTTCAAAGAGAATTCATCAGTTGGGTTAATGATGACACAAAATTTTAATATATGCATTAAACATTTAAGTTTTAATACGTTAACATGTCATAAGATGTGAATAATAACAATGTTTTATATATGAAGTGAAAACATATTTTATGTTGGAAATAGTTATAATGCCTGGCAAGTGACTTATATCCATAACAATTTCATTTAAATATTGCTTTTGCTCCCCATCTATCTTAGATGCAATTTTATAGTCCTTTTAAAAAATTCATTTCAGTGTGACCTCTTTGAGACTGCAACTCAGCGCCTCTGGCCTACATATTCAATTGTACTTGTACTGGCTTCTATTCAATTACCTTTCACAGTGCAGGAAGCAGCAAAACCCAGATCTGAAGTGCACCTACTGTTCTGAAGCTCTGCAGGAATTACAGCTCTTGGCTTCCCTGCAATAAAGAGGACTAGCAGGCCTGATGGTCATCCACATGAATTCACAGAAACCCAGAATCTCAAAGTCAGAAAGGACCTCAAAAGCATTCCTCAGAGTTCAGCAGAGACCTCACAAAGAATCCTCCTTCCCACTTATTTCTAAAGTCACCAAGTTTTCCATGTGGAGGGGGTTAAGGTTGAGGAAACCCACTACTTCCTGAGGCATTTGAACAATTGTAGTTGTCAGGAAGTTTTCCCCTGTATTGGCATTAAATCTGCCTCACTACCTCTTTCTTTCCCTAGTGCTCTCTCCTACTCACCATTGTCAAGTTGACCCTTTGAGGAATACATGTATCTAGGGTTTTTGTCAATACAGATCCATAGCCTTTCATGCCTTTTTGTCTTATGGGGTTCATGTCCATATTTTGCCAAAAGTCCTCCATAAGGAATTTCCTATGGTTAAAGTCTTTTCTTTTGTTCTTGCTGTATCTTGAGGGAGCTTATTTTCCATATTCTGAGAGTATACAGTGAACTGGTATTCATATAAGCCAAGCACTCCACCCCCATGTTTTAAAAATTAAGGAACTGAAGATGAATAAAATGAATACAACTAACATACAATTAATAAAATCAAGTTTTAAATTCGGTTCTTATGGTTCCAAACCTAGTGTTTTCTTCACTGTGTATCTGCTCATTCTGGGATAGTTTTCAAAAGATATATGATTAAAAAAAGCTTGAAGTCAGATTGTCCAAGGTGAGATTTAAAGAACTCAGTGAAACTTCTTCTGTGGGACAGAGACACCGATTTCAAAATACTTGAAGAAGGATTAAGGAAGAAACCTGCCTTCTTATTGTGGGCATGTAGCCGTGATCAAATCATTTCAATTTTCTAATTCTCATTATCCCAGTTCATTATCCCAAGTGGGAACAATATCCTATCTATTTCTCAGGGTAGCTGTAAGAATAAAATAATTATATGAAAACATAATTCAATTTTTGAAAAGTTTTAATATGCATAAATATTATAAAATAGTCAGGTATAGTTATTGCTATTTAGTCATGTCCAACTGTTCATGATCCCATGGATTTTTCCATGGGCTCTTCTTGGCAAAGCTACTGGAGTATTCTGCCATTTACTTCTCCAGTGTGTTGTCATTTGACAGCTGAGGAACTGAGGTAAATAGGCGTTAAGTGACTTGTTCAAGGTCACATAGCTATTAAGTGTCTGAGGCTTGATTTGAACTCAGATCTTACTGACTCCAGGCCCAGGGTTCTATCCACTGCACCACCTAGTTGCCCTGGTTATTAAAGCTGTCCATTGTTTTTAAAGTGCATCTAAGATTTGTCAAATTTGGGGGAATGGGGATTACCCTCAACATTCTTCTAAACGCATGAAAACTATTTGTCAAATATTTTAGCGGTCATTTAAGAATCCCTGTTATAAAACAGTCTCTATGAACTTAGGACAATGACAAATTAAGTGGAAAATGTGACTTGCATTGTTTCTTTTTCTCAGTAAAAGTAGATTCTGTGAATTTACATCCTAATTCAGGCTCCTTACTTCCTGGTAATAACCTCTTACCCAACCCTTTACCCCAATACTTTCTTTTCTCACTGCTCCCCACCTCTATCTTATAACAATTATATGTGATAAATAGTTCAAGGGCAAATAGGCTTTATATTTATCTCATATAGAGGAGCACAGACACTTGTGTAAGCTGCTTAGCTTTGAATTTCTTTATGAATTAATGACTCATGGCACAGTGTTTAGAAGGCAAATTCTTTCCCAACTTAAAAAAAAGCCACAAAGGAAGACAATGGAATTCAGCAGAAGGTTGGCTTGGTACCAGAGCCCCAGGTGGATCTGTAGAGCCAAGGAAGGAAGTGGTCAGAAAAGAGGAATTAGAGTTTGGCAGCCATCAACCAACATTCAGGCCATAAGCCAATTTTGGCATATGTCTTTCTGAGATGGACTATTGCAAATTACAACCCTACAGGGTCTCATAGAGCCTCACACGGGGAACAGAAGACAGAATATAGCCTAGGAAATATTCTTAGTATGAATTATCTTGATTGGCTGTCTACATTGCTCAGATTCACTGCAAGATTATATCTTCCATGATTGGTATGTAGACCCAGATTCTGACGGGTTACTTTATTATCATGTTTATGATTCTAAGGGATACAAATCTGGACATCTAGTACTGTCAGAGAAGTCACATGATATAGTGATCTTGCCAACAGGAAGATCTGGGATCACATCCTGTTCCTCTTTCTTGCTACATATAAGACCAGGTTCATATCTCTTAAATTCCCTGAGCTTCAGTATCCACTCAGTCTCACCAGCATTTATTAAACTCCTACTATGGTCCAGGAACTATCAAGTTCTTACTATGTTTACTAAGTTTCCACTATGTTAGAATAGATGTTGGTAATAAAAAAGACAAAATGAAAAAGCACCTCACTAAAATTCTATTTGGGGGCATGGAAGAAGGGATGCAACAGGCAAACAGATAATCATAAAGACTGTATTTAAAGGAAGTGTGAAAGAGTATTATATAATAATAATAATAAATTCTGGTAGTAATAGTCATAAATGTAGTAGTAGTAGTAGTAATTGTTGTCATAGAGTAGCTACCAATTCTAGCTCTAGACAATTGATCTTATCAAATAATTTTGCATGCATACTCAGTTCTAGTTTCTCTTTTCCTGAATCATTTAGACACAGATACATGGTGCAATACAGCTTGTCATGAAGATGTGAGTTCAAATACACCCTCAGACATTTAATTGCTGTGTTTCTTTGGGCAAGTCACTTAAAGTCTCTCTGCCTTAGTTTCCTCAGATGGGTATAATAATAGCACCTACCTCCAAAGCTTATTGTCAAGACAAATTTAGATATTTGTGAAATACTTTGCAAACTTTAAAGTGTGAAGTACTTTTTAGCTATTTATGTGTTGCATATTTATGTATTACATATTGTGTATTTATATATTAATTATATATTTATATATTATAGTAATGTATTATAATATATAACTATTGCATGATTACATATGTATACAATATATTATTATACATAATTATTTCCTAGTTGAGATTATTTCAAATGTGTCTTCTCACTCTAAATAACATAATTTTACATTCTATCTAGTTTAATGATCAGGCAATCCCTTATCTCATCAACTGTTATATTAGCCTTCCAACAGGTCTCTATTGCCTCTAATTTCTCTCTGCTCTAATTCAGCCTTAATACAGATGCCAAAGTAACCTTTCTAAAGCATAGGTCTGAACTTATCATTCCCCTTTTGAAAAACCAACAGTGGCTCAAGATTACCAATAGGTTAATATATGATGGTTTTAGCTTGGTATTGAATGCTGTCTACACTTACTTGATAGGTATTATGCAATATGAAATGGCCTCTAATGCTGACTTATCATGGCCTAAAAAAATCATCCTACTGAGCAATTTTAGCCAACTATAACCAATATTTTGATAAGAATTTTGTTTGAAAAAAGGTCGAGTTGATTTGACCATTATAGAAATGTTCTGATTTGAATAATATAAATGATTTTAGGTAGATTGAGAACCTTTTTCTCAAGTGAAATGCCAAGTTACGATTACTGTAATAATGCCGACCTGAATGGAGATGCTTAATAGATTGTCTTAGTCCTTTGTTCTTGTTTTGTATTAAAGGTTAAAACTGAACTAAGACTTTTTGGGACACTATGTTTGGGAGTCTTCAAGTACAACCAGGATGATCATTTGAGAGAAAAGTCATGTAATGTGTCAAACTTAATTATCAATACCTGTCCGTGGATTATGTATTGACTTAAAAACCCTGCAAACTAAGATTTTATAGGTAGTATTGTATTTGTAGTTATTTTGTTAACTAGTTACCAATTACCTTTTAATCTAGTCCTGGCCACATTCGGAAGTTTTGTGAGTAACATGTAGCTGTAAGTTTGAGACCTTTGTAGAGGATGTTTCTGCTTTAAACATGAGTTTTACTAGAATAATCCTTCCAACTCTAAGATAGTGTCATTCCATTATTTGAATATGACACCATTCTACTTTTTCTAATTATATATCCAATTTCAGCTACTAGACTTAAAATCCTATCTGATATAGATAAATTGGACTATTTACTCTTCTCCAATTTTATTCTGTTATCTTCTCCATGCTTTTGTGCACATCTCCAGTGCTTAGGATAAAATCTACTTCCACTTCCTAACCCCAATTTAATAATGCATTATTAAATGCATTAAATCTGTATTTATTGAAATTATTGATTATTTCAAACTCTTACTCAGGTTCTATCTCCTCCATAAAGCCTTCCCTGATACTCCCAGCCAGAAGCTACACTTTGCTCCTCAAGGACACTCTGCCTGACCTTTCTCATATGCTTAATAGTTGCTTTTTTTTCATTTTTATTTATTTATGTGTTTTTCTCATTCCTTCCGTTCCTCCACTCCCATTGAATTAAGAATTTCTCAAGGGCAAGGAACAATGTTGGTTCTGAGATTTGATTCAAGGAGTAAATGGAAGTACTTTGTAAACCTTATAGCTGTATAAATATGAGATATTGTTTTTATAATAACCTTGTCCAAATTTTTCCCTGCAGTGGAATTCAAACACTCGTCAGATACTTCTCAAGACAAGTCTGGATCCAGCTTTTTTTATTCATGTTCTGTATCTTCCTGGTCATGTGCATGAAACAAATAATTTTTGTATTTGAAAAAGAGCATTGGGTATTGACATGAAAGACACTGAAAGTATTTTTACGATAATTCCAACAGCAGATACAACAATGAGCACTCTAGGTATCTTGTCTGTTTCCTCTAAGTTTTAATATTCTTTGTTAGGTCTCTTTAGTCCATTTTTCCCCCTTCCATGTCATTCTTTTTAAATTTAAATGGACCAACGTTATGTCTATGCAATTGTGTACAACAGTATTGTTTGCCTTGACATTATGGTTTAAATATAGCCTATCTGTTGAATTCTCAAGAATATTTTTGGATTTATATTTATCACATGAAAATTTTCCATCTGCTGTTTTATTGAACAGTGAACTTTAGATGTGCAATTCTAGTCATCGAATCATGTGTCAGGACACACAGAATCATCACTTTGTCATCCTAGTTGACATTCCCTTACTTGGTCATTTCCCTGCCCTTGCTTTATCATTGCAAGGACAATGAGTTGAAATTTGAGCATGTTATTAGGATTATTGTTGTCATAATTATAATAAAATTATCTTCTCATATGTCATTTTTTTAGATAGAAATAGTCCTGAGAGAAGTTCCTATTATGCTATTACTCATTCATATTTAATGATCTAAAGTCTATTTTATAGGTGAATTAAATAATAACCTTTGTAATTTAATAAAAGTATTAGGATAGAAGGTCATCTTCTTTAGAGTCTTTGAAAATATCTCTGGGACAACTCTAGTAGTAGATAAGACAGTAGTAATGAATTGTATCTCAACTTGTTCATATTTTTATCTCATATTATGATAGCTTTTGTCTCATATAGCTTGGAGATTATGAGTATTTGGTGTGGTGACACCTATTAAAATATTATTTTAAGTGGTTATGGATAAATATTATACCTAGATTATTATAGGTTACAGTTTAGTCTGTAATAATGACCCATTTCCAGTATAGTTCATGGGTTGATATTTTGAAGTAAATGTTTGAAATATGAGGACTTGTCACGTGTAAGTCTGTGAAATATAGCAAGATTTGGACGGCTAATTCCAGCCACAAGGTGATATCTTGCTGGGTTATCTCTTAGTTGTTGAATTTCTGGATCTTGCAGTGATGTATTCCTTAATTTCCACAATTTTCATACACAATCTACATTGATGACTATGTCAAGATGCCTTAAAGATAAATTTTATTTAATTTCAGGTGGCATTGACATGGTCTTGAATTACCAACATAAATTTCTCTTGTTCCCCAAAATTCACATGCCTCATCATTTTTTGTCATTATTACAATTGTTATTATGGACCAAGTAGAAGCAGGAACAGAGATGAGTTTTCTTATAGAGATGGAAGGCAAGAGAAGTTTAGTAGAGACCTATCTGCTGTTGCTCAACTCATAATTCAAGGTAGGAAACTATCCTTCTGTACAACAACTTAGTATTCCAGATCCCTATTTTAAAATTCTTTGGCCAAAGATTAATCTTTGGGTTTGAAAGGGAGAAAAAGTTATTAAATTAACTTAACTTCAAAAGTTATTGAAATGACAAAACATTTTTGGACATGAAAAGGCCATTAAGCCCAATATTGTTCTTTAACAATTCAAGGGGAGAAGAATTAGAATCATATGGATTACATTTGCCTTCAATTATACCTAAATTTCAAAATGAAGTGGGAAAAATTGGGAAAATGCATTTTTGAGAATATGGCATTAATATCTGATTGATATTATTAGTGATTCAACAAAATACACATATTAATCTCTAAAATAAGTAAAAAATCAATTTCTTTATTTGGATAATTTTCTTAAATATTTTAAATTTGATCTTATATTGATCTCAAAACTACAAAAACAATTTTGTGGTGGCAGAAGGTTTTTTCCTGTCTTATTTCAGGCAACTACGACATTATTTACATTAGAAAAATTATGAAATTGCTTAAAATTGTTTTGGTGTCACTATGTTCAATAATTAAATTATTTTAATTTCATCAATTTATTTCCAAATATTCAAATTTAATTTCATATGTGTGCAGATGAAACTATTAGGAATATAAAATTCTTGATTTTATAATTTTTCTTTATATAAAAAATTATAAAGTCAAATAAATCATTTGAGACTAAAAATAAATTCCAGACCCTCTCCCCTACATACTATCTAAGCATTTATTATTACTATGCTTGTTTTTATTTTTATTATTATTATTATTATTATCCTGCTGATCATACATATATCATTAAATGCACTAAGGTAATAATGGATAAGAATTAGTACTTCTAAATTGTACTTTGAATTTCTATTCATTTTAATGTAAACAATTTTAATACCCACCATATCTTTAAAACTCCATAGAGACAGTTTATTTTTAAAATATACTAAAATTCAAAGACTGATTTTAAGAAAAAATAAAGTTAAGCTAACACATGTTTACAGATTTTTTTGTAAATAAAAGCTGCCTATAAAATAGGAGTTCTTACATATTGTATATGTAATGCATACACAAGGTATATATAGGTAGATATATGTAGATATATATGTGTGTGTATATATGTGTGTGTATGTATATATATACATATATGTATATGTATGTATATACACACACACATACATATATATGAAAATACTGCAATTATGTGGATTTATGAACTGGCTTTTTAACCAGATATTTATTAATGAGTTGTGGAAGGAAGTTTCAGCACTCCAGAGATCTCTGTTTGTCTCTGTGCTATTTAATATCTTTCTGGATGATTTGGACAAACATTTAAATGTCACCTTATGAAATTTACACATCCCAGGAAGCTGGGAAAAATAGGTAACAAACTGAATGACATTTAGCATTCAAAGAGTTCTTAAGCATGAACTTCATCCAGCAAAATAAAATATAGTAAGAATAAATTCAATATTTACTGGATATGGAAGTTAGGAAGATCTGAGTTCAAATCTAGCCTCAAACCCTTACTAACTGTGTGACCCTCAGCAAGTCACTTAATCTCTACCTGTCCCACTTTCCTCATCTGTAATCTAAGGAAAACAATAACATCTACCTGCCAGGGTTATTGTAAGGATAAAAGGAAATACAATTTATAAGTTATTGTGTAAAAATTAAAGTACTATATAAATACTAATTCTGTTACTATTGCTTGGTTTCGAACTATCTACTTTAAGATGAGGAAAACATAGCTAGTTTTTTCTTTCTTTCTTTCTTTCTTTGTTTCTTTCTTTCTTTCTTTCTTTCTTTGTTTTTAAAGCTAATTTAGAAGGGCATAAGAAGGAAAGCATAGGCTTAAGTTTGAAAATAGTAAATATTAATGGATCAGAGAATACTAGAATTATATATATGCATATATATGTAGGCATGTATATATATACGTGTATATGTATGTATGTATGTATGTGTATATATGTATGTATAAAAGAATTTTTTTAAATTTAGATTAGAAAACTGAGGTGCAGATTTTGTAATTGATTTGCTCAAGGTGGTATGTGAATAAATAGAAGAGCTGGAGCTCACTACCAGCTACTCTGACTCCAAGTTCAGTGCTCTATTAGGTCAAATTTATTTTTGCCTTCTCAATCCAAGAGAATTCTCCTAAAATTATAGAGAAACCTGGAGTAAATTAAGTGGAATGGTCATCTAAAATAAGTGAAAAGAAGAAAAGAAAATATCTGGTCATTTTTTTAATGCCTCACATTTTGTTTATCACTTGCTATAATAGCAGAGTCCAAACTCTGTCAGATTCTTTCATGTTGAAAAGGCTTGGAATGAACTCCTACCAATAGGCTCTGCCTGTCTTCTGAGGACACTTTGCTACAGAGTTACTCATTACTAATAAGCTGGTCATTTGGTGATGAATTCTTTGTCCATGAAACCTATGAAAAAAAGAAAAATGCAAAATATGTGGAATTCCTTTCCATTTCTGTAGGGACTCTAGCTGAGTGCCATCAAAAAAGGTTGAGAGTGCAAAAAAAGGATTAAGAGTTTGAGATCAGTCATAACCATTAATTTCATCATTATTACTCTAAATTTGAGATACTTTTTCAGTGACCATTGAGTAAATATAGAGCCATAAGAATAGAGAAAGGTAGATGTTTGGTATGTGACTCCCTCCCCAGTTCTTCACTTAAATATATCTTTTGTTATTTGTCATTAGTCCTATCTATAGTTGATGTTTGTGTAAGGTACCTGAGAGATTTATCATCTTTAATTAATCTATTATGTAGGTCATATGGATGATGAGACTCATGCAAGTTACAATGTAAATGAGTGTCAAAATTCTTTAAAAAATATGGTGTTTAAAATATGAGTACTCATGATATTAGAATCAAAATAAGATAGAAATTCAAAAGTTCTCTGTCTTCAAGTATTTTATAATTTAAGCATGAAGATAGCTTGGGTTTTCCAAATGCAGAAAAAAAAAACCTGATAGCTGATCAGACTGACATCTCTCACTAATCACTATTGTGATAAGCCATGGGGTAAGTAATTTGCAGGACATTAAAGGACTCTGTAGACTAGAGAGGATATCTGGATTTGGAGTTTTTGAGTCCGTGAATCCCTAGTCATCCCTGCCTCCCAGAAATACATAGAAAATGAGAGAAAAGACATTCATGTATTCATGGAAAATAGGGACATAGGTGGGTAAACAGTACAATTTAATTAATCCAATCCTCTAAAAGTAAATAGCTCACTTGTGTGGGGTTAATGAATTATTCCAAAGGCACTGAGTGGAACCATGTTGCCTTCAAAGAACTCATTGACCTTACAAGGGTGAACACTTTTCTATTAGAGAGCACCTCCTGCCCTAATCCTTAAAAACCACAGGAGATGGCTTCATGTTTATAAGGCATCAAGTTATGACACATGTTATGACACAATTGTTTCCCTGGATATATGAACACACACATCAAATACAATTTTCTTGGGAGCTAACACTATAATCAGGGAACATATAAAAGTTTTGAGGAATGGATAAAATCATTTATCCTTGTATTTTGAGATATGCTGCATAGCATATATATCTTCTGTTTTTCAGTCTTCAAAGATGATGTGACCATAGGCAGAGCAATAAGAAATTAACAAATGTGTACATGTGCCTCTTTTCTCTGCACAGCTGCTGACTCTTCTCCTGAGAAGTGGTATGTTTATATTTATTTTAAGGAAGTCATAGATACATTATTCTTGGGAAATAGAAAATTGTCCACGTATCTTTACCTAGTAGAATGGAAGCTGCATGAGGGCTGAGATGTGTGTGTGTGTGTGTGTGTGTGTGTGTGTGTGTGTGTGTGTATGTGTGTCCCTGGAACCAACATAGTATCTTGTATATCTTAGGCAGTTAATCAATAGTTGTTGAGCTCTGTGTCTTGTTAGCTTTCACCAATTACTTGTAGTTTTACAGTCCAGGGATAAACACAACTAATCAAACTGCCTTTCCACATAACATACCTTCAAATCACTGGAAACACCTATAACACCCTCCCCATCCACCTCACCCAAGTTTTCTCTACTCCAGGCCAAACATTCCAGATTTCTTCAACCAGACCTCGTACAACACAATTGCAAGACCCTTCTTCTAGACTTTCTCCAATTTATTAATATCCTTCTTAAAATGAGTTGCCCAGAAATGAACAGAATGCTAAAAATGTGATCTGACCACAGCAGAATACAGTGGGACATTCATGTATCTCATTCTAGATATTATGACTTTCATTGTATATTATGAGATTATGTTGGCTTTGTTTGGCTTTGCCAAATCACACTATTGACTCATATTGAGCTTGCAGTCCAATCAAACCTTCCATCTTGTCTAGAAAAAAATATTGTATAACAAGGTCCCTCTCATGTTATAATTTTGAAAGAGATCATTTTAAATGAAGTATAAGACATTACGTACACCCTTATTAAATAATATATTTTATCTTAGACCCAGGGTTTTAGTTGGTTGAGGTTTTTTTGGAATCTTGACTCTCTTACAGCATGTAATAAACGTTTTTTTTAAATAAATGAAATGGAATTCTACGTCTTTATTCCCTTTACCTATATTGCTCATTTTGAATGTTTAAATGTCTTCCACATGTATATTCCCCTTATAGATCCCATCAAACAAAATCTCAGTGATATATATGAGGCAAAATATACCTACACAAAATGAGGACTCTTATGTATTTTGTTATCCATTATTTGTGCATTTATGAATAGACATATGAGGACATAGGTTGTGTGTATGCATGTATGTATATAGGTGTGTATGTGTGTGTATATACACACACTCACATCCACATATATGTATATGTATATGTATATGTATATGTATATGTATATATATGTATATATATATAAGCATTGTGATGGTACACACTTGCTATACATAAGTAAACATACTACTATACATGCTACATATCGTAAATAATATATTTACATATATTGTATGTATAGGTATATATGTGTGTGTATATATGTGTGTGAATGTGCATGTGCACATCCATATGTACACATGCAATACACTCACATGCATCTACAGTACATTGCATAAATGAACATACATGCGTATATGCATTTACATATGTTATATTTAGTCATGGATGCATACATAGTTTTCTTCCTCTCCCATTTCAGTTAAATTGTTTTATAAGTTTGAAAGACTCTAGTGAAAAACATTATTGCCAGCCTGTGTTAGAAATGTTCCATCCTTGAGCAGGAGTCTACCATTACAATATTTTAGATGTAGTCCAAAAATCTAAATCTATTTCTTAAACATTTAATATCATACCTCTTTTTGGTAGTAAAATTGGCTAAATGTAATGTGTTGTAAATCTACACTTCTATCATATTATACATCATTCATTTTTGTGAAAGTAATAGTGATATTAAATATTATCTTAAGCTTAAAAGTTACTTCTTTTATTAAATAATACCTTTAACTTATGGTCTTCCAAGATAGTTCTGTTAGTCTTTTTTTATATTTCAGTAATTACCTTCATCATGTTAGGGGAAAAAAGAAATGTGTATGTGTGTATATATTGCTTGACCCTAAGCTTACATTATAAGATAAAAGGAAAATATTGTTTCATCTTTACCAGTAACTTAAAAAAACCTGTTTTCTTCATTTTCTTTTCATTGAGTCTTGTTCCTATTTCAATGGTTTAGGAAGACAGCAATGAGAAACTGTGAATTGGCTTCATTTCACATCTGATTTAAGCATTAATAAAGGACTATGGCTTAGTCACATAGTCAATTAGCTTTTATTAAGTATTTGCTGTTTTCCAGGGATTACGCTAAGTGCTGAGTACATGACACACACATTTAAGCATACATATGCATAGCCACATGCATGTATGCATATACACATACATACACACATGCATATAAATGGATAGATTTGCAAATACCTATGTATTTATCTATATATCTATGGTCATCTCTCTATTTATCTATCTATTGAAGAGAGAGAGAGAGAGAGAGAGAGAGAGAGAGAGAGAGAGAGAGAGAGAGAGAGAGAGATTTTATATTTGAATCTCTAACACTCATCACATACACTTAGCTATTTATATTAATCATGGCCCCTGCCCTAAAGGAGTTTGTATTCTAATGCAGAAAATAACAGGCAAATAGCTCTATCTATCTATCTATTTATCTATCTATCTATCTATCTATCTGTGTATATATATGCACATGTATGTATACACATAAGTATATGTATATATACACATATTTTCATATACCCACATACATATAGTTTAAATAGAAGACAATTTCAGAAGGAAGGGACCAGGTTGTAGATGGATAGGACCAGGTCTCTTTCAGTAGGTGAAATTTATGTTGTATTTTAAAGGAAGACAGAGAAGCTAAATGTTGGGGAGTGAAGGAAAAAAGGCATTTTAGGCTTGGAGAAAGGACAGTGTAAATGCATGGAGTCAGTAGATAGAGTGTCATGTTTAAGGAACACCAAGTAGGGCTGTGTAACCAGATTGAAAGGATGTAGCTGTGTACCTAGAATCTGTGCAGCTAGAATGCATGAAGGGATAAAGTATAAGAAAACCAGAAAAGTTGGAAATGGTCATGTTGAGAAGAGCTATAAATGGCAAATAGGATTTTATATTTGCTTTTGGATCGAATAGGGAGCCAACATAGTTTATTGAAACAGAAGTGAGAGAGGCAGTGTCACTGTTTAAAATGTTATTCAGAAAAAATTACTTTAGTACAGAGTTCACAAACATACATTTCTGATCAATGTCCACCTTGGGCTTTTAACAATCTTTGACCAATTTATTCACTGTCTGAAAAAAATATGATCAACTTCAGAAATACACGTTGGGAGAAGGAGGTCAACAAGCTGCAGAGCAGCAGATTCAGACTTAATATAAAAATAAAAATGCACAAAATGTTTTCCAAAAATGGAAGTTAGTACCATGAAAGATAGATGATTTCCCAATTCTAGAAGTCTTTAAGCAAAAGCTAGATGACCATTGGTTGGGCTTATTATAGAAAGGATCATTGCTAGGTCTGGTATTTTTGATTCTGATTTTAAATGAGACTAATTCTCATTAAGTCAATAATCATGTTGGTCAACCCTAGGCTATACTACAATATGGCTCAATCATCTCAAAGATTCATATCATTACTCAAGATGGGGATTAGACAAAATATTATGTTTGCAACCATATAAATTTGTACCATAAATCCTTCAGAGAATCACCAGTACTGGGAATGCAGCTGAAAGAACAAATTCTTACTTTGGATGGGATGCATTGATACAATAATTTTCTACTAAGCACATCTCTTGTGTGATTGAAATAAATCTGTAGCTCTTTTTACAGTGAAAGTGTGGTAGCATTTTTAAAAATTACCAAATATATTCGCCCTTATAACTCCTTCTGGTAATACTTGTTACTTGTTCAAGAGTACCCATGTCTATACTTGGATAATTTTTTTTTCTTAATGTGGTTCATAAAAAAAGGTCCTTGTGAAGTATATGTATATGCTTTGTGGCAGAGAACACAAAAGCTACCTTCCTGTGGGGGTATGGGAAATTTATGGATCTCTAGTTCATTATTCATTGCCACTTATAAATTATGTTCTTTGAAATTACCAGGAACACTCATTTGCCCCCTAGGGCTTGATTGTCTGGTCATGACCTGTCTTTAGGTCACTTTTCCCACTGTACTGTCCAATTATGCACTCATAATCCCATCACTACACATTGAGTGAGAATGGGTTCAGCTCAATTTAGGCAGTATGGCTTTTGTTAAGGTTTCAATTGAATGAGAAATTCATAGTTACATCCAAGATTTAAATCAGTTTTGATTCTAGGATTCATTGTGTAATTTTAATTTATTTTAAGTAGTATAAGTTCCTGAGGGTTTTGACGATGAATACTTTATATAAATTAAATCTTCATAAAGCTAGACTGGTGTCAGATAGTTTTAGTGATATAAAACTAAGGAAAAAATTTTTTTTCAACCTGAGGATCTAAAACATATATTTGAAATGAAAGCATTTTTTGTGAAATCATAAAGCAATAATGTTCTGAAAAATATCATATATTGATAAGGATAGGGCCTACCCCTGTGATCTAATTGATGTTGGGAGTTCCCAAGAGTTTTCCATGTGAGGAAACTCTCTCCACAAATTCAGGTACCAATCTTCTCTGGAATTTTTAGTCTATGAGAGATGCCTTGAGCACTGAGGAGTTATGACTTACCCAAAATTACACAGTTAGGCAGGGTTTGAACTCAGGTCTTCACAGTTCTGAGGTCAGTTCTTTATTGTCTATATCATACTGCCACTCATAATGTATAGTAGAAGACAATGAAAATTATATATATATATATATATATATATATACACACACACACACACATAATCCATATATACACACATATAGATATGCACATGTGTATATAACATACATATACACAAATATATACATGATGCATACATACATATATATGTATACATACATACATAAAAATTCCAGTACAGGAGAAAAAAATAAACAAATGGAATCAGTGTATATAGTGCTGGACTTGGATTCAAGTAGATGGGTTCAAACTCTAACTGATATTTGCTCTCTATGCGATCATAAGTCCAGGCTTAACCTCTTCAGGCTTCTATAAAGGGCTCACACTGTAAGTGATGTGTTTTGAAGTATCCTTTGAGCAGCATATTGGAGCTATGATTGGGGGTATAGACTTATGTTATGAGACTCAAGAAAAGAAATCTAACACTTCAAAGAAACCATAGATCCTTGAACCATTGATTTAAAACCCAGTGCTTTGCATTTTGGGGGGAAAAAGGGAGGGGGGGAAGTCCCTTCGCTATGGTCTTTGAGCTTCATTTTCTTCATATGTTAAATGAGGATGAACTGATAATAAGGATAAGAACAATAATAAGGATATTTGGAACTAGCATTGATATAGCACTTTTAGGTTTGTAAAATTATTTGTATGTTACTTCAACTGATCATCAAAACTGTCCTGAAAGGTCAATTTTATGATTATCCACAATTCACATACAGGGAAGCTGAGGCACAGAGAAATTAAGTGACTTATTCAGGGTTGCATAATTAGTCATCCTCTGAATCAGAACTCACACTCAGGTTACTCTGATTCTGAGTCTTGTTATTCTCTCAAATGTACCATCAACTTGTCCTAGAATTTGGTAATCTCTAATTTCCCTTATACTGTAAACTTTTAAAAGATAAATAAAAAACATAGAGTCAAAGACTGTTAGATCTGTAAGATACCTCACTGACCATCTAGTCTAACTTGCTTGTTTTTACAGATGAGGGATGTAGACCAGAGAGAAGGGACTTGCACCAAGTCGTGCAGCTAGTTAGTGATTGAACCATAGGAACACAAGTCTCTTGTCTAAAGTCTAGGGATATGTATGGTTTAATATTTCAAAATATTCTGGAGAGGAGCTTCTTAGAAACCCACATACTAGGTCCCTAATATAGACCATGGACTATTTTAACTCATTTATTGATCTTTCTTAGAAAGTTTACATGAATAATATACACATTATATAGAATTATAATACGTAGTTATAATTCACAGTGATAATCTGAATTTAACATATTTTGAATTGAAAGAGTATGTAGAGGTTTGGCTATTGAGGTCATAAAGTCAATCAAATAAAGAATCTGTTTAGTATTTTTTGTCTATATTTTAAGGGTTTTTTTTTCAGATGTTAACCCTGTTCCACTTATTAATCTGGCAACAAACTCTGGAGAAGAGTGGGAATTTCAGGATATGAAATGTTTCTGTGACCCAAACAAAAAAATATTAAAAGATACAGCCTATGCTTTCAGAGAGAAACTGAGGAAGACATCAGGACCAAATTGGCCATGAACTATCCACTAGGCTGCATTGTGATTTACTTTCAGGGACAGTCAAATGCCCAGAATCTTCTGCTCACCATTTCTTTGAGAATTCTACCTATACTCTCTTCAGTTTTGACACCAGAGTTCAAAATCTTATTCTTCTACTCTCAGGGACAGATCCTTCCTCCTATGTGAGGGAGGGGTCTTTTATCTACTGAGATTTTCAAAATATTGACAATGCAATCTGAAGTCCAATTAGAAGGGAACTCCCAGGTTGGCACTGAGTAGCACATCCATGTGGTTAATGAAAATAATGTTTACAACATCTTTTTTTATATAACTTTAAGGGTTTTATGAACAAAAACTTTTAAGTTTCCTAAATAAGGGTGTGGATGTTGGGAAATTGAATAAGAGTTTCAATGTTTTAGACAGTGAAACATAAAATTTGTAATAACTCCTACTATTTAATGGCAGCATGGTTTTAGACAAGAATTTGTGGAACTGATCTAGAGATCTAGATTTATTGGTGGTATAAAGGAATAGCTAGGAGTCAGGAAACTTAAGTTTTAATTCTAACCTTTCCATTAACTAGCTTTCTGAACACAGTTAAGTAGTACTCCCACTCTGACAGTTTTCTTATCTATAAAATAAATGGAGGCAAAACAGATTATCTCTTTGGTTTCTTTCAGCTTTAACTTTTTCCTGACTTCATGACAGTACTCAGGAGAGGGATTATGAATACTTCATATTGCATCAGGAGTCTGAAAAACTTAGCTTGATTGTACAAGTGCTTGTTTTGGGGGCAAGGGAGAGTGAGAGTGAGAGTGAGAGTGAGGCTGGGTGATAGCCACACAGAATGAGAGGACATGACAGATATACCAAAACTGAAGAGTTAGCAGATCCACCGAAGTATCAAAGTTTATGATGAGCTGATTTCTATTTCTGTACTCTTTGCTGTTGCACTTTTTATTTTCTTTATTTTATATGTCTTCTCAGGGTACTCTTGTTAAATTCACCCTGTCCAAACTATTGGGAAGAAAAAAGTGGGATGTTTTCACTGTTACATGTGTTCACTTTTATAATTCCCTATTTTAAAAGCAGAAACAAAACCACACCAAAACAAAACATCAGCCTGCTTACTTGTAAGTTCTAGGAAGTCAAGCATTAGGCAACTTTTAGCTATAGTCTGATAAGTAATGTTGAGTTCTGATATAAGTCATTATTTCACCTCTCCTCCATGGCAAAACCACTGGCTATTTATTTCATTTATCTTGTATTAATTAATTATAAATATGCTGTATCCTTCCAGTACAATGTCAACTCCCTGAGGGTAAGAGCTATCTAGATTTTGTCTTTGTTTCCTTAAGACCTAGAACACAGTAGTCTCTGGATACTTTTTGATTGATTGGTATTCAAATTTCAATGGGACTTCTAGATATTTAAAATATAAATCCACTTCAAATCTTGGACAGTGATCTTTTGTCAATGAATAAAAATGGCAACAGCCTCTTTGATAAATAATTGTCAGCTGAGGTGTACCTTATGAACTTGACCTCAATCAATCAATCAATCAATATTTATTAAGCACCTACTTTGTGCCATGCAATATGTTAAAAGGGAGAAAGGCAAGGTGCAGCTGCATTTACTCAAACTCTTATCTTTCGCCATCTCTGGGACACAGCTCACGGGGTACTTCAGATCAACATTCCTTAAAATCCATTAAAATTTTAAAATGTATGTTAAAAATAAATAATATTTTTATCTATTAAAAGAGGCAGCAGATTATTGTTTTTCACAATAAACAAATTGCTGCAGTTAAGTGAAAAGCTGTTTTCTACGAGATTTCATGATGGATAAAAATTAATGCAGTTTGCATAAGGCTTAAGGAGCCATTGCTCTGAACCATACTTAATGTACAATCCAGTTCCAAATGCTAATGCAAGTTCTCACTCTTGTATGGGAAAGATAAAGGGGAAGAGTGTGGTCCCCATTGGTGGTTAGGTATTTTTGTTTGTTTGTTTGTTTTGGTTTGGTTTGGTTTGGTTTTGCTGTTGAGTAAGCGAAAAGAATTGGAAAGTGAGATTTTTCCAATTTCCAACTGTTACAATATGGTTACTTACTTGCCCTACAGAGAACTCCTTGAAGGCACTAACCCAGTCACAAACTGGTATACATCAGCATTTTGCATAAAAAGAAAACATCTATATCTGACTCTAGCAACAATGAAATCAATACAGGAACATTTCAGTGCAGTCCTGCAGGCTTTTATGCATTTACTGCTACTATATGGTGCAAGAAAAAACCTCTGCCTGTTTAATAAATCAAATTTAGATACATGATCATGAAACTTCCACATACTCTTTTATCACAGCCTAGAGTACACCCTGCAGATGTTAATTCTTTCCCACTATTTCCCCCCTTCCTATTTCTATCCTTATTTGGGTATTTTAGTTCATCATTAGGGTTTTTTCCCCTCTTCATTGGTTTGTTTATATATAGGGGTTAAATAACATATGTTATGATGTTTTTATCCTAGCTTACCCCCACAGCTTCAGAAATGTCATAAAAGCAGCATCTAACACCAAAGTCAAAATGCTGCCATCAGCTTTCTAAAGTTGCCTGTACCCCATTGTCAATAGAATTAAACACATTTACATAATTGTGTTTGATTTTTATTTACCATTGGGTTTCTGAACCCACTTCCCCCAAAACTAATCAAATAACTGGGTCTTAGGCATTTGAAAAGTCATCTCTGCAAAGGTTTTAATTCTTTGATAAATAATGTAAAATTCTCAAATGACTTGAAATAGTTTTGAATTCATTTAAAATTTCATTGAGAGGTAGAAATCCATCATTTAGGATTAACTATGCTATGTAACAGCTACTTTTAAGTAAATGGAACCTGTTGACAAAATATGGTTCATGGTGGGGGCGGAGAAGCACTAAATACAGATTGTTTTGTGTGGTTTACCAAAGAGGAGGAAGGAGTCAAATTTTCCTTCCTCCTTGTGAGCAGGAAGGTGAATCAGTTGGAGTTGCAGGAATGAATGACAAAAGTAGCTAGTTCTAGATTTTTCAAGGATATACTTTAGCCTTATTAAAATTCCATGGTCTTTTGTATGGCCATAGCTTTAGCTGCCAAGCATGTGATAGAAGTTTAAAGGCATTACTTGTCCTAACTAAGAATATAAAGAAAGAGGCAGGTTAAAGGGGTTTAAGAATGGGCCTTGGAGAGAAAAGGCATGGGTTAAAGTTCTGCCCTTTATGTATAGTTGCTATCTAGTTCTGGCTAAGTTAGCTAATATCTCAGTGCTCTGGACATATCTCTGAAGAGAAAGTGACATTTACTAGCTGTGTGACCCTGGGCAAGTCTGTTAATCCCATTGCCTCTCCAAAAAAGAGAGAGAGAGAGAGAGAGAGAGAGAGAGAGAGAGAGAGAGAGAGAGAGAGAGAGAGAGAGAGAGAGAGAAAGTGACGACTTGCATTTAAGTTGGACAGACCTGGAGAAATCATACATTCACACCCCATGGAGTAACATCATACTTACGCCTAAATAAAGTGAGGGACTTTAGACTAGATGGCTTCTTCTTAGGGGCCTGACAGCTCTCGATATATGATCTATGTTCCAAATGAGCTGTTGGGAAACTTAGAAATCATCTATGTCATAAATGAGGAAACTGAACTTTGGAGAGGTACATTTGTTTGCACAATTCACAAAGTTCCAAATTGACAGCTTGGACTGAAACCCAGGTCTTCTAAACCCAGATACAATTTTCTGCACACTCCAATATCTGCAAACCTTTTTCCTTCCATTTGGACGTAGTAGAAATTATGGCAAATTTGTGGCCAGGGCAAAAGAGAAAAAGGACTTGAGAGTTATATGCCGCTGAAGGGAGGAATCCTGGCCCACCGTGAGTGTCAGACTTCCACATATGTCACCAACATCTAGGTTGGATTTAGGAACTTAGAATCATAGCCTTAGTGCTGGAAGAGACCTTCAATGCCATCTTATCCATGTTTTTCATTTTATAGGTGAGGGAAATGAGGCTCGGAGTTTAAAGTCCTTGCCCAATGTCACATAGGTAGTAAATGTTAGAGGTAGGCTTAGAACCTAGTTCTACCTGACCCTAAGTCCCTTTCTAACCATCATTCTGTGCTGCTTTTCAAGAAAATTTTAAAAATCTTTTTCTTTGTTTTTCTCCCCCACTCCTTTTTTTAAAAAAGTTATCAAAAACTTGTGCTACACAAATCCTAATTCTCAACTAAGAGAGAAAGTCATTATGCATTCTCCATCAACTTCTCCTAAAAATCAGAGACAGAATTTCTAAGTCTTCTTCTAGTAGAACATTACTGCCTCACTATTTGCCTTTTGACAAAGCAGCTATCTCTCTCCAAAAGAGGCCTAGAACAGATTCATGTCTGATCATGTGAAAGGCAGCTGGTTGAGAAATGATTAGGAGCAGGCTATGGACGAAGACTAAAATAATAGAAATTGATTTAAAAGTCCATTTAAAAGATGTAGATGAAGAAAACCAGGGTACATTTCAGCTACAATCAGTAAATAAAATCATATGTTAAGAAATCATTCTGGGTGAGAAGTCTAGGTTATGGTAAAGCAACAATTCAAACAAAAACAACAATGAAAAGATTTCTTGTGTTTTTCTATACTTTGAAATGTTTTATGACTAGCCCTGTTTATAAGTAATTAGAAAATAAAGAAAAACCAAGTTATATATATATATAGTTGGAAGAAAAACTGAAGAAGTCAAAGGACCCACACTTTACAACTCTGGTATTTTATTGTACTATTGCCTCCCTAAAATGAATTAGCAATTCATCATGTCACTCCCCTTTTCCAAAGCTTTTATCAGCATATGAGTATGCTATCTCTGTGGTGCTATTTCAGCTGACTCAGAAAAGTCCTCTTGCCCCTCCCTTCTCCCTCCCTTCTTACCAACAATCCCCAAATGACTGGGACCCAAAGTACTACTTTTTAAGGATAAAAGAAACACAGACTTTTAGAGATGGAAGGGAATTCAGCAATCATCTGGTCAAAGCCATACCTGAAAAAAAAATAAAGTGCTTTACCACACACCCAGGAAAAGGATTTCTGCTTTAAAGACCCCCCAATAAGAGGAAATACACTTCCTCCTAAGCTAAGCTTTCTAGTTTGGAATAACTCTCATAGTTAAATATTTTCTCCTTTTATTAAGTCTAAATTTGGCTGTTGGCATCTTCTATCCATTGTTTCTAGTTCTTCACATGGTGGTCAAGCAGAATAAGTCCATTTCCTCTTCCTTGTGACAGCTGGTTTCACATTTGTGTAGCCTGTGTAAGCTCTGAGAATCATTAATTGCAGATGATACTTGAGGCCAGAAGCAAAGGATTCATTCCCTCCTTGGAATCAGAGTGGCAACCTAGGAAGCTGGATGTGAAACTCTAATAGCATTGGCTTGAGTCCCCAGTGGTATGCTTCTCCATTCCGCCCTGCCGCAAAATGATTTCATTCTCATAAAATTATAATTTTATCAACTAATTAATAATTTTATTAATGGTATTAAGTAACTTCTAGAAAGAAGTATACTAAAGAAGTATAGTAAGAACAGTTAGAACAAAACAGTGGTAATTAATGAATCAGTATTAGCCTTGATAGACTTCATTACAGGAGTGAGTCAAGGATCATTCTTTGTATTGGCAAGAGGAAAATTTTTCTTTTAGACTTTCCAGAATGAAATAGGCTGCTTCAGAGGGTGGTCAAAAAGCACTAAGTACCTACTACACCCCAGATACTACCTAAGCACTAAGAGCATATAGAAAGGAAAAGGCAGTCCTTGTTCTCAGGGAGCTCACACTCTAGTGGAGAGGTAGTTTCCTCATCATTGAAGGCCTACAAGTATAGGTTTGATTACCATTCATTCAGGCTTTTAAAGGTGGGATTTATAAGTTGGGTAGTGATTGGATCAGAGAAACTTAGAGGTCCCTTCCAATTATGAGATTCAATGTAAATATTGAACAAATAATAATAATCATAATCTGAAAACTTTTCTATTTCTTAAGTTACTTATTTGTAAGGAAGTCATTCAGTATTCAGTTTTAGAAAATGCAGTTAACCTTCAAGCAACCAGGGAACTTGTTAGAAAATTACTTGTGTAATCTGAAAAAAAAAGAATGCAACTTCTAAAGTGTGTTAATTTGGAGCAGCTTAAGCTCAGGGAGAATCTCACTTAATATTTTGTTTTGTTTTGTTCTTTTAATTTTTTCAAGGAAGAAATTGCACCACAAAACATCTTTCTGCCCATGGCAATATTTTGTGGGCATGGATTTCATAACAGCAGAATCAGGCAGAAACAGAACAAAACAACCCAGGGAAACTCTTTCACAATAAGACAAGATTTGCTCGATATTTTTGGAATATATTTGTTTTTTCATGTGTAACCAATGCAAAGATCATCACTTATCAACCCTTCAGTATTACAACCAAAATATGTTAATACCAAGTTCTGATTGCTAATGGCAACCCTTTTGAGAATCTAACAGAGGAAAACACCAGAGAATGAAAAGAATTAACCAGTTTAGATGAGGAAAGGGATAATGAATGAGGCTCTAGAATACATGAAGCAGGGAAAAGGTCATGAAAGAATAAATTGCATGCTTGTTTAAAGAATATAGGCAAGGCTTGAGGAAAAGTCGCTGATATGAAACATTACTTACACCACTATAAAAACAGTTTTAGGTCCTCTTGACTCTTTTAGACTCAATCTCTGTAGTGATTCAGGCACTTTCCCACAGTGTCTTCTCCCTAGTATAATATCAGCTGTTCAAGGGAAGGTAGCATTTTCATTTTCAAAATTTCATTTCATTTACCATTTCATTTGTATCTCCAGAAAGGTACCATGAATTAATGGATAGACAGCTTGACTCAGGATCAGGAAGGGTTAGGTTTATGTCTTATTTCCAACACATACTGATTGTGTGACCTTGGGCAAGTCATTTATCTTCTAAGCACTCTCTAAGAAAAAAAAATTAAAAGTTTCTCCTTAGAATTGGGAGGAGCTTTCTCACTTGAAGTTCCCTACACCAATGCTATCGTTAGCTTGGGCAAGACCAGAAAATCTCCAGAATCAAACATGTGCTTTGCACAAAGTAAGCACTTAATAAAAACTTGTTAAAGTCATTCCCCCATTGATAAATGCTCAAAGGATATGAACAGGCAGTTTTCAGATGAAGAAATCAAAGTCATCTAAAGTCATATAAAATGCTCTGAATCACTATTGATTAGAGAAATACAAATTAAAACTACTCTGCAGATTGGCTAACATGACAAAACAGGAAAATGATAAATATTGGAGAAGATGTGGGAAAAGTGGAACACTAATGCATTGAAGGTGGAGTTGTGAACTGATCCATTCATTCTGGAGAGTGATTTGGAACTATGCTGAAAAGGCTATAAAACTATGCATACCCTTTGACATAGCAATACCACTTCTAGGTCTGTATCCAAAAGAGATCACGAAAAATAGGAAAAGGACCACATGTACAAAAACAATTATATCAGCTCTTTCTGTGGTGGTAAAGAATTAGAAATTGAGGGAATGTCCATCAGTTGGGGAATGGCTGAAGAAGATGTGATATGTGTATTTAATGGAATAGTATTCTTCCACAAGAAATTATGAGCAGGCAGATTTCAGAAAAAAAAAAAAACCTGAAAAGACTTGAATTAACTAACGCTAAGTGAAGTGAGCAGAATCAGGAGAACATTGTACAGAGTAACAGCAGCATTGGGCGATGTCTGAATTTGTTAGGCTTAGTCATTCTGAGCAATGCAATGATCTAAGACAATTCTGAAAGACTCATGATGGAAAATGCTATCCACATCCAGAGAAAGAACCTTGGAGTCTGAATGCAGATCGAAGCATATTCTCTTCTCTCTCTCTCTCTCTCTCTCTCTCTCTCTCTCTCTCTTTTTTCTTTCTTTCTCGTGATTTTCCCCTTTGGTTCTGATTCTTCTTTCACAACATGACTAATGTGGAAATATGTTTAATATTATTGTACATATATAGCTTATATCAGATTGCATGCCATCTTGGGGAGGGGGGAATTTAAACTCAAAATATTATAAAAGTGAATGCTGAAAACTAAAAATAAATACATTTAAAAAAATAAAAAATACTTGTTAAATTGAATGGAATCATCTCCATTTCTCTGTTAATTGTCCTTTTCTTCCTGAAGAAAGCCTTTCCATTTTTAAAGATGCCCAACTTAAAGCCATCTATTTCTGATGGCATTCTTTGCTTTGGGGGCAACCTCATTTCTTGTTGTTCAATTGTTTCAGTCATGTCTGACTCATCATGATTCCATTTGGAGTTTCCTTGACAAAGATATCGGAGTGATTTAACGCTTCCTTCTTCAGCTCATTTTACAGATGAGGAACTGAATCAAACAGGGTTATGTGACTTGCCCAGGGTCACACAGCTAGTTAGTGTCTGAGGTCAGATTTGAACCTCAGGAAGGTGAGTCTTCCTGACTCCAGGCCTTCTGCTCTAATCACTGTGCCACCTAGCTGCACAACCTCATTCTGTTCCATAGAATTTTTAACTTAAAAGGGAAGATTCATTTTATAAAATTTAAAATGATGTGTGGATGTGAATTATGCTCTCATTCCAAATACACAACAGCCTGATTAGATTAGGCAGAGTCAATATTACTCTCCTTATTTTAAAGGTAATGAACAGGGATACTTTGATTTGATATCATCAATGTGGCCACACTCTCTGGTGGGGCAGACTTCAACCCTTCCATGCCATCTCATCTTGTAGAACTTTTATGCATGTCTTTTCAAAATCCTCCTTAGGATGTCCACTCATTAGAGTAACAATTTCCCTTCAGATTCCTTAATATGACATGGGCACCAATTAAACTACCCACAACTTGTCACCTCTTCTCATGACATGATTCATTCACATCCTTTCATACTTTCCAATACATTTCCCCACTTCTCAAAAAACTACTTATTCATTTATGCACTTATTCGACAAAATACTGTATACCATTTCTCTCTCATAATTCTGTGTGGGCAATATGTTACAGCTCACTTAGGCTGACTCTCCATCTGACTGACTATGACATTAGAATAACTGCAACTTTATTTCTTTTGAGGCTGTAGTATTCTGTGCTTTACAATCATATTGTATTATTGGGGAAATATTAGTGTTAAAAATATAGGCTTTTGTTTTGAAGAGAAGCTTAGTGTCATTGGGAGACCTGAGTGCTTCCCCAAATGCCTGCTCAACATCTTCCATTCAATTCCTTGGCATTGCCCACCTGCATTGCTAGTCCTAGTTACATCTATGGATGGATCAACTATATTGACTGTCTGTAAAACTGAATACCATAGGATAGAAAATCAATGTGCTTCAGCCACTGAAGTTTTCATATGCAGTTAGGTTTCATAGGATGCTGATCTCATTTAGGAGGTTATGTAATGTTCTGGGCTGTGAAGTTTATGTCTACTCACAGGAGCAACTGAAGGACCACACCATTAGAAGAAGTCTTTAAGACATGATGGATAGAGTGCTAATCTTGGAGTCAGGATTTGTTCCATTTGAAGTACAACTCAGACACTTACTAGATGTGTCATGCTGGGAAAATCAATTATCTTTGAGTCTCAAATCCTCAAACATCTGAAACACATAATATTAGCTAACCCAAGTGCTTGTTTTGAGGCTCAAATGAGATGATAAATCTATAACGCATCTTATAAACCTTAACTTGCTGTATAAATAATCACTGTATCATCATTATCTATAATGAATCTTTATTCCTTGTGATAATGGACATCCCTCATGATAATGGACAAGAATTCTGGTGATCATCTTTCTCTCTATTTTATACCTTCTTAGATATTTCTCATCAAAGGGCCATAGAACAAAGTAATCAGTATTGTTGCTTCTTTCAAGGAATCTTGGATTATTTAACATATGCAAGGAAGACACCTTGGAGGAGGAGAGCTTTTAAGGATGGCATTTCACCCAACCATATCAATTTTTGAGAAACAATAAGTAATGGAATCTTGAATTTGTGTGCCTTTGATTCAATTTCATGATTGTAAAGGTCTTGTATATTGCAGAATATAATTTTTCTTTTTTTCCCAGATTTTATTAATTTATTTATTTTCAGTTTTCAACATTCACTTCCATCAAATTTTGAGTTCCAATTTTTCTCCCCATCTCATCCCTCCCCCACCCCAAGAAGGTGTGCATTCTAAATACTCCTTCCCTTAATCTGCCAACCCCTCTATCTTCCCCCCTTCTCTTATCCCCTTCCCTTTCTATATTCTTGTAGGGCAGGATAGATTTCTATATGCCATTGCCTATATACATATTATTTCCCAGTTGCATGTGAAAACAATTTTTTAACATTCATTTTTAAAACTGTGGGCTCCAAATTTTTCCCTTCCTCTTTCCCCACCCACCCTCATTGAGAAGGCAAGCAACTCAATACAGGTTATACATGTGTAGTCATGCAAAACACTTCCATAGTAGTCATGTTGTGAAAAACTAAGTATATTTCCCTTCATCCTATCTCACCCCACCTTTACTCTATTCTCTCTTTTGACCCTATGCCTCCTTAGAAGTGTTTGCTTCTGATTGCCTCCTCCCCCAATCTGACCTCCTTTCTATCATCTTTCTGCTCTCTTGTTCCCTTCCCCTCTATTTTCCCATAGGGTAAGATAAATTTCCATACCCAAATGAGCGTGTATGTTATTCCCTCCTTAAGCCAAATCCAATGAGAATAATATACTCTCTTACCTTCTCTTGTTTCCCCATCCACTGTAGAAGCCTTTCCTTGTCTGTTTTGTATGAGATAATTTACCCTATTCTACCTCTCCCTTTCTCCTTCTTCCAGTACAATCCTCTCTCACCCCTTAATTTTATTTTCCAGATATCACCCTTCATCTTCAACCCCACCCTGTGACATCTATCTATCTATCTATCTATCTATCTATCTATCTATCTATCTATCTTCCTATCTATGTATGAATACATATAAATTTTCTCCTCCAACTACCCTAATACTGACAAAGGTCTCATGAGTTACATATATCATCTTTCCATGCAGGAATGTAAACAGTTCAACTTTAATAAGTCCCTTATGAGTTGTCTTTCCTGTTTACCTCTTCATGTTTCTCTTGAGTCTTGTATCTGAAAATCAAATTTTCTGTTCAACCCTGGTCTTTTCATCAAGAATCCTTGAAAGTCCTCTATTTCACTGAATGTCAATTTTTTTCCTTGAAGTATTGGCCTCAGTTTTGCTGAATAAGTGATTCTTGGTTGTGATCCTATCTCCTTTGACCTCCAGAATATCATATTCCAAGCCCTGTGGTTCCTTAATGTAGAAACTCCTAAATCTTTTGTTATTCTGGTTGTGTTTCCACAGTACCTGAATTGCTTCTTTCTGGCTGTTTGCAATATTTTCTCCTTGACCTGGAACTCTGGAATTTGGTTACAATATTCCTAGGAGTTTTCCTTTGGGGATCTCTTTCAGGAGGTGATTCGTGGATTCTTTCCATTTCTATTTTGCCCTTTGGTTCTAACATATCAGGGCAATTTTTCTTGATAATTTCTTGAAAGATGATGTCTAGGCTCTTTTTTTAATTATGACTTTCAGGTTTTTAAATTATGTCTCCTGTATCTATTTTCTAGATCAGTTGTTTTTTCCAATGAGATATTTCACATTGTCTTCTATTTTTTCATTCTTTTGGTTTTGTTTTACAATGTCTTGATTTGTCATAAAGTCACTAGCTTCCAACTGCTCCATTCTAAATGTTAAGGAAGCATGTTCTTCAGTTAGCTTTTGGACTTCCTTTTCCATTTGGCCAATTCTGCTTTTGAAGGAATTCTTCTCCTCATTGGCTCTTTTGAATCTCTTTTGCCATTTGGATTAGGCTGCTTTTTTTCTTTTAAAATGTTTATTGATATAATTTGTTGTTACATTGACTAATTTCTTCTAGTACCCCTCTCCTTTCACCAGGAGTCACTCCATATAACAAAGACTTTTTTTATTTTTTTATTTTTAGTTTTCAATATTCACTTCCACAAGTTTTTAAGTTCCAAATTTCTCACCCCTCCCCCCACCCCAAGATGGCATGCATTCTGAATACCCTTCCCCTGGTCTGCCTTCTCTTCTATCTCTCCCCCTCCCTTCTCTTATCCCCTTCCCTTCTATTTTCCTGTAGAGCAGGATAGACTTCTGTACCCATTTCCTGTATTTCTTATTTCCCAGTTGCATGTGAAAACATTTTTTTAAACATGTGTTTTTAAAACTTTGAGTTCCAAATTTTCTCCCTTCCTCCCTCCCCACCCACCCTCATTGAAAAGGCAAGCAACTCAATATAGGTTGTACATGTGCAGTTATGCAAAACACTTCCTTAGTAGACATGTTGTGAAAAACTAACTCTATTTCCCTTAATCCTATCCTGCCCTCCCATTTATTCTATTCTTTCTTTTGACCCTGTCCCTCCTCAGAAGTATTTGCTTCTGATTACCCTCTTTCCCAATCTGCCCTCCTCTCTATCACCCCCTGCTCTCTTGTCCCCTTCTCCCCCTATTTTCCTGTAGGGTAAGACAGATTTCCATACCCAATTGAATGTGTATGTTATTCTCTCCTTAAGCCAAATCCTATGAGAATAAGATTCCCTCATTCCCTCTCACCTTCCCGTTTCCCCTCCACTGTGAGAGACTTTTCTTTTCTGTTTTTTTTTGTGAGATAATTTACCCCATTCTACCTCTCCCTTTCTTCTCTGAGTATCATCCTCTCTCATCCCTTAATTTTATTCTCCAGATATGACCCCTTAATCTTCAACTCACCCTGTGCCCTCTATCTATCTCTATATACATACATACAATTTTTTTCCTTCAACTGCCCTAATAATGACAAAGCTCTCATGAGTTACAAATATCATCTTTCCATGCAGGAATGTAAACAGTTCAATCTTAATAAGTCTCTTATGATTTCTCTTTCCTGTTTACCTCTTCATGTTCCACTGGAGTCCTGTATTTGAAAGTCAAATTTTCTGTTTAGCTCTGGTCTTTTCATCAGGAATGCTTGAAAGTCCTCTATTTCACTGAATGACCATTTTTTCCCCTGAAGGATTATACTCAGTTTTGCTGGGTAGGTGATTCTTGGTTGTAATCCTATCTCCTTTGCCCTCCGGAATATTATATTCCATGCCCTGCGTCCTTTAATGTAGAAGCTGCTAAATCTTGTGTTATCCTGATTGTGTTTCCACAGTACTTGAATTGTTTCCTTTTGGCAGCTTGTAATATTTTCTCCTTGACCTGGGAACTCTGGAATTTGGCTACAATATTCCTAGGAGTTTTCCTTTGGGGATCTCTTTCAGGAGGAGATCTGTGGATTCTTTCAATTTCTATTTTGCCCTCTGGTTCTACTATATCAGGGCAGTTTTCCTTGATAATTTCTTGAAAGATGATGTCTAGGCTCTTTTTTTGATCATGGCTTTCAGATAGTCCAATAATTTTTAAATTCTCTCTCCTGGATCTATTTTCCAGGTCAGTTGTTTTTCCAATGAGATATTTCACATTGTTTTCTAATTTTTCATTCTTTTGGATTTGTTTTACAGTGTCTTGATTTCTCATAAAGTCACTGTCTTCCAATTGCTCTATTCTAATTTTTAAGGCAGTATTTTCTTCAGTAATCTTTTGGACTTCCTTTTCCATTTGGCCAATTTTTCTTTTTAGGGCATTTTTCTCCTCATTGGCTTTTTGGACCTCTTTTGCCATTTGGGTTAGGCTGTTTTTTAAGGTGTTATTTTCTTCAGTATTTTTTTGGGTCTCCTTTAGCAAGCTGTTGACTTGTTTTTCATGATTTTCTTGCATCACTCTCATTTTTCTTCCCAGTTTTTCCTCTGTTTCCCTGACTTGCTTCTCAAATCCCTTTTGAGCTCTTCCAAGGCCTGGGACTGATTCATATTTTTCTTGGAGGCTTTGGATGTAGGAGCTTTGATTTTGTTGTCTTCTTCTGGTTGTATATTTTGATCTTCTTTGTCACCAAAGTAAGATAATATAGTCTGACTCTTTTTGTGCTGCTTGCTCATGATCCCAGCCAATTACTTGAGTTTTAACTCCTTGTTAAGGTAAGAGTCTGCTTCCAATGTGGAGAATGTACTTTCCCAAGCTTCAGGGGTTTTGTAGCTGTTTTCAGAGATACTTGTAGGGACCTGTAAATTTTCAGTTCTTCCAAGGTGGTATGATAAGGGGCAGGTGTTTACTCCTTTCCTGGCCTGTGACCACAAGTATTCTTTCTGTTGTAACTGTGAGGAGGGGTTCCTCTCCCAGCCACTACAAGCTCCACCACCAGCCCTTCTCCTCACCCCAGCACTGCCACGAACTGTGACCCAGATCCACACGGGCAAAGCAAGAGATTCCTGCCTCAGCACTGGCAAAGAGATCCCTGCAGTCCCTCTCTGATCAGCCACTGGATTCCCCCTCAGTCTGTGGGCTGGAAGCTTAGGAAAGCTGCCCCCCCAGGGCCAGCTCTTGGGGAATGGAGCTGAGACCCTGCTTCCTCTCTGACCACCTACAGAAACAGACTTTTCCCACTGACCTTCTAAGTGGTCTTTGGCATTGGTGGATTGAGGAGTCTGGAAACCTCCACAGCTGCCCGCGATTCAGTCCTCTGAAGCCTGTTCTAGGTTTGCTGCGGCCTGCACACCCACACTGCTCTGCGTTCCCAGCCTGGCACAATACACCTTTCTGATCAATCATCCAGGTTGTCTTGGCCTGGAAATTTGTTTCACTCTGTCTTTTTGTGGGTTCTCCTGCTTCAGAATTTGTTTAGAGCCATTTTTTATGAGTATTTGGAGGGGTTTGGGGGAGAGCTCAAGCAAGTCATTGCTTTCACTCAGACATCTTGGCTCTCCCCCCCAAGACTGTTTTTTAAAGAAAAAAAATGAAGAGGGTAAAAAACTCTTAACATAACTGGTAAGAGATTTTGGGGTTTTGTTTTCTTATTCAATTTGTATCTCTTGTTTTATTGGATTATTTAAATCAATTCATATGTAAAGTTATGAGTTAGGTTAATATTTTCATCCTTGTCTCTAATATGACTTCCTTTTTCTGAATTGTGATTTTTTAAAAAATTGTCCTCTTTAAAAATATTATTTCTTAAGTTATTTTTGCTTAAGTTATTTTAAGGAAATCCTATTTTCGTAAGTTCCCTTCACCTTTAAATTAATCTCTCCATTCCCAATTGATAAATGGTCAAAGGAAACAGGCACTTTTCAGAAGAAATCAAAGCTATCAAGAGTCAGATGAAAAAATGCTCTAGATCACTACTGATTAGAGAAATGCAAATTAAGAGAATTCTGAGGTAGCGCCTCACACTTATAAGATTGACTAATGTGACAGAAAAGGAAAATGACAAATGCTGAAGGGGATGTGGAAATATAGGACACTAATGCATTGGTGATGGAGTTTTGAACTGGTCCAGCCACTCTGGAGAATAATTTAGAACTATGCCCAAAAGGCATACTCTTTGATCCAGCAATATCACTAACTAGGTCTGTATCCCAAAAAGATCAAAGAAAAAGGAAAAGGACCCATATATGCAAAAATATTTATAGCAGCTCTTTTTGTGGTGGGAAAGAACTGGAAATTAAGGGGATTCTCATTAATTGCAGAATGGCTGAACAGGTTGTGGTACATGATTTTGATGGAACACCATTGTGCCTTAAGAAATGATGAACTGGGCAGTTTCAGAAAAACCTGGGAAGACATTAGCAAACTGATAAAAAGTGAAGTGAGCAGAACTAGCAGAGCATTTTACACAGAAACAGCATTAGTGTAATGACGGTCAACTATGAAAGACTTAATTACTCTGATCAATACAATGATCCAAGGTAATTCCAAAAGACTCATGATGAAAAATGCTGCTTACTTCCGGAGACAGAACTGAAGAACTAAGTGCAGATTGGAAAATACTGTTTCTCATTTTTATTATTTTTTTGTCCTCCCTCTCACTGCCCCCTTCCAACATGGCTAATACAGAAATGTTTTGAGTGACTTCACAGGTATAATGGGTTATCATATTGCTTTCCTTCTCAATGGGTGGGGGAGGGAGAGAATCTGGAACTCAAAATATAAAAAAAGGAATGCAATAAATAAATAAACATTCTTCCATTCTTTGTACCCCTCTTTTTGTCATTCTTTCACCTAGTTTTTACAGTTTACTTATTCATGCCTTTTTCATTCTTTCTTTCACACAATTTAATTCTCCCTTTATTTTCTTTTTCCATTAGTTGATTAAAATCCTCCCTTCCTCTTCTCTCCTTTAACTTATATTGCTAGTTTTTAAACATTTTGTGTCTTTTTCTAAAAAGGATTTCTTTACTTTGTTATCTTCATTAATCCTCTTTTCTGTGTATTCTAAACTTGTATTCTTTCATTCATGTTCTTTACACATCTTTATTTCTTCTTTAGTCTGTGTTCCTCAAAATTAAAGCTTTTTCTCTTTTGCTTCTTTGGAGAGATTTGCTAAGGCAGATTCAAGCTTTTCAATTCTGTCAATTATTTTTCCTGTATAGGCCATACATTATGCTTTGAAGATTCTTATTTTTCTTTTGTGCCATTCACAGCCAGATGTGATTCCATACACTCCTGGGGATCCAAAATTTTTGCTGCCTCATCACGTATTGCTTCATTTTTCTTTTTCTTGCTATATTTACTCAGAGATTTCTGGGTTTGTTTGGATGCCATCTTCCCTTCTGTTACTATAGTTAAACTGTTAATATATCTGTGCACACTCAAATTTTTGAACAAAATTTTCTTCTGGGATCTCTGGTAACTTCAGTCTTTTTTCTTTTGTTCCCCTATCCTTTAGTTTCTGATTCCTTTTCTTTTGATGCCAGATCCCCTGAAGGTTGGAATTCTGAGGTGTCTCTGCCTCTTCCCATACCACACTGGGGAATTCACTTTTCACTAGCTTCAGTCCCTACATCAAGTGACTTCAGTGAATATAGAACTGGTTCCAGCTAGATCCTAGCCTCCTTTCTTTCCTGCCTGGTGTAGCACTCTCCACTGGTTCCCTGCTCCAGTTCTCTCTGTTCTTTAGTTCAATGGCTGAAATGTCCCAGGCTGACCAATTTTCTGATTTCCTATATCTCCACTTCTCTTGTGGCCATTAAGCACCAGTCTCCCACAGTGCTATACTGCCACAGGATTGTCTAATTTGAAAGCAAGTCTAAGTGCCACTTGAGAAAAGCCAATTTCCTCCCTCTGGGAGGGTGGCAGCAGCCAGGCCTGGAGCTCCTCTCTGGGCAGATGAGACCCTGGTGAATCCTCCAAGGGCTTAGAGCTCTGAAAGAACCCACTTGCTCTCAGCTCCAGCCACAGAAACATCTGCATGTGTGCACTGCACATGCGTGCATGCTCCCATGGTAGAGGGGGTAGCTAGGCTATTTTTTAAGGTGTTATTTTCTTCAGTATTTTTTGGGTCTCCTTTAGCAAGCTGTTGACTTGTTTTTCATGATTTTCTTGCATCACTCTCATTTCTGTTCCCAGTTTTTCCTCCACTTCTCTTCCTTCTCAAAATCCTTTTTGAGCTCTTCCATGGGCTAGGACCAATTCATATTTTTCTTGGAGGCTTTGGATGTAGGACTTTTGACTTTGTTGTCTTCTTCTGGTTGTATGTTTTGATCTTCTTTTTCACCAAAGAAAGATTCTATGGTCTCACTTTTTTTGCTCATAATCCCAGCCAATTACTTGAGTTTTAAACTCTTTGTTAAGGTAGGGGTCTGTTTCCAGTGTGGAGAATGTACTGTCCCAAGCTTTGGGGGGTTTTGTGCAGCTGCTTTCAGAGATAATTCTAGGGACCAGTAAATTTTCCATTCTTCCAAGGTGATACAATCAAAGGCAAGGTGTTTAATTTTTTCCTGGCCTGTACTCTGATCTGTGAGTGACCACAAGCACTCTTTTCTGCCTGGGAACTGTGAGGAGTATTCTCTCTGTACAGCCACTACAAGCTCCACTATTCCAGCAGTCCTCCTTGCCCCGGGGCCTCCACACTGAACTGTGATGCAGATCCAAGCAGAGGCAAAGCAAGAGAATCCTGTCTCAGCACTAGCAAAGAGATGTCTGCACTCCCCCTCTGATCAACCATTCAATTCCCCCTCAGTCTATGGGCCAAGAGCTCTGGAAGCAGCCATCACCTCAGGGCTATTCCAGGACTGGGGTTGGGACTGAGCTTCTCTCTCACTGAGGTCTTACACTTTTCCTACTGACCTTCTAAGTTGTCTTTGACATTCGTGAGTTGAGAAATCTGGAAAATGCTACAGCTGCCCATGATTCATTCCTCTGAGGCCTGCTCCAGCTTCACTGAGGCCTGTTTGGCCTCATGCTGAACTGTGTTCCTCTCCCAAGCAGGTGCAATAGACCTTTCAAACCAACCATACAGGTTGTCTTGGGCTGAAAACTTGTTTCATTCTGTCTTTTTGTGGGTTCTGCTGCTTTAGAATTTGTTTAGAGCTATTTTTTACAGGTACATGGAGAGGTTTGGGGGAGATCTCAAGCAAGTCCTTGTTTTTACTCTGCCATCTTGGCCCCACCTCTGAAGCATTTTCTCTCTTTTGTTGTTATTGTTGTTTTGTTTCTTCTTTCTCTTATTTCGTTTTATTAATTCTAATTCTTCTTTACATCATGACTAATATGAAAATATGTTTGATATGAATGTACAAGTAGAGCCTAAATCAGATTGCATGCCATCTTTGGAGGGGGGAAGAGACAGGCAGGGAGAAAATTTAAAACTCAAATCTTGTGAAAGTTGACAACTAAAAATAAATTAATTAAAAAAAAAGAAATAGATGTAGAACTGGTATTGCTGGGTCAAAGGAATTAAAAAATAAAATAAATAAAAATGTAAAAAAAGGGTAAGGCAATAAAATCATATTATGTTGAACTGAAAAAGACCTTAGCAGTCACTTTATAAACTTCTTCATTTTATTAATTAGGAAACTGAGGCTGAGAGGTTAAGTGATTTGCCCAAATTCACACAGGTATAAAATAGCATATGTGTGTGTATATATATACACACACATACACACACACACACACACACACATATGCACACACATGTATATTTATGTATATATGTTTATATACACACAGAGAAACATACATACATGTACATACATGCACATAAATATATACATGCATGTGTTTGTATGTATGAATATATGCATACATACATGCCTGGACTAATGGCCATCATATATACATATGTGTCTATATGTGCATAAATTGAATAGTAACTTTTTAAATGGATTTACCTCTAGATATTTGACTTTTCTTTCCCAGTTTTATATTTCCAATGACTTGTCAAGTCTTGTGAATTCTGTCTCTAAAATATTATTTCTATATCTACTTTCCTTTTAATTCCCATTGTCACCACCCTATTGCAATAACTTACTAACATTTCTTTCCACCCTCAGATTGTTCTCCTATTCCATCCTTCACATCACTGGCAGATTAAATTGTCTAATGCTCAGTTTTGATCTTGCCATTTATTTATTCAAAAGTTTGCAGAGAGGACCTGTTGTATAATCAGTGTTCACATTACTTAGCACGGGATTTGATTTATTCCAAAGTCTATCTCTAGCGTACTTCAACACTTATTTAAAATTACTCCCCTTAATCCACTCCATTCTCTAGACAAATGACTATTACAGGTTTTCTGAAAAAAAAAAAGCCTGTGCTTTCCAGCATCTCTTTTCACTCCTGCTATCTCCACCACCTATAATGACTCTGCTACCCTAAACCCACACCTCAAACCCTGATTTTTGAAATCCTGCCCAACTTCAACTTCCTTATCTTTAAAATGGGGTCAGTAACACCTTTAATACTTGTCTTACAGTGTTTTTGTGGATATGAAATTACATAATAGAAAAGGTTCTGCAAAAGATAAGGCTCCAAATAAATTTCAGTTGTTGTTTTACTACGCTTACCTCAAAGACAACTTATTCTATATAACACTTGCCTTGATCCCTCCAATTGTTATTGATTTCTTCATCATGATCCATAACATTTTTACTCTTCTTATACATTGGCATCATTTGTATATGTATCTTATTTCTCCTATTGAAATACAAGTTCCTTGTGGGCAGGGACCACATTTTTTTTATATCTTTATCTGCATATAACAAAATTAATTGAATTCGGTTACTTAATAAATATATTTTCCAACAATGTTGAAGTAGCAAACGTGTGAATTTTTTGGATAATATGAGTAAAAAATTGTATCTACATCTGTGTCTAGACCTGGGAAGGGATTCTGGGCCAAAGAGATGAAGGATCAGGTCTTTTTATGTACTGAGGGACATTTTTTTTCCACTTCTAAAAGAAAAAAGGAAAGAAAAGAAAAATTTGTGAGTCTAAAAAATACAGATACATAATGGGCACACCAGATAACAGAAGTTTCCAAATATTGGACCTATGTAGACCCCAACTGGTTGTCAGGAGTTTAAAAATATTTAGATTTTTAAAAGTGGGAATTTTAAATCTGTTAATATATATTATATAAAACCATTCTATCCCCCAGTTATCTGATGATGTCTCAGGGGGACTTTGTAGACTTATTTTAACAATTTGAACAAAATTATGCTACTTCATGGACTTATACTTTTTACATAATCATTTTGAAAAGATCTCATTCCTTTTATGATCTGCAATAGACAACATAATTCAATTACCACATGAAGAAGTTGACTATTTAAAATATGAATTAATGTACTCAATGGTCCTAAAATTAGGCTTATACACTATCAAGCACAACTCTGAGCTTCCAAATGTAGAATTCACGTCACTCACAGAGACTGACATGAAAATAGGCCCACAGTGGTACTTTACAAGTCAGATTACTACAGAAAAATGAAAAATTGCACCTTGTGGACAAATACATGTATAAGTCTGTTATGAAAGTTTGGAAAGTGACATAAAAAACTATAAATAAATATTCTTATATTGATTTGATATGAATTGTTCTCCAATATTTTATTGTAACTTCATATAATTTTTTATGGAAATTTCACATTTTTCTAACTCATTTATTTATTCATCCATTCACTTATTTATTCACTTATTTATTTATTTATTTATTTGTTTGTTTGTTTGTTTGCTTATTTATTGTGCTTTCGGCTAGCATGAGCATATGGGGTTTAAATGGTTAAGCAGTTGGTAAAGATTTGAAATTAAGGTAAAGACCAGCAAAGATTTTATGCAAAGATCTTGGGTGATTAAAATGGCTATTTTACTCAATGGTATCTTATTCCTGAATTTATAAAATACATAATTGGGAATTGAATGATTTTACATAATAAATATTAACAGATTTAAAATGCCTGTTTTAAAAAATCTAAGTATTTTAAAATTTCCAATAACCAGCTAGTGTTTATATAAGTCCAATATTTGGAAACTTTTGTTATCTTGTGCATCCATTATGTATCTGTATATTTTAGCCTCAAAAATTTTTCTTTTTTTTTCCTTCTGGAAGTTACAGATCAATGCAGAAATCTTAAAATACTAGATTTAGAATTAACACTTACCTCAAGAACAATCCTTTCCAGCTTTCTTTTTTTGTAGATGGGGAACTGAACTAAGTAACTTGCCGATCACACAGAAAGTAATGATCATGTGGGGGATTTGAATCTAGGTTATTTAGTTCCAGAACCAGAGGCCTTTGTGTCATGTAATTGTTGGAATAAGTACAACAAACAAATAAAAACAATAACCTCATTCCTAAACCCAGATTAGATAAGAACATAATAGCTTATTTAAATGTGAAAAAGCAAAAAAAAAAACCTTGATAATACTGAAAATCAATACGTAACAAAATCTCCAGAATGATACCTACTAATGAAATAGGAGGAAAAATGCACTCTCAAGTCCTGAATGATTTTGAAAAGGAGATAGATATTTTTAATAGAATGTTGAAAGGCTTTTCTTTAGTTTAATAGAATAAATCTGATTAGCAGACCAATTTTGCCAAAACAGAATAATTTTTTTTTAAAAAAGCTGGTATCTCCTATAATTATAATGAATGAATACATTCTCCCACAGAATTTGATAGAGTATAATGACATGTCAGGATCTTACCATATACTCTACATCTATTTCCGTGGTAGGGACCAAATCAGGAAAGATGGGACTAACTGGAAATACTTTCAAAGAAAAGCATTAATACCCCCATGATAGAACCAACTTGAGAAAACTACTGATGAATGGCTGATAGTTTCTGGAAGCATTGATTTCTAGTCAGTGTCCACCAGAGAAGGCATATATGCTGTAATGTCCAGAAACAAACATGCAAGATAGATTTAAGAAAACAAAAGTGTATAAGAAATTGTTAATAGTTTAATTAGCCATTTAAAAACAACTAAATATTCAAGGAAATACAAGAAGTGAAAACAGTGAAAAAAATTGTTTTTAAATCAATATTACTCAAAAACCATACTACAGAGACTTGAAGAATATACAGAGGAAAGAGAAATTGTAAGGAAGGAAGATGAGAAAATTTCATGGTTGACTTTATGGTCAAAAAAAAATCTAACAAGACAAAAGTATACATTGGATCAACTGTGAATCAGAAAGTTTGTATCCCATTAATATAATGAAGGACAGAATAGCTACTTCAAGGTAAGTGGCTAAAACTGGCTCAAATGAAGAACTGGAACACAGTGGGTCAGGATAAAACCACAATTATTGGCTCAAATGCTACAAGGTAGCACATTAATAGCAAAACATTTCTTTGTCTTCCTCTCAAAAAATATAATTACTTCTTTCGTAATAAGGAGGCATTTAATCCTAAAATATGGAAATGTCGGAGATCCCTTCAAATGCAGTCTGATTCCACATTTATGGATTTCAGCAACAACATTCATAGACTGTAGAGTAAAACTCCCCCCCCACACACACACATACGAGACACAATCTATAAAGAGTTCTTTTAAAAGTTTTGGCAGAGAAACAAAGAGGGTATGCAAAAATTCCCAGGGGTGTGAACAATAACACTTTATCGATTCTGTGATTGTTGAACAAGCCACACAAAAGGACAATAACACTCTTACTTTATTAATATCATCTTAAAGACTTTGACTTAATTTTTAATTCATGCCAGTCAGATGAGGCAAATATATAAAGTAGATCCAAACATACTGAGAACACTAGAGTATTTGATATTCATTGAAAAACTGTTCGCCATTTAAAACACACCCCCAATGCCATAAAGTCAAGAACAATTGATAGAAAACCTGGTGTTTTCCAGGGAGATAGTTAAGCCTGTATGATTCTGTGTAACCTTAAACTCATTATCATCACTCCTGAACAGAAGAGTATGACTTTCACATGAAAGAAGAAGTTGTAGGAAAACATCATATTAATCACTTGATATACTTGGTTGACATCAGGTTATATGGCTACTGAAAAGCACATTAAACATCTGCCTCATCTCATAGAAACTCCAACAATGTCAAAATGTCATTTGGAGTTGGTAAGTGTAAAATGTTTAAGATGAACCAAGGAAGAATAAAGACTGGAGGTTCTGAGCTTAAAATCAGAGGCCGAATAGAACCAATGAATAAAGCTGATACTTATAAATATCATGGTCTCTACAAAAGACCATCATGTTAAGAGACTAATTGGTATCCTGAAGTCAAAGCTGAATGAGGACAACCTATTTACAGCAATTAACTCCAATGTAATATCAATCCTAGTATTTTGGTTTGCAGGGTAAAAATGGACAGCACAGTGCTAATGAAACAGAGGACTTGTCCCACCAAAACATATAGAGAGATATTAACATTTCCTCATTGAAAAGCAGAAAGAGAATAGTACTGGATAAATACACTGAAACTTCTGAGAAATACTTTTGGACCAAACAGATCTCACTTTAAAAAAAGTCTTAGTAAGCTCTTAAAACAGGTGCATGCTACTGGATTTGTCTAATGTAATCAAAGCTTTATATTATTATTGAGTCTATGAAACAGCTAAAACACTAGAGTAGAATCAAAAGGTAATCCATGGGTGACTACCATGTTATTTCAACCAACATGTCAACAGAAACCATATCAAAGAAATGACTGAGTTATGCATATTTGTTTATAAATATAGAGCAGTTTATGGTGACAATCTGGATCAAGTCATTGCCACTAGAAATTACAGAAAAGTTATCTTTAAGGAGAGTTGATGTTTTGTTTTGTTTTGTTTTTAAGTCAATGTCAATTATGTAATGATGTTGTGAAAACTGTGCAGTGTGGTGTAGTACAGAGGTAAAATCGTAAGAACTACTAGGCAGCTAGATGGTGCATTGGATAAACCACTGGGCTTAGAATCAGGAAGTATCATCTTTATGAGTTCAAATCTGGCTTCAGAGGTTTATTAGCTGTGTCTCTGAGCAAAGTCACTTAGCCCTGTTTGTCTCAGTTGCTCATTGTAAAAAGGGCTGGAGAAGAAAATGGCAAAGTATTCCAGTACTCTTGTAAAGAAAACCCCAAATGGGATGATGAAGACTTGGACACAACTGAAACAACTCAACAAAACAAATTCCTGGAAAAACATCATCAGATGACTAGAATTATATCCTAATAACTCAGTATTTAAAGATGGACAACAAAATCCCCACATTACAAATATAATCCTCTTCACTATATCCTTGCAAATTCAATAAATAAATTATTCTAGAATTAGGGTGTAATTATGGAGAGAACTATTCATTACAACTACCAAGATGTAATATTGATCAAAATGAACGTCACAATGCTAAATGCTCAAAATCTCCAAACTACAAGGAAAGAAAATATTTCAAAATATAGAGACTGAATGAAAGAAATTAAAGACATATGGTAAAAGGACAAGGCAGATATCATCTCTGTTTTTCTATCTGCTACTGTAGTTGAACCAAAGATTTTTTCAGGAAGCCTGTGTAAGATGAGCATATGTGACAGTACTCTTTTGCAAAAAGAAAAGCAGTAATTTTGTCCACCTTGGAATTAGTTCTCAGGACATTAAATTAAAAAAAATCAGAAAAAATAGCAGGATATAGACTTATCTTCTGTCATCTTTCTCTGATCCCCATCAAAAAATGTGAGATGAATGAGATAGCAATAATAAAAGAAATAGAAAAACCGTACTATATTTACATAATTTTCAAATTACCAATAATGAAATTTTCTCAAAATATGGAGATGTATTTTGAAAATAATTAAAATCTTCTGGGAATAGAATGTTATTCCCATAATCCTGTCTACTATTGGGGTATCTCAAAATTGTTCCCAGTGATTCTACAGAAGATAAGCTTACATCAAAATACTTTCAGACAATTATCAAAAATACTCATTTGCTCCACCTACAGATAAATCTATCAAATATTAAACATAAAAGATTAATAGTAAGATACTGACTTTTCCTAGGACTATTTGTGTTGAAATTCTAATAGAAGATGAGATAAATGAAAGTAATAATAATAACAATAATGATAATATACCATATTTATAAATTGTTTTATAGTTTATCAAATGCTTTCCTCATAACAGCCCTGTGAGTTAAATACAAAGGTGTCCTGTAGACACTTTGAACAAGCTCCCCAAAGCTGATTATTAAGTTTTTAGTGATAGCCCTTATACCTCAGAAATTGGCAAACACACAAATGGGGACTTGACTTATTGTTCTCCACAATGAAAATTGTGGAGAAAATATTAACAATGCAGATTAAACCTAAAAGTGTGTCATGAATACATTTTTCCTTCCAAGGAAGCCAGTTTTTGAAAATTTACAAGCCCACCACTGGTTTCATAGTGTAAGTATCCTCACCACCATTGTTATCATTGTCATCATCTTCAGTATTCTTATCACATACATTATTATTACTATTCTCATCTAAGAGATGAAGGAAATGAGCTTCAGAGATAGGTCGACTTTTTATCCACAGTTAGAATGTGGTTTGTATCTTTCAATGTCCTTTACTTCCTCATAAAGACTTTGTCTTCTGCCCTTAAAAGAAAAAAAAATTAACAGGGATAGCTATCCAAGAAGAGAGCTGAACATCAGGGAACCCCTATCCAATTCATGTAAATCATGATTTGTAAGCAAGGCAGAGTAATGTTAGCTGCCAAATACCATTTAAGATGTACCTTTATTTGCTCTGACAAAGCCACATTGCTTTCAAAGCCTTTCCAGATTGGCATAAATGAAATCCAGAATCTTCTAAATTAGAACCTTTCCTCATGAGTTCTGATTACATACTGATCTTTTAGCAAAGTATACAAATTAAACCATCTACGTGCTAGGATTTGTAAAGAAAGCACAATTATTTGGAAGGATAGTTTGATAGTGAAAATCATGGTTCAACTCTATTTCTGGTGATCTACTAGCTGAATATAGAATAAGACTTTTGTTGTCTTTTGGGATAAATTCATTACAAAGGCCTGAGAACTACCCTTGCGGTCCTATCATACCTCAGCTTAGCATCACAGCAGGCTTTGAAACCACCAGCTATAGACAGCCAATGGTTCCTAGGTTTACACTTTGAGGGATGGAGCAAGGTGGTATGCTGCAAAGGCTCATTTTTGTAATTTGCTTTCCCCTGAACCAACCCCAGAAGGTGATGACCTCTTGAACATGGGACAAGATTTATTGATTTATGCAAGTTTTTGGTTCTAGAACTTGAGAAGTGGAATTTGTGTGATGGAAAGGAGATCAATGCGATTTTTTACCCATGTTAGCTTGATTTTCTTTTTGCTTTGTCACTTTTCCATTTTTATATATTAATAGTTGCAACAATATACAGTAACATTTTAATAATTTTTTTGAGATAATCGCAAAGTGTTTTGCTTATGTTATCCCATTATGCAATAATGTTAATAGTAACAGCAACAATAATACTAGTGATCATTTACGTATCACTTACTATGTGTCAGGAACTGTATTAAGTGCTTTAAAATTATTATCTCATTTCATCCTCACAACAACCATGGGAGGTAGGTGATGTAACTATCCCCATTTTACTGATGAAGAAACTGAGGCACAGAAAGGGTAAGTGATTTGCCCAGGATCACACAGATAGTAAGTGTTTGCGATCAGTTTGGAACTCAGGTCTTCCTAAATCCAGGTCTGGAGCTTTAACCATTGCACGACCTAACCACTCCTGTGTCAGAATAATCTTTTTGAACATAATAGAATTCTTTTGAATAGCAAAGTACAGCTGCTGAATTATTGTCATTTCTTTTCCTTGGTCAGGTAACTTTGCTTCAGTCTATGGATTTTGTTTTGTTCTTCTGCCTTTCCTTTTTTGTTCAAAGGGTAATTTAAGAAATAGTGTTAATCATGTAAAATGTTCTGAATTTTGGAAATGGTTTCTTAAAGTTCTTTCTTTTTTCTGGTGAAGTTCTTACTCTTCAGAGAAGGACGTTCTCATGAAACTGATGAAAAGGCCACTTTTTCAAGATCTTCCATGAGCATTTTTGCATCTGTCATCATAGGACACATTGCAACAGATGTCACTGTCTATTCAAATTGCATGTGATTTACCCTTTTCAGCAGAAACTCTCATGCAAAAATAATAGCTTTTCTATAGTTCTTTTTTAATGTGCATGTCCAAAGCAACATTTGTAGGAAATAGGCATGGGGTATAGGAGATATTATTCCTACTTTTTAGATGTGGATAGAGGAAAACAAAGGAAATATTATTCTTTGTAGGCCAGATAACAGCACTGGTCTCTCCAGGATTAGAGTCTGAGTGTTGAAACATGAAGTTCACATTTCTCTAGCTTTTTCTTTACTGATAGTGGCCCACAACGAATGAACAAACTAAACAGAGTACATCATTAGATTTGATATTCATATGTGTGAATACCTACTTAGAAACTTGGGAAGCTCTGTGCAGAGGCACAGGTAGAGAGATGAGAAAGGTAGAAATAGAAAGATGAGATGGAGACAGAGACAGATAGAGACAGAGATAAAATGTAGCCTAGTACAGTTTTACAATTTGGGTATGCGGCTGAGGTATTTTCAGCCTTTTCTCTATTGTGGCTTTAAGTCGAGTCTTTAATATGGCATATGAATTTTTTTGCAGTTTAATTTCCTGTCTTTTAATAACAGTAAATGTTTCAGAAGTGTGGAGTAAGGAAGGTGGATGTTTGGTGCAGCAGTTCAAGAGGTTAAACAGTCTACCTAATGAATGGTTGTGGTCTCTTAGTGAAATATGTTATGTAAATATACATTGAGGTAGTTAAAACACCTAAATTTCTTACCTGCTTATAGAGGCTTTGATGAAGGTCCCACAATTTGTCTTGCAAATATAAATTTAATAGAGCTCCTTTTGGGGATATCCCATAATAGTCCTAAGTATTCTTAATTAAAACCATAAAACACACACACACATATACATGCACATGCACATACACACAAATGCATGTGTGTGCACGTGTAGTATATGGTATAAATATAAATATGTACATGTTTGCATGTGTGGAGATCTAGGAAAAATAAATTTATGAGATAAAAGATGACTTAGTTTACCTATCTAGGTGACACTTGCTTCTTTAAAAGCCAATGTCAGAAGACAAACTGGAATCAAAAAAGGGAAATGAAAAGAAAAGACATGCAGAAACACATATGTTCTGAAGCTGAATGGCTATGTTTGCCAAGGTTAAGCCCAGGGCAGATTTTATTATTGAGAATGTGGGTTTACAGCAGGAAATGCTAGAATACATTTTAAGTTATTGTTCTAGAAACAACAATTAAGTCTTACCAATACCATTCATGTGCCAGGAAGCATTCTGTTCTATTTTTTTTTTTTAATTCTCAGCCAAATTTTAGCTTAGCCATTGTATCAGGCATAATCATATGCTTGTTGCCTGAATGTAGGATGTCCGGATTGCTTCGTGGGTCTTTCCTTTGGAGAAGTAAGAGAAAACCTAGAATATAATTTTTTACAATCCAGAAAATGTTTTTATTTCATTTCTAATGATTCTTTGCCTATCTGTCTGTGTCTCTTTCTGTCTCTGTCTCTATGTCTCCATGCCCGCAAGCATGTATATACACACGTATATGCATATGCATGTATATATATATATATATGTGTATATGTATGTATGTATATATACACACACATATTTCTACACAGGCATATGTACTTACATAGTAATACACATGTGCATATTCATGTGTGTATGTGATGAGTGTGTATATGCGCTCATACATATTTATGCATGTTTATATTCATATGCATTTGTGAGTGTATGTGTGTGCATACTCATGTACATGTATGTTAGAGATATGGTGGAAGGAGAGGATACTGTAAGTGTAATCATAGATATGTGTTTTTCAAATAATCAGTAACAGGATAGGAAAAAGAAGAAGCAAATTTAGATGAGGTGTGTTTGGGGCAGGGCCAGGGTAGGGGGTAGCTTGATCTTGACTTGTAACTTCATGAAGAGCTCCTGCTAAGGAAGCTCCATCTACCAATGCATATCAGCAATTCTTTTGCAATACATGCCTCAGGCACCGAGCGGTTAAGAGTTGCCCCTTAGCCAAGTCAGATCTCTATTCAGTATGCCTGACTGTCTCTCTCTATATGAGTGTATACAAGGGCTAACTTCTTTATTTTCATCATCACTATGACCACCATCATCTTTTTAGTATTATTTCTTCTTGTGGTTGGAGTCACCCAGTTCTATTTCATTTTGAAAGAAGTCTTGGGTACGTATAAATTAACATTAAATGCTGAACTCTTTACTTCTACTCCCTCTTTTCATCCCTAGCTCCACTTTCCTTCTCTACTCTTCATATATAGCCCATGTCATTAACAACAACAACAACAACAACAACAACAACAACAACAAATTAAATTATCTACCCTGGCCAAGGAGAGAAAGTGAAGAAGAAACAAGAGGGAATGGAGAGAGGATGAAAAGTAAGAAAGAAAGAGTAGAAAATGAGGAAGCAAGGAGGAAGGAAGGAAATAAGAAAGGAAGAAAAAAGAAAGGACAAATAAAGAAAGAAAAGATGGAAGAAAAGAAAAAAAGAAAATGAGAAGGAAAAAAGGAAGAAAAAAGAAAAAAAGAAAAGACAGGGAAAGAAAGAGAAGAAAATGAGGAAGCAAGGAGGAAGGAAGAAAAAGAAAGTATGAGAAAAGAAAGAAAAAATAGAAGAAAAAAAGAAAATCAGAAATAAAAAGGAAGAAAAAAGAAAGAAGGAAGAAAGGAAGAAAGAAAGAAGTAGGGAAGGAAGAAAAGAAGGAATGGAGGAAGGGAAAAAAAGGAGAAAAGGATAGATCATAAATACACTAGCATAGTCAAAGTGTATATTAAATATATAGTTAGAAGCTGACACACTTAACGTCCTGTCTTCCAAAAATAGGATTTCATTTTTGTGCATTTTTTTTCCTGAACCAGTTTTTGCCACTGTTAGACTAAATACCAACCTTCAGTGTGCAAAAAGTAAGGAGGACCCAGGGCCTAGGGGCACACAATATTTCAGTAGGTGGCGCTTCAACACAGTTCACCTACGAGGTTTATGAACTGAAATTGCTAATACCTGAGGAGTACTCAGAAGCTTTGCAGCCCAGTTCCTTAACATTGCAGCAAGACGATTATCTCTGGCAAGGAAGAGTTCAGAAGAAGAGGCAGATTTTAGTCTCTTCAAGATGGCTGGCTATTAGTTTTCTTCTGTGATAAATTTAGAAGAGAAAAGAGAAGAAAGGAGAAGAGAGAGGAGAAAAAAAGAAGAAAGGAGAGGAGACAGAGAAGAGAAAAATATTTCTTTAATTTAGTGTAAATGGGAGGAAATTGCTCTTTAAATGACTCCACTATAGTTCATAGTGTTTTCCATATTTACTTTCTCATGTTGGTTGTTAGTTTCATTTAATCCTGGCACCTGATGTGTCTGGCTCTTCTACTTATACAATCCTCCTGCCCCCAGCAGCTTGACAATAATTTATAACATTTTGAAACATATACTTGCAAAATAAAAACAGAGATTCTCCTATCAAATTGTTATTTCATGTTTAAGTGATTTTATGGACGATAAGACAGTGCTAACAGAGCTGACATTATTCACTAAAATAATAGTTACAAAACTACCTTCAACAGTCCATCCAAACAGGGTTACAATCTGACCTAAGGATCTGTGATTAAGCAGAGAAGAGGAAGCGATATCATTGGCAAACAAACAGGGCTGGGAGTGCCTGGGGGGAAGTGGACTCTGAAGGCTCACTCACTGCTTCAAGAAATGTCCCCAGGGTCCACTGACCTAATGACCCCCACAAACCTCATTCCTTGGAGGGATAAGGAAAGAAGAGAGGATCTTGCCTCTAGAACTAAAGGAGTATCTGCTTATCACTCAGGAGAGGAGCCACATTGCCTCCCTTCCAGGTTTTTCCTAATTTGTTGTTTAACACTAAATGGGCAGAGTGACATCTCTGTCATATTTCCTTGGGGAAAAAAATCATCAAGCTTTACCATTGCTGTTTAAATTGAGATTCTGCCTGTTGAAATCTTATGTCTATCAAATTAAGATTCTTCCCATTAGGAAAGCATACAGTGTTACCTTACTTTGGCTTCGTATTCCAAAGCTCTTTACCTCTTCCTCCACAGTAGGACTATATTATTTTGCCTCTCTAGAAATGCTTTTGAAATTCTAAATTCCAAATTATAATGCAGCTAAAACATAACATTTCAAAGAATTTTTCAATGCAGCATGTTCACAAGAAAACTTCATTTAAATATAGTGATATAATAAGCAGGCTAAGTATTTTTAATAGAAAATCCACTTTAAAAAAATCCTGTTCAGTCAACTCCTTTGCCTGTAACATGTGGGAATTGATTTGCAAATTTTAAAGAGAGAATACTGAACCAGTCTATTTGTTTCTCCAACACTTCCATAAAGTATGATAATAGAACGCAGCTATAAGCAGAATTAGCTATTCAAATATTTAACATTGATCTTTTTTTTCCTGTTGGAGGATAAATATAAAAACAAAAGTTAGCTAGCATTCTTATTTCTTTTCCCCCCCTCAATCTCTCTTGACAGATTCATTATGGATTTTAAAGAAACAAAGCAGAATCCAATTTTTAAAATGCATCTTTCACGAAAACCAAACTGTTTCACTGATGTGACCTGAGCCTGAATTTCTTCCCCAAGAAATATATCCATATAGAAATATGTGTATGGATATATATGTATTTCTACTTCAATACACATTCTCCATTTCTGTATACTTTTAAACATAATATCTAGATAAGGAGGGGGGGAGAAGCAACCTCCTAAATTTCACATCTTTGTTATTAGAATATATTGACATCTCTTGCTTCATTGACTTTTTATTACAGTCCTGAGGTTAAAAAAATGATTACCAGTGACAGCTTTGCTATTTGCTACAGGTCCCAATGATAATTTCTGGCATTTTCTGTTTTCTCTGAGCTTTGTGGTTGTTGGTGGTTCATTTTCTTTCTTGAAAAAAATAATAACTCTATCATATTTACAGTAGAAGTAATTTTTTTAAAAGATGCTGAAGGGTTTGATTTTTGTTCTTTAAAAAAAAGGAAGGAAGGAAAAGAAAAGGTTTAGTGCCACAAAATGCCAACATAAAAGATAGCCTTGAATTAGACCTCCTTCTCTGCTGCTGCTACTACTGCTGTCTTGGCATCTGTCAGTGAGAAGAGCTCCAATCTGGGATTCCCTGCTGGGGTGAGATATGGCTGCATCCCTCAATAAAGGGCCACACAGCACCAGAGCCAAAACACAGGGACCATCTGATGCAAGTCTGTCCTAATGAAAGTCCAGCATGGGGCTAAATGAGTTTCTACCACTGCTGGGTGAGGGGCTAATGATAAAACAGCTCCCTGGGCTCACTGCTGCTGTTGGTATCTTTGTCAGGGCATATGGCAGTTGGCTAAATGCCTTACTTGTGAGATTTCCTAGTGGCTTTATCTTCAGAATACGTTGTGTTCCAGCTTTAGAATCTCTCCCTCCCTTTCCCCTTCTCTCCCATCCCCAACCCCTCTTCCCCATACCCTCCCAGATATGAACACACCTCTTCAGAGTTCTCTATTTTAGTGTTGTATATGTCCTTGCCATTCTTGTATAGTGAGCATTTTTGGTGTGTTTTTGCTCAGAGTGGAATTCTGGGAGGGGGTAATGGTGCTCTTTTATTTTTTATTTTTTGCCTTTTTTTTTTCCAGTAGGGGAGGGCAGAAGGCATGAGAAGAAGGACTGACAATGACTGTTATGCCCCAGTGGGTGGTTTTCTTTTCTTTAGAGAGGCATAGCTAAAAGCATGAAATATTCACAGTACCAGAGGTACAAGCAGCTTGAAACTTGTTGGATAGTGATGCTAAGTAAATGCTTTTCTTTTCTTCTACCTCCCCTGTGAGGGGGCAGGAGTGGGGGTTGGAGGAGAGGCAGAGATGGGTTGTTTTCATTGTTATCTATAATATTAACCCATTATTATTTATACTAGTCAAATTTTCATGTTGGATAATGATATACATAGAATGCATAACTCAATGACAATTTCATTTTCCCATCTTTTTCTTTAGATATTACTCAGTTTCTTAAGGGCTCCTCCCCTAATAGACACAACACTTGTATGTTTCTTCTTGTTCTTTTCTGCTCTGAAGAAACACTTTTAATAAAACTCGAAGACCTGCAACAGTAAAATTAATATCATGATTTTTTGCCTTGTTTCTAATTTTTTAAGATGCCATTCAATAGACCCAAGACATCCCTGAGACTTTGAACCATTTCTTACACACTCAATCTTGGCTGCATCTATCTTCAGCTAAATATAGTGGCTGTGGTTTCATCTCTTATATCTGAAAAAAAAATCTTTTGAAGTTCAGGTTGTTACTTCACATTTCATATAGATTAATTCTGTCACAGATAAAAGGGCTTGATCACAGAGACCTGAAGTCATGGAATCATTTATCCTTTGCAACAGAAGATTCACGAATCTAAGAGCTGAAGTATCAGGCATAATTTTTTAAAGGTCAGGAAGTAAATGCTGTGAATATTCAGAAGACCTGCCTCCCAGTCTTCTTGCTAGCCACCAGGCAAAACATTCCTCTTTCTTTTCATCACCATCACTCAACTTGTGGTTCTATTGGAAAACTCCAGGACATAAATACAATATGAGGTCATCTGCAAAGCTTCAAGAAATAGCTCTTTCAGGTCTAAATATAAATGATCCTTTCATAATCTTGTTCTGAGAATTCCTAAATGCAATCTTATAAAAATCACATGCTCCCTACTAAATGAACTCAAGCCTTTAAGCAAGTGCTCCACATGAGTTTCAGGTGATTCCTGTGTGTCTGCACAAAGCAACCAGTGATAGAATCTAAATGACATTGTTTTGCTGTAAATCACATGGCAGGGAAATACCACCGTGTTCTGAATGCCTCATGCCCCATTTTAATTTATTCCCATGATAAAATGCTCCATTAATATAATTTTGGAACAAAGTGAAAATGATGGGAATTTTCTGTGTCACTGCAAAAATCAAACCTGCTTTCATTGTAAGGAAACATGCTTGGAAAAGTCAAGCAAACTTTTTTTCCAATTTTAAACTTCTCCTTTTACAATGTGAGATCATAAATTTACAGATGGAATGAAGGACCCGTCTAGCCTAACAGACCTTGGCATTTACAGATGTGGAAACTGAGGCCTGAAGAGATTAAGTAGCTTACCCAAGGTCACTCAGGTAGAAAAGCCAGGATTTGAAACTGTATCCTCTGACTCTAAATTCCTTTGGACTAGGCTCTGCTGCCATCACTTAAATTTTATTTTCTCAAAATGATTTAATCACCCTGGTGTAATTCAGGAAACATAGTGCTAAATTCTCTATGTTCAAGTTTTCAGTGGAAACAAATTGCATTTTGGGTAAGACCAATGTTTTATAATCTCAGATTATTTTCATTTGCACTTTATGAAGTTCACAAGATATTCTTTGTATTTTTAGAAGCTTTGAACCCTGCCATGGGTTGAAGAAGAGAGCTATTACTTTTGCATTCAGCAATGATAATTATGTATTACATTAAAAAAAAAAAGCAAACACATTGATCTAGCACTGTAGGGAACAAATAGCCAAGCTCACAAGTCAGGAAACCTGATTTTTAGTTTTGTATTTGGTACTAATCAGAGGTTTGATCCTGGGTAAGTCATTTAACTCTTCTATTAATGAGGTCTTTAAAATAGGAGATAGCTAAGGAACTCATGGCAACTTCAGATATGTATCATTTCTCTTCAAACCAGAGTGAAATCAATGGCATTACTCATTTTGCAAATTATTTTAACTCTGCATTCAAAAATTAAATTGACATATTCAGGTAAAATCTGTGGCACAGCAATATAACTCCAAAGCATGGTGACTTCTTTACATGAGAACTGGGATTTGTAGTTCAGAGGGACAAGAAGACAAGCATTCCCTCACTGACCTGAGACTGCCTGAGACTTTTGCAAACTTGTAGCTGGAAGAGGTATTTGAGTCACACCCAAGAGTTTTAGAAACACACACACACACACACACACACACACACACACACACACACATACACTATGAGAGAGAACAGAGTGAGAGAATAGGAAGCAGAGAAATAACATCCCCAACCCAGTAAGAATTTAATGATCCAAACCAGAATCAATGAAACAGACACAACAGATAAGGGTGACAGAGAAGGGAGAGCTGAGCCATGGCTCAGAGATCAAGAATGGCCATCAGGTTCTGTTG